>NC_028359.1:2324863-2352908 GCF_000741045.1 Vigna radiata var. radiata | reverse complement strand
AAAAAAAAAAAAAAAAATANNAAAAGATTAAAATAAAAGAAAAAAAAGGAAGAGTTTTCTTATGTTGTTGTGTTTGTGCAGTGACTGAAGTTTGCAAAATTTTGGTTGCAGAGAGGCAGAGAGAGAGGGAGCACTCTCTACACTTTAGTAGCTTTCAGCTCTGCAACTTCCAAATCTCGTTTCCTCCTAAACGACTTCGTTTCGCACTCTCTTTTGCTTTCATTCTTCGGATTTAGGTTTCAGACGAGGAGGACCACCACCGGAAGGGGAAATGGACTCGCGCACGTATAATCCACGCACGGTCGAAGAGGTTTTTAGGGATTTCAAGGGCCGAAGAGCTGCTCTCATCAAAGCCCTTACCACCGGTGAAGTTTTTGCTTTTCTTTATCTAAGATGGTTTTCAATTTCTGTCTTTGACGCCGGTTTTTAAGTCAAGTAATGTGCTTTGAATACAAATTTCGTGTTTTTTTTTTTTGGTTTTGCCTTTTGGTTTTACTTAATGTGTTGGTGAAAATTGTCGTGTGGGTTTAGCTTCGTGTTTGGCGTCGGTGTTATGGCCGTTGACGCTTGACAGGTGGTGGTGAGAGAATTTGGTTTTAATATTTGGAGTGTTTGGCATTTTTTTTTTTAAATTTTAATTTGAGGTGATAATTTAGGTTTTGTCTGCTCTGTGTAAATTTTTCGTTTTTGTGTGTTTTTTTGGGTTTGCGTGTGAATGGGTTTGTCTTTCAAACTTTCTATGGATGGTTTTCCGTTGTCAATTTTCATTTGATTTGACTTTTGTGTCAATTCACGGCTTCCTTATTGGCATTGTATTGTGGTTTGAGGAAGAGGCTTTGGACCTTCCATCGTAGGTTTGTCTGGTTTTTGAGTGTTGTTTGATTTGTGCTTTCTAAGGAATTAGCACTTAACGTGGTGTTTTGTTTATATTTTAGCTTGAAAATGCTACTTCGATGTAATTGTGGAAACGTTGGGTAACCCTCAATTTTCCTGATCCACCAATATTGTTACTTCTCCATTTTTTACCTTTGAAAATTGTGAAAGGAACTTGGTACCTATGAAACAGCAATTCCAAACACACATATGTTGCGTTTCTTCTTGTTAGTTTCTTTTATTTCCTGATCATTAGTCTTTGTTTGTTTACCGTTTTCAAAAACAGTTTTGTTTATTTCATGAAATAAAATTTGTTTGTCTCCTAAATACATTCGAATGTTTTTTTTCCCTCTGAGCACATTTCTGTTTTCTAAAAGTTTTGTCCTGAACACATTTTCCAACTGTTTTTTGGTTTTTCAAATATTGGTTATGGAAACAATTTTTCTAACTGATTGTGAACGAGAAATAGATTATTGAGTATTGTAAAAGTAAGTTTTTAAAACAAAAAGGTGGTGAGAAAATCAAACAGGCCCTTAATATCTATATTCATTTTCAACGCTTGAATGTGATGCTCAGCCTTTTGTATTTGTTTATCTTTTAAAATTCATCTGTATGAAGGTTTTGCAAGCTTTTTCGTACTAATGGACTTTTTCTTCTGGGTAATGCTGTTGCAGATGTTGAAGATTTCTACAACCAATGTGATCCGGGTTAGTTATTCTCTCCTTTTGATTAGTGTTGTGTGCAACAACATCGGTATTTATGAATGGTCATTTAGCTTTTAACTTATCGTATGGATGGATTCAATTGGGGCTTCTGTAAAGATTAACAAATAAATAATCATTCTGGTGATTTACTATGATGTTTGAAGGATATTTTGCTTTGAGTGTTGGACTAACTGATATACGTAATGCTGTTTGTTTCATACCAGGGTATAATTTTAAAACTCTTCCAAGCTACCCGTTCTCTTGATTAATCAATACTTTTCCTTTTTAAAATTAATTCCTCTGCGTTTTTTTGTTGAATTGTGGCTTAGTTATGTTTTTCAATTACAAATTAACTGTTCTTTGTCCTATGATTAAGTAGTTTCAAATAATGATTTGGGGGATTGTATACCATGGAATAATCAAAGTGGTTATAACTTGCATTGCAGTACTTGTTGCCTTTCTTGATTCACTGTAATTGTGAATAGTTTTCAAGCTTGTTGTAATCTTCTGCAAGTTTATACAAAAGTGATGCTAAAATGACTATATGTAGGGTTTTGCATGATTCATGTTTTCCATTTAATTTCGTGAGTGGTTATTTCAATATAAAAATGTGATTATCAAATCTGGTTATTGACTGAACTTGAGGGAAATTCTTTTACATTGTCAACTTGTCGTACTCATATCACTGTCAATGTCATTCTCATATATATATATATATATATATATATATATATATATATATATATATATATATATTCTTTTTGTGCTGAGTTATGTTAAATTTAATTGAGTACCTGGTGCTTCTCGGTCTCTTGATTGTAATTTTTGTTAATTTTCCTTTCCAAACTGAAATATTACTTTTGCGGCTCTTCTAGCTGCAAACAAAATACCATAGAGAAAGGATTAAGAAGTTTATTAGGGATTATAAGCTTTGCTTTTTATTTATTCCATTTGGTGCTCATATTTTATAAATCATTTGCCTTCATTCTTTTAGAGAAGGAGAATCTGTGCTTGTATGGCTTTCCCAGTGAACAGTGGGAAGTAAATTTACCTGCTGAAGAGGTACCACCTGAGCTTCCTGAGCCTGTGCTGGGCATCAACTTTGCTAGGGATGGCATGCAAGAAAAAGACTGGCTATCTTTAGTTGCTGTCCATAGTGATGCATGGTTACTTGCTATTGCATTCTATTTTGGAGCCAGATTCGGGTTTGATAAAGCTGACAGGTATTTCATACTCCAACCTTAAATCTTATCTGAAGTTAAATTAAGTTGGTGTGTAAAATTACTGAGAATTTAGGATTGTGCTTGTCTGATTTGTCTGTCTCGTTGGTTTAGTTCTTTCCTTTTCATGTCCCATCCGTCCATATACTCATGATTTGCACATGTAATGCAGGAAACGACTTTTCAACATGATCAACGAATTGCCAACAATATTTGAAGTTGTTACTGGTGCAGCAAAGAAGCAAGTTAAGGAGAAGTCTTCTGTTTCAAACCACAGTGGCAGCAAGTCTAAGTCCAGCTCTAAGGCAGTAATAATATCTTCTTGAACCCCTGCATGACCTATAATTTTATTTTTTTCATTTATATCTTTTTTTTTTGGTAGCAGTGATGAACTCAGGTTGATCTTCAGGTGTTGTCTGTTTCTAGATTATAGCTTCATTAATTTAAGTGCATTGTTTGTTGAGTTAATTTATTAAAGTTCAGTTTGCATTCTATACTTTAAAACATTTGAAATATTGTGTAAATCTTATGAAAATGGGGATGTATATATGTATGTTTTCTGAAGATAAATATAGTTTCACATTTTATGGATATCATTTCGTAAGTAGGGGTTCAATATCATGGTATACTATGCCCCGAGTCCTTAGCAGAAAATATGGGTAGTTTTGGATAGTGGCATTCTCTGGTATGCTCTTTAAAAATAATGTAGAAAAAACAGATTGTTATGAGTGCTTGCTGAGATAAAATTTCATATGAATAGAGATTAAAGATAATACTAGCGTAGTTGGAGTGGGGAACAATGTTGAAACTTTATGACCTTGATACAACTTATATCCCTTGAGATTAAGCTGTGTCTAAAAGATTGAAGTGTCGGTGAAATGGATATACATCTTAACTTGACCTTGTATTTTAGTTTTGATCCGTAAGCATTGCACTTCTAGCCTGAAATTTGATCTTAAAGAGGTATGGCATATGAATTAATATATATCTATTTATTAACTTCCAATATTTCGTGTTCCTTACATGTATAAATGATCTATTTGCATTTGGATTCTTAACTACCAACTTCATTCCTGTAGGAAAGGGGTTACATGAAGAAGGGGATAAAATAATCGAGTTTCCTATCATGATTTTGTATAGTTCTGAATTCTAATCTGATTTTGGGAATTTCTTTGCTTGAATTTCTGTATGTTGTAGTGGTACCACTTTGATGTTTTCATTGTCTGTTGAAGCGGTTGTTTAAATGGGATGCATTGTTGCTGTAGTTCTGTATGTGTATGAAAATGTGTGAAGGTATAGAAATATCTGGCTCATATTTTGCATGGTGTCATCATATTGTTGTTCTGTTTCGATCCTCAGCTTGTTTGCTCTCTCATCTAATTGTTATTTTGTGCAGCAACGAGCTCCAGAATCTCAGAGTAGACAGTCAAAGCCATCGCAACCAAAAGAAGAGGATGAAGAACTGGATGAACAAGATGATGATGAACATGGAGAGACCTTGTGTGGGGCATGTGGTGAGCATTATGGCACTGATGAATTCTGGATTTGCTGTGACATCTGTGAGAAATGGTTCCATGGTAAATGTGTGAAGATTACACCAGCTAGGGCAGAGCATATCAAACAATACAAGTGTCCCTCATGCAGTAACAAGAGAGCTCGCCCCTG
This sequence comes from Vigna radiata var. radiata, assembly GCF_000741045.1. Lineage (NCBI taxonomy): Eukaryota > Viridiplantae > Streptophyta > Magnoliopsida > Fabales > Fabaceae > Vigna > Vigna radiata. Next base: position 2,348,446 of record NC_028359.1, on the reverse strand, counting down.
ACGGACATGAACCAAGTTGTTCCACCGTTGACAATCATTGTTGGGCTCTTTGCTGATCGTGTTCTGCTTTTCTTCCTAGATGTTGCAGTTTATGGATAGTTTGTGTTTGGCAGATGTAGGTTTCTTTTCTAGTCTGTAGGATTCTGCTGTGTTTGGTTTTGTTAGTGTCAACTGCAATTCAGTCGACGCCTTGGATATGATCAATTTGTAGTTTATGCATTGTTGACTTGGGAAAGTGAAGTCTTTTCCTTAATGTCACGTTAAGACTAGGTTAATGAAAAACACAAATTTATTTAAATGGATGTCTAGTTATGTGATTACTAGTTTGCTAACCCTCCCCCATAACTGAAGGACTTTTGGGCCTAATGTTTGGTTTTTCACACCGAGCTTGTAGCCGACGAAAAGGGTGGCTAAGCTAATGTATCCAGGAACTGTTCTCTTTATTTTAGTCAATGTGTGCATGCTTCATATCATCTTATGAGGCTGGTGAAGTTGAAACCATGAGTCCTTGTTCTTTTAATATGATACCATTTAAATTGATTATGCACGAGAGGAGACGAATGTCGACATGCAGAGATCAATCTCATAAAGAGGTTACTTCGTAGGAAGTTCTAACGTTCGAACGATTCAATTACATGATCACGGACATTTCTATGTTCATTATTCCAAATATAAAGATGGGTTTTAAGCCAAGTTTAAATGGCAATTCAGAATGTTGAATCGCCCATTTTTTATGGAAATGTTCCATTACCAACAAGTTTGTCTATTTCCAGAATACTAAATCATGGGTGAAGTGAAGTTTTCTCTGCCGTTTAATGGAAGGAATGTTCATGCTTTAGTTCATGTATTTATAGAAGAAACGAGACAACATACATAACTTAGGAAGGTTTTAAGGATGAGTTATGGAAATAACTACCATTTCTACGTAAGACGTTGTTATTAACACAAGTAGAATTTTGTTATTTAAGTTATCTAACTACATTACTGTATAAAGAATGTAAACTTTACATTATTTGATTTTTTGATCAAAGAAGAATTTTCATTAGATAATAATGACAAAATATACACCGGAAAATACAAATTGAAATTGCACACTGTTAGAAGCCCATCTTACTACCTCTTCCAAAATTGTGTTTATTCATAAAAGTATTTCTATGGTAACAACCTTAACTGCAAAAGCTTAACGTGTTGATTCCATTGTAAAAATGCACTTGCCTACATTTCAAAAACAGAAAATCCCAGAAACAAGAAAATTAAACTTTCCACTTAGTTGATGAGAGAAAGTCAAAGTAGGACTCGCCTTTGTCTTTTTGCTCATCTAGGTCTCGAGCTTTCTGAAGAAAAATGCAGCCTCTTCCATGCAATTTATAGAAAAGGGGTGCATTTGGGATTTTGAGATGTTAGATTGGCATGATCCAATGGTTGATATCATAGAATTGAAATGTTTTGACGGCTGTGATTGAATTTCCTTTTCAGGGATTATTAATTATTTAATGAAATGGCATCACTGGTAAGAAATGCGTTATCCTTTATAGCCGGAAGAGACGGTTGGAGTGTAACACTGCCAACAATGGTGTTGGCCTATGCTGCCACGCTTTCTTCCACTCTATCGTTTCATAATTCTGTTCCTTTCTCTTGTCAACGTTCAGGAACACCATTTGGATCCTCTTTCCCATCAAGCAGAGATTATGGTTCTGTTGTTCCACCATTTGTTGTCTGTCATGCCAAGAAAAAACTCAGCCTTATGGAGCAAATTCTCGATTATATTGAAGGTGGTTACTTTCTTTACATACCTCTTCTATAGTTACTGTTCTTGCAATCAAGCTGGTTTCAAGGTTTTAAATTGTGGTTGTGAAGTGATTTTGTCACAATATTTATTTTTTGAGGAAAATTGCATTAAATTGTGTCTGATATGGCCATAAATGCGGTTGCGATGAAGCCAGGAAACTCTAGAATTGTTGATGTTGTGGCCGTAATCACGGTTTGAGACTGTTTTTCAAACCCTTTTTTCCAACATTTTCTCTTTCCTGTTTTGCTTATTGCCTTTGATTCTCTCTTGATTATCAGGGGGTCCCAAATTAAGGAAGTGGTATGGTGCACCTGACATCCTTGAAAAAGATGGTACTGCCATAGAAGATGGTGAGGATGACTATCCGGGTGAGTAAATACACAGTGATCAATAAATGACAGTGCTTGTATTTGTATGAGAATCTTATTATCATTTGTTTCTAGTGTTGGTGATTTTGTTTTGACAAAGTGTTTCAAAACAGAAGATGAGGTCAGGGATGCCGTGCTGGTAACAGATGGAGACAGTGAGATGGGTCAGGTCTGCTTGCCTTAGCCTAAAGTCTTATAAGTTGATGTATCAGAATTTTCAAATTCCGATTTTATATTCTTGTTATAGATAGATGTGATGAATTGATGGTTTTGTATTCAGAACCATGATTGATTTGCTTTGCAATATCAAACGAATTCTGACTTTTAGCCTTATTTTCTGACTAATGTAGATGGTGATACTCTCATTGATTATCAAAAAAGCTCGAGTAAAGGCATTGGTGAAGGATAAAAGGGTTGCACTTGAAGCCTTTGGAAGTTATGTTGAGGTGTGTGAAGTTAATTTGCAAAACTACTAACAGATGGTAACGGTACATTGTTTGTTTGTTAGTAGTTTTGTCTACTTTTCAGATTCTTATTATTGATCTCGTGATGCTTGTTGCAAAGTCCCTGGCAGGAGATACTAGTGACAATCGATTCGTGAAGAAAGCTCTCAGAGGAGTTCGCACAATCATATGCCCAAATGTGTGAATACCATGCCATGCCTCACTAGTAATCTATCTTTGATTCACACAGATTCCATTTGTTGATAGACATTTTTAAGTTCCATGAATAAAAGTTTAGAAGATGGAACAAAGAATAAAACCCCCCATAAAACCAGATTTTCTTATTTCATAGCTTTTTCAACAAAGTTTAGGTTTCCGTCAAGGCCATTATCTCTATTAGGAAAGAATTGAAGCTTCCCTTGTGATGTATCTTTCAAATATAAGCAATAGAGCAAGTAAAACATTTTTTTTAGTTCAAACGATTTACTTTCCCTTGAGTCTGTTTCTTTCTGTTTTCAGCTATTCTGGCAATAATGTTGAGAAAATTCCCTTCAAACAAGTTTTCTGAGTAAATGCTTGAACTATTTCATTCTTTACAGGAGGGTTTTCTTTCTAACGTTGGGAGCCTTCAAGGAGTACAACATGTAATCCTCTTATCTCAGGTACTTCCACCTCCACCCCAATTTCATTTCTTTTCACCACAAACACAATCTTCCTTTTGTTTTAACAAAGTTGCAGTTGTCAGCTTATAGCGGTAAAAGTGGCTTTCAATCTATGATGAAAAGCAATGCAAAGAAACTAGCTGAGCAAGATGAATCAGTTTTGAAGATCTCTGGAGTTCCTTACACCATAATTAGGACTGGTGCATTACAAGACACACCTGGTGGGAAGCAAGGCTTTACCTTTGATCAGGTACATACCAGAGGCCTTAATATCTTCTTTTAATCAAGACAAAAGGGATGTTCAAAGGACCCTTCTAATCATCAACCAACTTCACACATTTTCAAGTGGCTAACTGAATTCTCCTAAACAAAAGGAGGGGCTGGATGTTATGGTATAATTTGCAGGCTTACTACTTCCATTTTATGATTATTTCAACAGGGTTGTGCAGCTAGTGGGAGTATTAGCAAAGAAGATGCTGCCTTTGTTTGTGTTGCAGCCTTGGATTGCACCCCACAAACTGGGTTCATATTTGAGGTGGCCAATGGAGATAACAAAGTTTCAGATTGGAAAGAATGTTTGTCCACATTGATGGAAAAAGAAAATAAGAAGTGACACAAGTATCTATAAGATTAATCTTTTCTGTGTTGAATATATACATAAAATTCTTTATTTATAATAAAAAAATATGAATTAAGCTCAAAATATAAATAAAAAGTAATAAGCTAGGAGAGTGTTCTCAAATGGAATTAATGTGTAAGGAAAAGCTTGTGCCTTATAGGGATCATATATTTCAATAAGAATAATAATATCATTACATACTTTTATATTTGACGGAGAATACAAGGGTAAAATGGTTTAAAAAGTATAAAATTTTGAAATTTTTCAAGAAAAAAGAAAGTAAAAAGTAAATAAAAATAATATTAAATAAATGTAAAATATTTAGGTGTGTCAAATAATTATTTATCTTTCACTAACTATTGATGATGATTGAAAGTTAAGAAATTGGTGTTGTCTTCCATATTTAGTATTGTCATCTTATTGGGTTTCTCTTGTCTAGTAAATGGAAGACAAGTAAGCTCATCATGATATTAAACAAACTTATTAAGATAAGTAAATTTTAGTATAATTTTAAAAGTTCTGCATAGATTGATTCACCCACTCTTATTGATTCATATTTTCATGCATACTTATAAGTAATAAAAATATTTTTATTTTATTCAATATAAATATCATAGTGGAGAAAAGAAAATACATAAAATTACAAGAAGAATAACTAAAATGAAATCAAATAAAAAGTTGAACGAGTACCCATAATTATATACTACTTTTAATATACATTTTTGTCAAAATAATTACTAAAATTGATAAATTTATATATACATAATAATAATAATTTATAATTAAATAAATTTATTTTGGTTGTCCGTATACGATTTACTGTATTTTCAATTAACTTTTCTAAACTATATTCCTCAACTAATAAAACTCAAGTTATATATTATATTTGATAAATTTAAATTTAATTTGAATTAACTTAGTTATTATATTGTGTATTAAAAAATTAAGATATTTTTTCAAGATAAAATAAATATTTTTTATATGAAATAGTTAGTGATAGGATGATTCAATATCTAGCGATAAATTCTACGGTGATTTGTCATAAGATACAAATATTTTATTGTATCGAAGCTTTATTTAATGTACTTATCTTCTGATTACTTGTATCATATTTATATCCTATGACAAGACAAATGTGTCTCTGTCTAATTTTGTAATGCTTCTTTCCTATTTGATGTTAGCACTTAAAAATAAAGAATAATTTATTTCATGAATGAGACTTTCCTGTTTTTGTAGGTTCCATGGTTTGGTTAGACTTATTGACTTTTTATCATATTTTTAAAAATAAATAATTAAATAGACGGTGATAATTTTATTTTATTTTTAATCGATATAATTCTGACAAAACCTATACCGTTTAAAAGCTCGGATTTAATAATTAAGATATAATTTTTTTTGTAAGTTAATTTGATAAAATTGAAATGAATATAAATTTGTTTATTATCATTTAAAATTAAAAATATTGTGTATAATAAAGTAAACTCATTAATAATTAAGTTTAATATAACTCTTTTTTGGCATCATATTTAGAAATCATATTTATTTCTCCAAGTTTAGCAAACCCTAATTTTATTCTGTGTTGATCTACATTTAGATTTGTTCTAAGATGTGAAAATATATAGGATTTATAGAAAAACAAAATAATTGAAATTTAAACCTAGTCCTTAACAATATGAAGAAACACCCAAATCTAAACTATTTTAATAAGGCAGTCACTTCATGAAATAAAGAAGTCAGTTATATCCAAATACATTAAAAATATAAGATATTAGTTGCTTAAAGGATGATAGGGACAAACCGATATGAACAATGCTTAAAGGATAACATAATTTAAATTATGCTCTTTGACTATCATAATAAGAAACATTTTATCACTGGAAAATGCTAAGCAATTTACACTTGTTTATAGAAATATGCATTTTATATGTTTGTGCACTATCCATCTATTTATACATTATTAGTATGTGTTTAATTTTGTTTATTCCAGGGCTTAACCACCTTCCTATCACTATGTTTTCTTTCTTACAAGTTTATAAAACCATCAATTTAAAAATAGCATTTTGGACAAGTGGCTCTTACATGTGACGGTTATTTCAATTATTTTCCTTGTGAGGTGCATGGATTCTTCTCCTAAAGAATCTACCACTTTATTATATTCCAAAACCTATAAACAAATAATATAAATTAGAGACTCAATCCAAAAAATGCTTGTCTTTTTTCAATGAAAACTTGTGGGGCTAAACCTCCATTAAACAATAACATAAATCTGTGCAAGATTCTGCAGAATACAAAGATTTGTGCTAAGATGCAATAGGACTGATATGTGATTTTATTTATCAGGGAGTGGGAATTTTATGTTTTTGTAAATGTGCAAAGTCAGGTCCACCACTCAACATGTTGGTGATGGTGGTCCCACTATTGTATTAAAGTTCTCCACTATAAACCAAACCTATAGAGATACCTAAAAGTTGTTCCCACTTCCCTCATAACTATTAGACTAAGTAAATGTGTAAGTTGAAAAATACATACAAGATTCTCGAATGCTCATGTGACTGCTATACCCTCAAGTTCAACATTTTTATCTTTTTTGTTTGAAAAGTCTGGAGTAGATCACATGGTGCATAAAGTTGAAATCCACATGACATGATTCTTGCGTTTGAGATTTGCTATTGCTAAGTCAGCTAGTTCATGGTGATATTCAATTTGAAAACCAGAGTGAGTCATCATTATCAAATCAAACTTGCAAGTAAAATTGAGGCCTGTTGCACATGGTGACTGAGAAATGTAGAGATGTGTTAGAAGTAACTTTTTATTTATGTAATAACCTGCAAAGACTTACATTGATGAAGCAGTCATTGTGGTAAACTAAAAGGGAAGAAACAACAGTGACAAGTAGAAAGAAGAAAAGAACAGAAAACAGGCAAAGATGAACCTCGTCTTCTATCTGTTTATCCTTTTTCTTTGCTGTCATAAACCTATTCTTCATTATGTTAAAACCTCTTGGTTCTTCGCTGAGAGCCGTTTGAGGAACTCATAAGTAGTGATCATTGTTGTTGCAGACATTGACATTGATGCCCACCTAGGACCCAATCCTCTGTAACAAGCCATCCAACCACCTTCCCTGACCAGACTCCTCACTGTCTGCATAATGGTGGGTCCACGACGGCCGTTCTCGTCGCCATCCAAGACCTGCAGTCTTGTCTTGATGGTGTCCAGTGGCATGGTGATCAAAGCAGACATGCCACCAGCCACTGCTGCACTGACTCCCTGAACTGCCATCATGGTTTTTGTATCAGGCCTCAAAGCACTGTTAGTTGCATTATCATTGCCCTTGCTCAAGTAGTACCCTACTCCACCCCAGACCATCCTTTGTGCAACAGAATATGAAGCCCACCAAACTGCGTTTGAAGGGGCATAAGTCAAAATTGAGATCCCAAAACCCCTATACAAGCCCCTAAGGCCATCATTGCTCAATATCTTCCTGAAGGCATCAATCCCATTGATGTACCGAAATGCCGAAGCCTTTGGATTTCCAGAATCACAACAGCCTTGAACCATCAACCTCTGGCTCACAACATCAACGGGGGTCCACACAAGCTGAGCTGCCATGGCTGCAGTCAAGCCAGCAGCTGCATTGGCAACTGCAGAAGCAGTGGGTTCACCAAGACCAAACCTAACAGTGGCCGTGCCCACATTGCTTTTGGTAACCTCTAATGCAGCCATGTAAAGAGCCCTGGCAGGGATTGTACCCATCAAAGAAGTCCCAAACCCACGGTACAATGCTCTAAAACCCTCGCCCTTAATCAACGAAAATGCAGTGTTGATGCAAGACATTTGGGACTGTGCCACTTGCTGCCTAGTCTTCAACACAACAACAGGGTAAAGGGTTGCAGAAACCCCAGAGAAAAGAGCAGCACCAAGGAAGAAGAACTTGGATTTATCAAGCATTTGCCAATCAATCTCACCCGGAACATGAACCTCCTCGCTAGATTCTTCCTCTGCCATTCTCATGCTCATTTCCCCCACTTTCACTACCAAGCTTTTACGTTACGGTCACAATTTTTCACGTTCCTTGATATTGCAGAAAATTACTGACAAATGCAGACACAGTTGAGGTCACGACACCTCAAAAACCTTGAAGTTGCAGCCAATATCGCAATCAGAGACCCTTTTTTATATCCATATTCTCCACCATCCAACAAAAACCCAGATTCAAAATCTGCTCTTTCCTTCAAACACACCCCCAACCCTAACTGTACAACCTTTGCAAACCCGACAACGAAAATTGAACAATAAAGAAAGTATAAAAATAAATTAAAAAAAGGAAAGAAATTCTAGCTGTACAATTCGCAAATTACAATATAGTTTTGCGAAATTGGAAGGGAAATATAACTAGTGCTTGTGGGAACGAAGTGGGAGGTTTTTTTTCCTCTTGTGGAACCAGGTTTTAGATCGAACGTGTGACACGATGAGTAGATCTAGCATTTCTAAATCAACAAAGAGGATGTCGCAAACGATTCATACCGGAAAATAATCTAAATCGGAGCCGGTGACGGAAAGTTTGAACCTTGCCGGAAAATTGGAGGCACCCGTCGCATCAGAGAGGCATATATAGATAAAGTCTTGAGAGCATCAATAAGCAGTGAGAGAGAGAGAGAGAGAGAGAAAAAGGAACGGGAGAGAGGAGAAGGTAACCGGAATGAGAGGTGGATTTGTAGGTGTAGAGGGAGGAAAGGGGTTGACACGTGTCAGTTAAGGATTAGGGCATGTGTTTGTTCATCAAGGTGTTTTTGTTTTTGTTGTTGGTTTTCGTCAGATGGTGTGTCCTCCGAGAAAGTTAGTGACGTGGCAATCCTTATCCAGTGTTGGGTGGCTGGAGCTTTGTCCTCCTGTGACGCGTACCACAATAGTACCATGTGACTCGTTTATTGACCGTAAATAATTGTCTGATCCTGCCTTTGTCAGATGATGGAATAAATGACAGGTGTTGTACGATCTACCTAGTTTTACCTGTATGTCTTGTCGGACGAGTAATATGAATATGATGAAAAAAAATTTGTTTATTTGATATAATAGAAATTCGAAAAAACGATTAAGATTTTGATTAATGTACATAAATATTAATTTTCATATATGTAATTTTGTGCGCATAATTTTATCAAATCCTTTAAAACTAAGAAACTAAACTTATATTTTTAAAAGTTTTATTATATTAATATTGAAAAATAAGAATTAATAATATATTTGATTAAAAGTATATACTTAAAAATGTAGTTTTGAAGTTTGTTATTATTATAGTGATATATGGTAAGATATGGATAAGGGTGAGGATAAGAGATTGAGATGAGGGAAAAATGCAGAGTATGTAGAATTTGGTGGACCAAAAAGGGAAGAAAGGAAGGTGATAGAATCCAGAATAAGCAACTTGCACTCATTTATTAGGTATATATTGTTCTCTTTGTTAGTTAAACATTGATTACATATGTCATATATATGGTCAGGATTTTGACTTTTATTTCTCAATATATTATATATATTTACATACTTCATATTTTCATATTGGAAAGGTCTTTTTATTTACAAGTTCTCTATGTTATTTACAATATTTTCAATATTACTAATTTTTAGTATTAAGGTTTATCTTCAAGGTTATAGATGTATAATAGGATTATAAGACAATAATATATGTACTTAGATTGTCATAAAAAAATTAAAAAAAAATTGAGACATTGAAGAATATAATTAAGATAAAGGGATTATATCAGTAGTAATAATAGTAATTTTACATTCTAGTTGGTCTCCTCACAGGGTTTTATCTCTTGGATAACATATCATGAGATTTTGAATAAAAAGAAAAATACTATACTGTGATTTTTTTTTATAATTCATATCATTTTTCTATTTTATTTATCAAACACTCATTATATTTTTTCATATCTTAGTTATGTTTACACTCTAAAACACATTTATCATTTATCATTACGTAAAAAATATTAATATTGCTTTTCTCATTTAAATATTTTTTATTTTATTTTATTATATATTTTAAGAAATATCAACTGTAAACTACAAAAGATTTATTAAATAAAAATAAAACCTAGTATCTATTTTTAATAAAATTCAATTAATGAATAAAGATAATAATGAAATAATTATAAGATAAAGTGTCCGTACGTCACATTTTTCTTTATGAATTTGATCACTCCAACTAACATACTTTTAGATCTACTATTCCATTAAACCAAACGACGACATAATAATTAAAATAATTATGAGATAAAACATGATTTAATAAAATACTCCGAATTGTAAATTATGAAAAAAAAAATACACTTGCGTAGGAATATACATGCTATGCTTGAAAATGTGAACTCTACTAAAAATTTCAGTACTTTTATATTTTGGTAGAAAGTTAATTATCATGTAATATTTTATAGAAAGTTCATAAAAGCCTCACAAAATATAAAAGAAAACACTAACGAGAAATTAAGAATATAACATTTATTTCTTACATTTTTTTTTATAGAAAACCAGTTAATTAATTAATGTGGTTACATTGATCGATTTAGATGGTGTGATTAAATCTACATTCCATTTACATTACACTCATTCGGATTCATAAAACTTAAATTAAAATTTATATGGTTGTTTTCTTTTGTTTTTATTTTTATAAGATTTAAAACTTTTAACTTTAGATTAAAATGTCCTTGGTAAAAAAAGGGAATGATTAGGGTTAACTTATTTTTTTATCTCTAGAATTTCATGATTTTTTGTTTGTTTTGGTCTTAGTTCATTTTGTTCAATGAAATATTGATTTTTAAAAATAAAAATAAAAGATTAGGTAAATAATTAAGAACGTTTGAGAAATAAATAAAAATGTTAATTGTAACGGTGACACAGAAAACACGCGTGAGACTGATTACGTGGCATATTTGTAGTGGATCCTTATGAGTTGGAAATTTGTCGAAGAAGATGTGGCAGAGTTGAATGTGAGTGGGACCAACGTATCAGTGATTAGATGATCTGGCATCAATGTTGGCGTTCTTAGAGATAGTGACCACAGTAACATGATGTTATGTCACATAACTACATGTTTTCGGTTTTCTTAACAAGCATTCTTATAATTTTCTATAAAAGTTATTTTTTTAAGAAAGTATAAAGGATTAATATTGGTTTATAAAAATATTTCTTTTTCATACCACACCAATGTCTAAATAAAAAATGGGCTAATTTTCAAATAATAATAATTTTCAAACCATATATTTTTACTTAATTACTTAAAAATTAACGTAAAATAAATATGATGTCAAATTTTTAAAAAAATTTACGAGCTTTTTTGTTAAATGCATATTAACTAACGTTAAATCGTATTTTAAGAAAAATAGGAAAATTAGGCATAATTAATGTTTATTTCATGAACATTTTTTATTGTCTTTGGGTATTGTGGTTTGTTATCTTATCACTATCATTTGTAGTTATTTTCTCTATATTTTATTCTTAACATTGTAATTTTCTTCTAGGGCTGAAAAAAAAAATACTTTTCTTGATAATATGTTCCCTTTTGAAATAACATTTCTCTCCCAGTTGTTAACTCTATCTCAATATAAAATTAATTTGTTTATGATTTAAATGTTGTTTGATATGCTATTTGATTAACTAGAATCATCTTAATATATTCTTTATATTTTGTGTATAGTGACATGGGTAAGTTAAAGAAAATCCTCCAAATATTTAATGGCGTATGCTTAATATTCTGATGTCCCTATTTTCGTCAAGTTTGTTCATTTTGGTCTCTATGTTTTTTTTTTTTTTCTGTTCAATGTTATTCTAAAGAGTGTAAATTTTGTTCAATTTGGTCCTTTTTGCTAACGCCGTTTAAATCGTTAACGGCAGAGAGTCTAGGTATGCACAACAGTATTGAGATGACTTTTAACTACTGCCACGTCACCAAAAGTAGAGTTTCGTGGCAGTCCCACCCCAAAATTAGGGTTCTGCATTTAGGGGAAACCTTCTTGCACTTGCACTGCGAAGGAAAATGTTGCTCGCTTTGCTTCAATGGAAGATGATTTCGCCAATTGTGCAGCTCATGGTAGCATGAAGAAGACGAACATAGTTGTGTAAGAAAGCACTCATGGTCGCCGGTGGAGGCAACCAACGACGCGATTCTAGGTTTCTTTGATTTGGGATTTTTCTTGATTTGGTTGTGATTCTCTGTAGGTTGGAGAAGATGATGGCCTTGGAGCTTTGCACAACGGGGGCAAGGATTGTTGCGTTGACGGTGAAACTCTTGATTTGGATGATTCATGGCTGATGTGCGAGAATGAAGATTCGAATGGAGTTCGAGATTAGGGTTTCGTGATTTGGGGGAGATTGTAACTTTGATGGTGGTGGCCATGGATGTTGCGCGTGATGGCTGCCATGGTTCTCTACAAGTGAGACTTCACGGCGGCATGGTGACTTTGGACGATCTCTGTGGTGGCGGTAGCGTTAGGGTTCGGTGGCGGAAGGGTTTTGGTCGGCTGAAGGTTGAAGAAGATGGTGACGTGACAGTAGTTAAATGTCATCTCAACACTGTTATGCACACCTGGACTGTGTGCCGTTAACGATTTAAAAGGTGTTAGCAAAAAAGACTAAATTGAACAAAATTTACATTCTTTAGGATAACAAAATTTACATTCTTTAGGATAACATTGAATAGAAAAAAAAACATAGGGACCAAAATGAACAAACTTGACAAAAATAGAGACCATCAGGAGTATTAAGCCTTTTTTTTAAGAAACTTTAGAAAACGTAAAATTATTTTTAAACTTTTTTATTAAATAAATATTTATAATAGGATCAGTTAAGCAAATATTAAGATTTTTTTATAATTATATTTATTTAATTTAATGTTGGTTTGATGAATATTAACTGAAAAAAATATTAAAACTAAATAAGATTAATAAAAAATATTTAAAATAAATGAGATTAACAACTAATTAGAGTCTAATTAATTAGTGATCAATTTAAATATTAATTTCTTTCATAGTCAAAACTTGGTAATTTAATGTTAGAATCTAATTCACAAACTAATTATAATTTTTTATTTATAAGAGACTATTTTAAATATGAATAAACCTTAGTTTATAAATTGAAATCTAATTTAGACATTATAATTTTAACATTCCATTTTAATAATATAAAATTAATAAAATAAGACATTTCATAATAATATTCAAAATAAGAAATTCAAAATCTAGAGAATTCATTATTAGAATTATTCCAAAGTATAACAATAATAACAAGAGATTTATAAATATATAATTTAAAACAAACCTATATATGGTACATCAAGAAAACATAAGTTTTTCTTAAGATTCTAAGTAAGAAGGAAAGATAACCTAACAACAAAACAATAATAATAAAATATCTCTCTTAGAAATATATATATTAACGTATACTTCCTCGTCTACTTACACTTATAAAGGTGATCATTTCCAAAGAAGAAAACAAATACATAAAAACACTAACATAAGAGAGGGTAAGCTAATTTACAAAAGAAATTAACATATAATAAGTAGATAGATTTTCATAACGAAGCTATATAACTCAAATAGTTGAAGTGAAATCAAACATATAATTAAAGACTCTATAGAATCAATTATCCGAAAACATACCATTGACATCGAAATTCACTAGAAACGTGTACTTATGGTCGCCTTTATGCTTTGTAGAGCCATAGCCAAAGGGTTTATACCTGGGGCCAAACAAGCTAATTTATCAGGACTTCATACAACTCTCACCACATAGTCCATTATACTTTATTTGAGTGCGAATGATTATTAGAATAACGTATATTCCTTTACTGAACCTTATACATCAATGCATACACTAAAGTTACCACCAAAAAAAATTTCTCCTTGAAATTCCTTAAACACCATCATCATTATACATGTTCACACAACAATTTCACCTCAATTAAATAACAATCAAAATCATAAACATAAATAAGGTTCATTATAAATATATCTGAAACAGCCAAAGAAAAAAACAAGACCAACATAAAAAATGACACTCAACGATGACACTTAGCGTCAAACCTCTCCTAAAAAGTGTGCTCAACGACATTTCAGGCACTTAGTGTCATTCTTCTTGCAAAACAAGTGGTGCTCAACGACACTTCTTGGTGTTCAATGTCGCAGAGCTAAAATGCTTCAGACTTGCCATTCGAAGTTGGCATTTAGTGGTATTTTACTACCACTAAGCGCCAATACATTCGTAAAACATGGCGCTCAACAGTACGATATGGCGCTCAACGATTTAGAGTTAAAATGCTCCCAGACATGCACAATGAGGCTGAGACCCAACTCAATGATTTATCATAAACCGAAAAAAGAATATCGTGATAGAAGGAATTTGACCTGTTTGATCAATTTGATACTTTCCCCTTCGTGCTTTGGTTCAAAACAATTTTACATACAATGGGCTTGTACCAACACTCAATTGTTCAAATTTCAATTCTCTAATTCACACATGAAAGCAAATTACAATCAGTTGCAACCATTTTAACATATAATTGTCATCCAATTCACATAATACCTCACCATATTAGAAAGATGTTTTTAAACCTAACTCAACCCTACAAAACCGGCTTGTAAGATGAGGTTTGCACTCACTTATATATTATAATTTGGCCTTATCTCTAGTCGATGTGAGACTTCCAACGCACCCGCTTCACGCCGAGGTATAGACATCTCGAGCATGAAAGTATAATTTAATGGGTGGTCCGATAGCGGGTGGAATAGAAATGCCCACATAGATCTCACTAGGATAAACTCCAACCATGACTCTGATACCATATTAGAAAGTGGTTTTTAAGCCTACCTCAACCCCACAAAATCGGCTTGTAAGGTGAGATTTACACCTACTTATATATTATAAATTGACCTTATCTCTAGTCAAATTACAACTAACAATTATAACATAAAACAACATATAAAGACTATAAATTTCACTTTTCTCACATGAATAAACTACTCAAATAGCTCTAAGATTGCTCAACATCTCCAAACTTATAAGATGTTCAATCTATGCATAAAAGCATCATGATCAAAACCTATCATAATGATCACTATCAATAAATACTTGTATAAAAAACTAAAACGATATATGAAAAAAAAAGAAAAAAACTCACATGCAAAATAAACAATATTTGACTAAAAAAGAGTAGAAAACATCCAAATTGATCTAGTTGCAAAATTAATTTTAGATTTTTTTTTAAAAAAGTTAATGTATTTTAGAATAATAAAACTTATTATTTATATAAACTTCTTTTATATTAAAATGACCGAATATTATTATTTTTAAATCATTATTAATTCTAAAATATAATTTTTTAATTCTCACATTAACTAATTATTTTTTATCTTTAAAATGATTTACTATTTAAATATTTTTTTTAGTTGTGTGCATATGAACCTATACTATTTCCTCAATGCATTTCTTACCGGTTGGAAAAAAAATCATAATATGCTATTGGACTACACCATACTTTTACTCATTACACCTCATTGTTCTCGTATTTCGTGTTCCTTTTATTTACACCTACAGATTAAACTTTCCTTTTCTACTCTTTACACATCGCTTCCCTTTACTCATTACACCTCATTGTTCTCGTATTTGTTTTCCATTTGTTAACATAACAACACAAAAACACTCAATTTATACTTCTATAAACAATTGCATCCTTTATCATGCTTATGCTCCGTGTTCATCTCACCATTCTCCTTGTTGTCCAGCTTAACATTTAGATATACATAGTATTGCTCAAAACTGTCAATTTTGTAACATTTATTTTCCTTTTTTTTATCTTTCTTATTCATCCCTAGATAATTATAACTACAATCTCCAAAATTATAATCGGTTGCGGACAGAAAAGATCATTGTAGAGCAAAATTGATACATAGTTTAAGGATTCAAACGCAAACTACTGAATTACATAGGGATATTGCATAAGAATAAGATATGCATGCAAAATACAGTGGAGAGCAGAAGTTCATGGTTTACGTTTGTCAATACATTTAGTGACAATCCAAACAAATAGCCGCAGACAAAGGACAAGTGTGACGAGTCCTAGGAGTGAAAACCAAATATAAATGACTTTATTAAACATGGTATCGGTAGTGTACCAGACAGGATAAGGTGTGACCATTTCTGCACCAATCATGTAGGTCACAGTGAGGCTGGTCATGGTGATGCAGGTGCATATTGATAGAAGCCACGTGAAAAATCTATGATTCAGAGGGAAGCCACTCACAAGCAAAAGGCACACAGCTAAGGATGAAACGAAGCATATAGTGTTCGACAGAAGGAATCTGATATAAACATCTGGGAAAACTACAGCTAGAACTGCTTCACCTGGGCATGGATCACCTTTTACCGTTGGTATACATTTCACATGTCCAGTCTCTGTCGCTGGTCTAACACCACCTGGTGGATTAATAGCAGTTTGAAAGGTCATGGTTGTGATTATGGTAGCAGCCAAACTCAGATTCCCTCTCATGTCCTTCAGCCATTCATCCTTGTTCTTGTTTGCCAGCCAATTCCCCATATTTTCTATGCATGTTTTCCACCATTTCTTCTCTTCTTTCAACTCGCTTTTATCCTCCGTTGTAACTGATATACCTCTCATAATCACCCTATCAGTTCTGCATGAGCTAGGGTTAATTGGTTTTTATACTTGAAAAGAGCGAGATCCCAGAATCGGTTTTACTTCTATATAGACAGAATGATTCCTCCTCCTCCTTTTCTTTCTTTATTTTTTCATATCTATATATTTACAATAGTATTTGACAAAGTGTTCTTCTTACATAAAAAAAATATTCAAACACATATTAAAAGACATACCTTATCTTGCTGTAGTATGAAAGCTGAAGATGCTATTAGTTTATTGCTTTTTGCAACGAAGCTGGCTCAAGTGAATGATGCTTTTGAAACCAGAAAAGGATACATTTATAGCTGCAAAACTTGTTCATAAGGCTAAGAAATAAGGGCAAAATCAGTTTCGTGGATGTGTGAATCACTAATTTTCCTTTGCAAATTTTCTGAAGCATAAAACATGGTTGTAAAACGACATTTGAATAGATTTTTCTGCATTGAAGATATGATTAGCGAGCAAACAAAGATTATAGAAATTATTAGCATGAATGGGACAAATTTTTTTAGATTCAAAAGCAATTAATAATTGATGATTCGCACCAAAAGCATGCCTGTGCGACCCACACACAGAACAAAAGCCATAATTATTTAATAGTGGATTTTGCTTTTTAATAAAGATGGCCGTATACGTAGACCCTGTTATTTCCACAAAAAAGTTAATTTTGTTAAGTAATTAATATGTAAATTATTATTATTATCATTATTATAATAGATTTTTTGGGATAAACTTCTCTACAAACGTTTAAAAAATAAAAAACAGCATTAGGTTATATAATAAAAGAAAATAAATTTTACTAATTTATTTTCTTCAAGGTTTCATATAATATCTTCAAGGTTCTTAACTACTTTAAAGTAGAGTTCATATAAAATATATTTTGCCGATTTTTTTTTTATAAGTTGGATTTATGAGATTAACACACAATAATATTGTATGTATTGTACACTAGATTTTTTTATGTTGTTCTTCGAATATATTTAGTAGATTTCATGACTAGTTAAAACAAATTTTTGTTTTGACATCTTGTGGTTATTTTAAGGAAAAATATATTGAAGCTGAAATATTTATTTTAAATAAACTTATAAAAAGAAGCATCTTCTTCAACTAAAGACAATAAGTTTTCGGATTTTTTTACTTATATATAGTTAATCTTACTTATTTATATTTAATATGAATTTTTGAACTTATACTTATATGTTTTCATTGCTTCCAACACAATAAAAAATGCACGTGATTTCTTTGTTATGCTCTAATTAACACTACACACAACCCATGTTCCATCCATACTTATCTATCTGAAGCTTCGATGACCTTGTAATAATAACTACAAACAATAAAACAACATTTTAACATAGAAACCTGCCAAGAAAGTTAGGAAAAGGACAACTTTATTAAATAAGGTAACTTTTTTAAAATGTTATTCATACGGGTAACTTATATTTATAAGTATGATTTCACACTGAAGATATCATACTCCAATGATTTTTGGGTCAACAAAGTCGTGCTTCATGAAACGAGTTTAATTTCTATTTTTTTTTTTGTGTTTACGTGTATGACTTTATTTTTTTATTTTTGGAAGTCATGCTTACATGAAATATGTTTTTGCTTTTAGTTTTCATTTTTAGATGTCATGTTTATCCCTATTGGAGGAAACAACTAATGATTGATATGTGAGAGTAATCTAAGGGGGAAAAAAACTCAGTGTGTCAATGCAATTTATGCATATATTAAATTTGGGTATGGAGAGGTTTAGTGGTAAAATAGGAAGAGAGGAAGGAAAAGATGTTTGGTCTAAATTTCTCATTAATATTCAGAAAATAATTTAAATAAATTTTTAATTGAAAATTAGCCCTCGTGTAAATTGAATTTATGTTTATTTTTTATTGAATTTTTTGGCAAAAGATTCATTATTATATGTAAATTTAAAAAATAAAAGTCACGTGTGAGAGAGATTGAGAGAAGGTTATGTTAAATGAGAGTTATATATGGTAATCTTTTATTTACACCTACAGATTCAACTTTCCTTTTCTACCCTTTGCACATCGCTTCCCATCCCCCCACTTGTGCGTGTTTTAATTTGTTTTCCATTTGTTAACATAACAACACAAAAACACTCTATTTGTATACACAATTGCATCCTTTGTCATGCTTATGCTCCGTGTTCATCTCACCATTCTCCTTGTTGTCATCAAGATTATTATAGCATAAACACTAAGCAAAAAGATGATTATGGAGAAACATTGATAAATAGTTTAAAGATTCAAACGCAAACTACTGAATTACATAGGGATATGCATAACAATAAGATATGCATGCAAAATACAGTGGAGAGCAGAAGTTCATGGTTTACGTTTGTCAATGAATTTAGTGAAAATCCAAAGAAATAGCCGAAGAAAAAGGACAAGTGTGACTAGTCCTAGGAGTGAAAGCCAAATGTAAATGACTTTGTCAAAGACGGTAGTATCGTTGGCTTCCCAGACGGGAGAAGGTGTGACCATATCTGCAGCAAGCATGTAGGTCATAGCTAGGCTGGTCATGGTGATGCAGGTGCCTATTGACAGAAGCCACGTGAAAAATCTGTGATTCAGAGGGAAGCCACTCACAAGCAAGAGGCACACAGCTAAGGATGAAACGAAGCATATAGTGTTCGACAGAAGGAATCTGTAATACTCAGATGGGTAAAGTGCAGCTAGAACTGCTTCACCAGGGCATAGATTACCATCTTCAGATCCTCTACATTTCACATGTCCAGTATCTTTCGCTGGTCTAACACCACCTGGTGGATTAATAGCAGTTTGAAAGGTCATGGTTGTGATTATGGTAGCAGCCAAACTCAGATTCCCTCTCATGTCCTTCAGCCACTCATCCTTGTTCACGTTAATTCCCAGCCAATTCCCCATTTTTTCTATACATGTTTTCCACCATTTCTTCTCCTCTTTCAACTCGCTTTTATCCTCCATTGTAACTGATATACCTCTCATAATCACCTTATCAGTTCTGCACTTCATAAGCTAGGGTTAATATGTCTAAATCTGTTATGTTGTGCAATTAAATTTAAAAGAGTTTAAAATCTATGAAAGCACAGTGATACATGAGCATTTTAAAACACTACTCCAAAAACACAACACAAAACAACAACGTGTATATTGTTTGATAGATACCATGACACACTTTTACATTCATTTGATACAGAATACAAAAATAAAATGGTCCAAAAAATATAAAATTTTATAGTTTTTCAAGAAAGAAGAGAGTAAAAAATAAATAAGAATAGTGTCAAATGAATGTAAAATATTTAGNTGTGTCAAAGAATCATTTCTCCACATACCTTCTTTTGCAACGAAGCTGGCTCAAGTGAATGCTGCTTTTGAAGCCAGAAAATTGGAATACATTTATAGCTGCAAAACTTCTTCATAAGGCAAAGAAATAAGGGTATGGTGGGAATTTGCAATGGTGGATGTGTGAATCACTTCATCATTGAAAAGTGACTTTAGACAGCAAATTGTTTTAGTACATTGTTCATCTAAACAATTACTTTTTTTTTTTTAAAACCTTCTTTTAGTCTTCATATTTGTCTGTCAATCTCAATTTGGTCATTATATTTTTTTTTTGTCTCAATTGGATCTTATAATTTGTAAAAATGAAGCAATTAAGTCCTTTCCGTTAATTAATGACTAACCGTCTAATCTAATGACGTGGGAAAAGTATTTTATTATTTGGATTTTTCTTTTAAATTTAGAGCTTTTGAGGTGGCAAATTTATTCCTAATTAAAGGGAATTTGTTTCCAGACTCCTCCACTACCTAATTCACTTCCACTGTAAACTCAAAGGTTGAGACATTAGAGAATGTCGAAGGTTGAAAGCAGCATGGCACAGTTCGACCTCACTGCCCAGTTCTATTCAATCGCTTGAACTTGCCATACTACCAAATGTGAGACGAGACCGTTCTATTATCCTCTACGTCGAAACTAACTCTAGAACCCTCTTTTCCCTATCAGCAGACACCGACGACGGTGACGACGCCCCGAACGATGTCGTTCTCGAATGGAGTATCTTTTGGTCATGAGGAGGAGGTTTAGGAACAGCGCATCCGAGAGTTTGGGTTTGGGTTTGGGTTCGGGGCTAGATTCAGGGTTAGAATTGTTTCAGAAATTGAGAATAAACTCAGTGAAGGAAGGTGAAATGCAGAGTGAGGGTGGTTGTGTTTTTGCGGTTGTTGTTGGGAAGAGGTTGATTCTTGCAGAGCTTGTCTTAGGAAATAGGAATGGGAAAAATGAGAGGAATGACGGTGATGGTGGCTCTCTGGTTTTGAAGAAGATTCAGTGTATGGATGGGGTTGGTACTGTAAATTGGTACTGATAACATTTTAAAAGTGTTATTTATTCATTAGTAGAATCTTTTGCCCCAAATAATTAATAGTTTAATTAAGGCATTGTTTGGATGAGAAGAAGAGAGGCATAAGGTTAGGGTGATTTGACAGATGAAGAAGAACTGAGAGTGAGAGTGAGAGAACGCGAATTGCATCATTGTCGCCGACGTTCATGGTGATCTGCATCCTGTTGTCTGGAAGTGAAAATTTTAATAAATTAGTTTATAAAATATAAATAAAAAGAAGCAATAAAACCCAATACAGTCAATTTTATGAGAGATTTGAATAATTCAAATGAAAAGAAGCATAAGTGAGAGAAAAAGATGTGTCAGGAAACAGAGAGAGAAGCGCACTCCATGTCCAAGAATTAATTCCTCCACGCTCCTTTATAATTAAAAATAAAATAATGATATAAATCAAAAGTCACGACGCCATTTTCATCTTCTATAACCGCTCAGATGTTCCTTCATTGGTTCTGTTTCATTCTTCAGCATCGCATTTTCGAAGTTTAAGTTTCTCTTTGCAATGCTATCATCGATATAGGTTGTGGAAATTTCGAGAAGCTTTAAAAAAGATACAATTCTGTTGTGACCGAGGACGAGCTTGACGGTGACTGGTGGTGCCCTAGACGATTGACGCAGGAAGGAGATAGCTTCTCTCTCACACATGAAAAAGAAGGAGAAGGGAGGAAATAATTACAGTGACATGTGAAACACTTTTTATTTAAATAGGAAATTCTCAATTATAAATCCATATTCCACGTGAGAAGTTTTAAATTTTAACATTAAAATTCACGTAATTAAATCATTATAATTCACCTAATTCTCTCCGCACTACGTCATCAATAACATCAATAAGAGACGACGTTAGTCATTAAGTAAACTTAATTGCTTCACTTTTACAAATTATAGGATCCAATTGAGACAAAAAAAATATGATGACCAAATTGAGATTGACAGACAAATATGAAAACCAAAAGAGGGTTTTAATTTTTTTTTTTTTTTTTATTGAGAGTGTATTTTGTATATTTTCATTATGAAATGAATAGTTTATGATTATTATCAATTTTATCCTCATTTTTTTCGAAACATATCCCATCATATTTGTCAAAACAAATGTACTAATATTCCCTTTGCAAATTTTCTGAAGCATAAAAAATGGTTGGTATAAAGACATTGAATAGATTTGTCTGCATTGAACATATGATTAGCTAGCAAACAAAGACTGTAGAAATTATTATCATGGCATGGGACAATTTCATAGATTCAAAAGCAATTAATAATTGATGTATCCAACCAAAAGCATGCCCGTGCGACCCACAAACAGAACAAAAGCCATAATTATTTAATAGTGGATTTTGCTTTTGAATAAAGATGGCCGTAGATCCTCCTGTTATTTCAACAAAAAAAAAGTTATTTTTGTTTTACAAGTAATTAATATGTAAATCATTGTTGTTATTATTATTATTATTATTATTATTATTATTATTATTATTATTATTATTATTATTATTATTATTATTATTATTATAATAGATTTTTTGGGATAAACTTCTCTACAAACGTTTAAAAAATAAAAAAAATTGCATTAGCTTATATGAAATAAAAGAAAACAAATTTTAGAGGATTTTATATAAAAAAAGTAATTTATATATGTTATGGCGCATGAATCATTTAAGAAAATATTTCTAAATTTTAACAAAAATTAATTTTAGCATGAAAGTTTTTTAAATTTTGTATTGTTATTAATATTTTTGAAACAGGTTTTGTATGGTTAATAATACTGTAAAGTTATTGAGATATTGAACAGGAATTAGTTTTTGTTTCACAAGTTAATATATCATAGTGGAAAGGAATAAATGAAATAATTAATTTATCGTTCTTTTGAAACTAGTAATTTGTTTCATAAGTGATTAATAGCATTAAGGTTCTTAACTACTTTAAAGTAGAATGATAATGTTCATATAAAATATTTTTTGTCGTTTTTTTTTTTGTAAGTTGGATTAATGAGATTAACACAATAATATTGTATGTATTGTACACTGGATTTTTTATTATTATTCTTCGAAATTATTTAGTAGATTTCATGACTAGTTAAAGCAAATTTTTGTTTTGACATCTTATGGTTATTTTAAGGAAAAATATATTGAAGCTGGGATATTTATTATAAATAAACTTATAAAAAGAAGCATCTTCTTCAACTAAAGACCATAAGTTTTCGGATTTTTTTACTTATATATAGTTAATCTTACTTATTTATATTTAGGTTTAATACCCAACTTTGTTCCTAGTTTGGTTGACAAATCTCAATTTAGTCCCTTTTTAGAAAAGTGTTTGAAATTGGTCTTTACTTTTAAATTTTTGAGTCAAAATAGTCCCTTCTGCTAAATAATGACAAACTGACAAACGGTGTTAAATTTTTTTTTCTCTCCTCATTTTCTGTGCATTGCAGGTTTTTGTCAGCATTTGCAGTATTTAATGATTATTGTACTTTTTCCAATAAAAATTTAATATGATTAAATAAAAAATTTAATTTTTTAATGATTTTTTTGTTTTTGTTTAAATTTTATGATGTATATAACTAAATAATATTTTGTTTTTATGATGTATATAACTAAATAAAAAATAAAATTTAAACAA
>NC_028359.1:2294603-2324663 GCF_000741045.1 Vigna radiata var. radiata | reverse complement strand
AATCATTAAATACTGACAAAAACCTGCAATGCACAGAAAATGAGAAGAGAGAGAAAAAGAATTTAACACCGTTTGTCATTATTTAACGGAAGGGACTATTTTGACTCAAAAATTTAAAAGTAAGGACCAATTTCAAACACTTTTCTAAAGAGGGACTAAATTGAGATTTGTCAACCAAACTAGGGACAAAGTTGGGTATTAAACCTTATATTTAATATGAATTTTTGAACTTATACTTAAATGTTTTCATTGCTTCCAACACAATAAAAAATGCACGTGATTTCTTTGTTATGCTCTAATTAACACTACACATAACCCATGTTCCATCCATACTTATCTATCTGAAGCTTCGATGACCTTGTAATAATAACTACCAACAATAAAACAACATTGTAACATAGAAACGTGACAAAAAAAAGTTAGGAAAAGGACAATTTATTAAATAAGGTAACTTTTTTAAAAAGTTATTCATACGGGTAAGTTATATTTATAAGTATGATTTCACAGTGAAGATATCATACTCCAATGATTTTGGGTCAACAAAGTCGTGCTTCATGAAACGTGTTTAATTTCTATTTGTTTTTTTTTTTTTTGTGTTTACGTGTATGACTTTATTTTTTTATTTTTGGAAGTCATGCTTACATGAAATATGTTTTTGTTTTTAGTTTTCATTTTTAGATGTCATGTTTATCTCTATTGGAGGAAAATTATAATATTGGAGGAAACAATTATAATGATTGATATGTCAGAGTAATCTAAGGAAAAAAATCAGTGTGTCAATGCACTTTATGCATATTAAATTTGGGTATGCTCAGAAGTTTAGTGGTAAAATAGGAAGAGAGGAAGGAAAAGATGTTTGGTTTAACTTTCTCATTAATATTCAGAAAATAATTTAAATAAATATTTTAATTGAAAATGATATTAGCCCTCGTGTAAATTGAATTTATGTTTATTTTTTTATTGAATTTTTTGGCAAAAGATTCATTATTATATGTAAATTTAAAAAATAAAAGTCACGTGTGAGAGATATCGAGAGAAGGTTATGTTAAATGAGACTTATATATGGATGAATAGAAGAATGTTGGGAAGGCTATTTAGAGCCAACAGCAAGTCCAACACTAATATCTAAATGTTAAAAAAGTTGGGTTGACCATGAAAGAGACGAGGTCAAAGTTAACAACTTTGTTAGGATAAGATAAGATAAGATTAATCTAACTTTGTTACGATAAAACAAGATTAATCTGACACACTAATTAATACAAAATTAATAGACATCATGACTATACAAGTATTAACTTGTGACCTGATTCAATAAATCCTAACTGTGAGAAAAAAATATTATGAGTTAACATTAGTTTAAGTATGAATAAAAAATACTTTATTTTCATGTAAAAGTATTTATGGAAAAACTAATCTAAATATACTTTTAACAAGGCAATTAATTTAATTCACTTTTTTTAAGTGGATAGATTAAGAACCGTCAATTTCACCTTTTTAATTGAAAAGGGCATATAGCACTAGTATTCAAGTCACTTTGCCATGCTAGATTTTTTTAGAAAAAGTAAGCTGAAAGATAAAAAGAATGTTGGAAGGTCTTAGCTTTTGGTTAATATGGTGTTGTATTTAGAGTCAAGATTTTAGAGTATAGAAGACGATTGGTGAAGAAAGAAGTGTCTCTAATCAAAGTTTTCTTGTTGTAATTATTATTATTATTATTATTTTTTACTTTTTATGAAGAATATAAAGAATATTAACTAACGATATTGTAATGAATGAAAATGATGGAAGAGCCGAATTAGAGGCTGATAAATGAAGGAGTAATCTTGGATAAGTGACACATTATTCTTTAAGAGACTGAACTCAAGATAAACAACTAAGAAGTTGATAAATTCAAAAGCAAAATGTATATTTAACAAATGTTTTTGATAATTTTTTACAACCGTTCGTTTATGTAACTTAATGATCGATTTGTTTTAAATATACAAACCAATAAAATAATGATATATAATCTGTTATAAAAAAATTGTTAAAATATCATCATCCAAAAGAATACCAATCTAAAAAATGTGACACGTATAGTTGTGTTGACAAAGTTTTATTGTCAAAAAAAAGTTTTCTAATTCAAAATTACATAAGTTTGAGTATTGATAGAGAGCGTATAAAAATTATATTTGAAAACTAAGAAAAAAAGGAAAAGAAACTAATTTTTTATATTTATTTCATATTATTCCTTTTTATTTTTTATTTTTTTAAATATAAAAAGTTATTCTTTTTATAATTATTTTACTTTTATAACATGTATCAAAATAAAAGGTGAATATGTTTATCAGTACTCACTGTTCTTCTTTTGAAAGCATTTTATGGGTTTTATCTCTTTTTACTGTATCATCATTTTCTGCTAGGGAGCTCATTGGTGTTGTTTAATTTTCTATTTCTCTTCTATAAATCGAATTTAGACTTTCCTGTTTAAGCTTTAGTATGTCTCATTTGTATGATTCATTTTGTTTTGTCATATGAACTTGGAAGGCTAGAATCTTGCAAATTGCCGTAAACTAATGCTACTTTTTATAGATGTTTTTATGATAAAATATTGAATCTATGATCAGCAATTTGGACATATTAACATGCAAATTCCATTTTAAAAGTTCGACGAGTAAAGTAACATCAATATGAATCTATGTTTTGGGTTTTGAGAAACAAAAGCAAGCATGATACTTGAAACATGCAAACTCATTTCTTTATTATTCATATATATAATACTGCATAATGTTGGAAGCTGGTGCAGTTGAGGTGTTTAGGTCTGATATCTCACTGTTTAGGTCTGCTAATCCGTTTGGTGAGAATCCAAGCAAACAGACGCAGGCAAAGAACAAGAGCAACGAGTCCTAGCAGCACTATCCAAATATGCAAAATGTTTTGAAACATGAAGTTGGATTCTTCCCAAACAGGATCGGGGGTAACCATTTGAGCACCAAACATGTAGGTTAGAGCAAGACTACTGATGGTGATGCACATGCCTATTGACAAAAGCCAGGTGATAAATCTGTGGTCTAGAGGGAATCCACTGACCAGCAAGAGACAGACAGCCGAGGATGATATGAAACATGTTGTGTTCGAAATAAGGAAGTAGGTATAATGATCTGAATCTGTATATGCCAGAATAGATTCTCCAGGACATGGATGCATCTCCTTGTTACAAACCACCTTTCCTCCACCATCTTTTGCCGGTCTAATGCCACCCGGTGGATTTAGAGCACTTTGAAAGGTCATTGTTGCGACTACCGTAGCCACCAAAAAAAGGTTACCCCTCAACTCCTTCGGCCATTTATCTTTATCCTTGTGTGTCACCCAATTCACTACCTTTTTCACAGCTTCTCCCCACCATTTTCTCTCCTCCTTCTTCTCACCTTCAACGTTCACAGTAATTGATGGATCTTCCATGCCTTCACCTGCTTCATGTTAGACCAGTAAGTTGCATGCATGTATATATATATATATATATATATATATATATATATATATATATATATATATATATATATATATATATATATATGCATATTACACGTGCAACCAAAATCTTACAAAAAACAAAGTTATAAATACAGGCATGATACTTGAAAGATTACAGAGTAGTTGCAACTCGATAGATTGCTTTTGAGTTCAGATAAACAGAAAAATATAGTCTTCTTTCATGACAGTTCAAATTTAGGATGATTCTTTTTTTGTGCATAGGTGACTGCCCGAAAAAGAAAGTAGTTGACCCTTAAATTCTACCACTTTAAAGTTGTACATAAATTTCCAGAGTACATGAAAAGTAAAATAAAATATAGGATTGATTAATTAGGGATACAAAATCTGACATACCTTTGATATATAGTTTAGTATGGTAGCTCGCAAAGCAAAGTGAAATGCTGTGATATGTGATTTTGAGGAAGTGAAACACACACATATATATGCAAAATTTTTAAAAAGTGACGTGGTGAAAATCCACTGCCAACTTTGTCTTATGATGTCATTTCTTGACTCAAGAGTGATGTAATAGAAACCCTATATTTCATATATTATTTTCTCTAATAAAAAAAATATTTTCTCACAACAGATTCAAACATATACTTTGACAACTTTTTTTAAAATAATAAAATATTTAATTAAATTATTCAATAAAAAATTGATTTTATTGAAAGATATAATTCTCAGCCTCCATATATTTATTAAAAGTGACCTTGGAATAGAGTACTTTTTTAGATTGGCTAAACAATTGTTTTTTTTTTCTTTTATAAATATACAAATTATAATATAAAAATATACCATATAATTTATTTATATGATATGTGTGAAATTAATGTGAAGGGAGAGCTCAATTAGTAAATTGTCCTGAATGACAAGTATAGGTCTATTTTTTGGGATGAGCATATTAAATTATTAAGTCAATACTTGATTCATTATTATGTGATCAGTGTAACTTATACATATACTTAGTTAGTTACCATGATTCATGATTAATTATGACAATTGAGGAGGAGACAATTATAATTATAAATTGTAATTATAAATAATGCATCTCCAAATTAATTAAATTCTTTTGTTAATTATGTATTTATTGTTTGTTGGTGTAAGAAGTTAATTTGAATATTATAGTCTCTTATACAGGTACAATCCTTTCATCTTTAAAGGGACGAACACTCCAAAGATAAATAAATACTCTAAAAATTGAAGATTGAAAGTGTTGGAAAAGTTTTTACAAAATCTATAAATATGCCAACAAAATGATTAATCTAAGTAATTAATCATTTGTAAAAGTCGACTTTCGTTGGTTTCAAATGAATAATTTATCATCATCTACTATTTTTTATTCATAACATCCCATTTTTTTACCAAAAAAGAAAAGAAACTTCCGTTAACTTTCCTTGCAATATTTCTGAAGTATGTAAAGGAAATCTCGTCAATAATTTCATATTCTGAACTAAAATATTTAGAGAATTTTGTGGATTACATGAGCAAAATGGAAAAAAATATTGGGAAAAAGGATTTTTTTTTTTTTTTCATTAGAAGCATACGCATACCAATCTTAGGATCCACACAAAATGAAAGCCACCATTAGTGGAGTTTAGTGCTGTAAGAATATGTGCTCCTTAAGAATCTTTTATATAGGAAGAACCAACACAAAGATATGAAGTAATTTAATAAGGGTATTTTTCTGTATTCCAATAAGCTACGTTATTGTTCTTGATTGTAATATGCAGTACAATAAAGTTGAATAAAGTTCATTCTCCACCATCTTCACAAAAATGCTCATGAATAATTAGTCCAATTAATATATCACAAGAATAATACTCTTTTTCATCAACCAACTTGGAAGGTTTTGCAGCCATTAATTCCAACAAAATCAAAGCTTGAAAGGCTCCAGTTATTCGAAAGCACAAAAGATATAGCTCCACGAAGCCATTTTCGAAACGAGATAAGAGGGTGAAAAATAAGTGGAGAATTCTAAATTCTACGAAAAATTGAAATTGACATTTTTATCACAATAATTTTCCTTTTTCTTTTTTTGTCCATAAATCTACTATAACAACTCTGTTTATAGTCTTGTTAAAAAAAAAAACAAGTTACTTTTCTTTTCATTTTTGGTAAACATG
The DNA here is from genome assembly GCF_000741045.1 of Vigna radiata var. radiata. Classification (NCBI taxonomy): domain Eukaryota; kingdom Viridiplantae; phylum Streptophyta; class Magnoliopsida; order Fabales; family Fabaceae; genus Vigna; species Vigna radiata. The sequence goes on along the minus strand of NC_028359.1, from coordinate 2,319,024 downwards.
ATGGCCAAAGGCAAAAATCATAAAAGTTCACAAATATAAAACATTATCATGTCTATTATTTATTTATTTATTACTAAAGACACTCGAAATCTTTACGGCTGATTCATTCAACTCTTAGTCAAGTCAATCGCAAATATAAAAATTAGTCACTTTTCGACACAATTTTACTTTACCATACGATATAAATAAAAACATTCATCAATCCATATACTGCCAACAAAATGAAAAATTTACCATTCTAGCAAGAAAATATTAGAATGAATAAATGGTAAAATAACTTTAAAATTATGTAAGATATCCATCAAAAAGATTATTTCAACTTTTTATTTTTTACAATATAATAAAAATCATGTTTCGTATGTATAACTTTGTTTTTTATATATATTATGTTTTATTAAAATTGTATTTAATAAAACTATTTTATTTATTTTTTTTATTGAAGTCATACCTAATAAATTGTAATTATTTTTCCCAAACATATTAACTTTAATATAAAAAAAATATGTATATCGAATATGACTTCTATGTTTGTTTTAAAATAAAAAAGGTTGAATACTTGGGAATATTAAATATGACTTTTATATTTGTCATTATTATATATGTATATTAATAATGACTTTTATATTTGTTTTAAAATTGAAGTGAATTTCTCTTAAATAACTTATCCATAATATCCACTTTTATATAAGTTTCCAATATACTAATACGAAAATTTGGAATTTAAATTTTTAGTATCATCTTTTTATTATGTTTTCAAATCAATATTTTAAAAGGAAACTTAGAAATACAAAACATTATCACCAGAAATTTAAACCCAGCTCAAACAGATGCTGTACTAGGTTATTGTGAATGTTTGAGACGTGGATTCTACAGTATACAGTGTTCTAGCAGCAACACAAGGAGCGGAAAAACTTGCTGAGAAACAAAAACGCAAGGCGACAGAAGAAACCCACACACACGAAAACAGTAAACCCTACCCAAAACCATGCATAAATTGAGGTGGCGAGTTGAACTGCTTCACCAAGAGGAAAGAGTATCATCCAAATGCAAATTGCGTAGGCTCCTGCTGTGCAAACTAGTGAGATGAACATGAGAATGGTGAGGAACCACATGATAAGCTTGTTACGAAGGGGAACTGCACAGATGAGTAATATGATTGTGCTGAGAGATGCTGTGAAAGATATGGTACATAACAGCATGAACATCTCAAATTTTCGCCTTTGGTTGTTGTTGCCAAAGGCTAAAACTGAAGTACCTGCTAAGCATGTTTTACCAGGTTCACAACCTTGTTCTTGATGTGAGGTAGATTGCCAGACACCCCCTGATGGGTTTATGGCAATTCCGAAACTCATTGTTGCAAGAACAGTGGCCACAATCATTAGAGACCCTCTTTTCTCTTCCATTTCCAGTCACCGTGATCGTTGGCAGTGCCATTCCATCCATTGTATCAGATGGGAATAAAAAGGAGCATGCATAATTTTTTTCTTCACCCTTCCATTAATAATATATTTGGAGCAAAGCCTGGCCATACCTTGGTTCAGAAAATATACTTTCTACGAAATTTCCTGTGTGGAAAATTCTGGGTTTGGCTCTATGGACAGTTGCATTATTTTAGGCAATATGTAAAATTGCACAAGGTATTAAATTGAAGAAGTGGAGGAAAATAGTGAGCATGTGAACCAGATAAACAAGTAATTTAATGGAATGTTAGTTGATGACAATAACAGGATTTTTGGTAGAAGGAACATTGAATTTGATGACTATTAAAATGGGTTTTCACCGGAGTTCATCGTTGAATTGGCTAAGCCGGCAAGAATTAAAAACAACATTTGCACTGTCGTGTTTGATAACTTTCCTCATAATAAGTCAGAACTAGGTTAGAGAGAGTCTCCTCTGATTGTCATTTTATATCGGACTAATGGTGTGTACGGTGACATAACATTGATTTGATATATATATATATATTATATATATATATATATATATATATATATATATATTTACATTCACTTATATATATCATAGAAATAAAATAATTATAAAAAAGTAAATTTTGTATTTATAAAAAAAGAGAAAAAAAAATAAAAGATAATATTTCACTTGGGCAATGTCACTTTAACTGTTTGTGATTGATGGACTTTATCTCGTTCACTCAGTTACATATCTTAAGAGAAATTGATAAACTATTGAAAATTTAAGAGAAATTGGAAATTCTACATTAGATTAAAAAATAGAAAAAGATCCGTCCTAAGGTACCATGTTGCCAGGAGAGAAAACTAAAAACTTGAATATTATTGAAAAAAAAACGAAAAAGATATGTGTTTTGTATCTGACTCTATGTGAACTTATATACCACAAGAAGAAAAAAAAAAAAATAGAAACGGGAAAATGAGGTTGACGGCTATAATGCCGAGCTGTTGTGATAAAGAAGATGTATTGTTGCTTTTAAAACATGTTAAAGCATGTATTTTCAGAGTGACCAGAGTAATGGTATTATTAGTATGAGTAGTAGATGTTACTCCGAATCGAGATGTATGAGTTGATATTCTTGTTGAAGAATAAGAGAAAAAAAAAAACTTTGAAATGGATGATACAGGTTTCAAAAGAAGAACATGAGATTTAACATTTGAGAATTGATCATTGTTTCGGACGAAGGATTCAAGACCGAACACAATCCAAACTGTTATGGTGAAGCACTTCGGAAGATCTCACTCCTACACCTGATCGGTTACGACCTGCACGTTAGCACTCCGACACTCAAGTCAGCAAAGTCACAATAAACTCAAGGTAAAAGTGATTAAATCAAAAAGTGAAAGTACCTAGTTAACGTTTCTATATTTATAGGCATCCAACTCAGTAAATGGACATTAACTACCTGTAACAGCTGATCCATAATCCCGCAAGATTCACCCACAAATTATAACCGTTGCTGACGTGCCCACGAGGTTCACCCCACTAGTCCAATGACACTTTTACATTATCCTCACATTCCCTCTTTGTTCAACCGACCAGCCTACCAACCATGCCGATTAACTCCCTTAACTCCCCGATCGGTTCTTATTATTCTTAGCAACTCGTCTTCTACTTACATTCACTCGACCGATCACCCTCTTACACTACAATCATTAAATCCTCTTAATAGATGCATGTGACAATCAATAAAGTATTACATGTTTGGGGTAGTTGTGAGGAGGGATTCATCATAATTTGGGATTGATTTTTGAGTTTTATTTCATAGGTTTGATGCACAGGAAAAAAAAATTCTAAATGATACATAGAAAAGATTTCTGGGTAGTGTTTCATCATAATGGAGGATGATTTTTTTTTTTTAATCATACATTTTTCAATAGACTTTCCTCATTAAATTATTATATGTTAAAGATTCAATTGGAGAAAATATTTTACCTTACTTAAATAAAAGTGATATAAGCAAAGTAGTAAATAATAACTATTAAACAAAATTGCAATTATTCTAGAAGTGACAAAATGAGTCAATTTGGTGAAAATCCGATTTGACATTGATTTTCTAAAAGGGATAGGTCATCTAACCTGTCAATTGGAAATGGATTAAAATTTTAATTTTGTATACGAAAACGAATGGATGACGGACTGTTGGGCTGTAAAGGACTATCATGTCTAATATTTATTGATGGGTATTGCTTTCTACACCTTTCCAAGTGGGACTGTACCTTTCCATTAATTTAATTTATTTTAAAAATATTCTACAATTTTCTACTATTTTTTTTATTCCAAAAATATCTTACACCTTTCTACTATCCTTAACCATCTTTCTTTTTCTCTATCTACATTAATGAACCATTCACGTGGTTCAGATTTGAATTTGTAACATATTACAAAATATAAAATTAGGAAACTTCAATAGTAGTACTTCTACCATTTCCATTTTATAAAATTAAAAGTTAGATGCAAATACAAAATAATAAACATAATAATATTAATAGTAAATAATGATAATAAACATAATAATATTAATAGTAAATAATGATATATTATTATTATTATTATTATTATTATTATTATTATTATTATATACTAACTTTATAATGACGAAAGAACTAAATAAATTCTAAATCTTTAACAAATAACTTTTTTTTTTATATTTTAAGTATTTAATAATATTTTTACATTATTTATCTAATAAATTAAATATTTTATTCAAGTTATTTGAGTCAAACATGTCGGTGAGTTAAAACATAATATAATGTTAAAAATTATAGATATTATATGTAAAAAAAAAGATACATGTATATAAACATTTTTCTAAAAATTTAGAACAAAATTTTACCATTTATTAAGTAATTTAAAAAGAAAAAAATATATTCAACAATGAAAATAAGATTGAATCAAACTTATTTAAGAAAATATATCTAACTTCAAATTTAAGTCATGTAAATGCTCTATTAATGATGCTCCATTAATGTAAAGAGAAAAAGAGAAAGATTGTTAAGGATAGTGAGGAGGTGTAGGGTATTTTTGGAATAAAAGAAAATAGTGGGAAGGTGTAAAATATTTTTGAAATAAATTAAATTAATGAGGAGGTATAAGTTCCACTTGGAGAGGTGTAGGGAGCAACAGTCTTTATTGATTACTAAAGACACTCGAATCCTTTACGGTTGATCCATTCAATTCAATCACAAATATCTTTGCCACTTATTCATTTTCTTCAGTACCAAAACATTTCGACACAATTTTACTTTATCATATATAAGATATAAATAAAAACATTCATCAATCCATATGCTGCGAACAAAATGAAAAATTAACCATTCTAGCAAGAAAATATTAGAATGAATAAATGGTAAAATAACTTTAAAATTATGTAAGATATCCATCAAGAAGATTATTTCAACTTTTTATTTTTTACGATATAATAAAAATCATGTTTCATATATATAACTTTGTTTTATATACAAATAATTTTTTTATTAAAATTGTAATTAATAAACACTATTTTATTTATTTATTTTATTGAAGTCAACCTAATAAATTGTAGTTATTTTTTCCCAACATAATACTTTAATAAAAAAGTATAAAATATGTATAAATATCACAATATTTTTCTATTTGATCAACCTTACTACAACAATAACATTTGACTCATGTGCACTCATTTGCATAGTAGCTGTGCTTGACACACTTAAAATATTCAACATTATAATTACTTAACTAACCTCCTTAATCTCTCGCTTATCCATGACCTCGCTAATTTTGCAGTCCGGTTTGTTCTTTGTTGTTTTCAAGATTAACTCGACAATTACCTCCTCGTCCATAGTCTTTTCCACTAAGACCACCTCGACCTTAAATGTTCTAGCACTTCCCTTCAAGTCAAGTTTGGCCTGAAATGCTTAATCAAGTGATTCAAACATCGTCCCCCTTCGTTACTCGTGTGCCTCCAAGGATCCTGTCAGCTCTTCAACCGAAAGCATATTCAAATCCTTGGATTCCTCGATGGCACATATTGCACTCTCAAAATCCTTAGTTAAGGACCTTTTCCACCATCCAACTAGCAAGTAACTCTTTTATATTTTTGTCAAGTTGATTCGCTACTCCCTTTACCAGAGATATATACCCAATCATTTATTCTCTTTCGTTCATTCTTAGGCCTTCAAACTTGCATGTGAGAGTTTGAAGTCTAACTTGAAAAACAAGATTGTCGTTTTTGTATACTTTTTCTAGAATCTACCACGCTCTTAAAGATTTAGCGCTTACTATCTTCATATCCATTGGCAACAACACCCACACCTCTTGGGATCCAAGAAAGACTCTCATTTGCACACTTAGTTATCAAAATTGACTTTCTTCGTAAATTGAAGCAGAAACACATTATTTACTAGGTTAACCACCTTTCACTCTCTCTTTCTCAAAGACTCTCTTTTTCACTCCAACACTCAAAGTCTCTCAACTCTTATACCAATTTGTTATAAGTATGACACTCACTAAGTTATATTTTAATATATTTTTTTGTGTCTATTCATTCCACATAAACTGGACCATGATATTTTAACAACTTCTTTTAACAATTTTTTGACAACAGATTATGTGTCACTATTTTATTGGTTCGTATATTTGAAACAGACCAATTACAAGCTGCCACATAAACGGTTGTAAAAAAGTTGTCAAAAAATAAATTATAAAAAATACATTTTCTATATAAAAATTGCCACGTCGCCACTTATTCATTTTCTTCCGCACACAATACCAAAGATTTTCAACACAATTTTACTATACCACACGGTATAAATAAAAGGAAAAAGTCTCTTTAACAACTCTTTTTTGACAACGCATACGTGACAGTTTGTGATTGGTCCGTTTCAAATATTTTTTAGAATAAATTCAAACAAACTAATAGAATTGTGACACGTGTCCTATTGTCAAAAAGTTGTTAAAATATCATTGTCCTAAATAAAAACATTCATCAATCCATATGCTGCGAACAAAATAAAAAATTTACCTTTCTAGCAAGAAAGTATTAGAATGAAATAAATGGTAAAATAACTTCAAAATTTTGTAGTTAAGATATCCATGAAAAAGATGATTTCAACTTTTTATTTTTTACAATATCATAAAAATCATGTTTGGTATATATAACTTTGTTTTTTTATATATAATTTCTTTTATTAAAATTGTATTTAATAAAACTATTTTTTTAAGTCATACCTAATAAATTGTAATTATTTTTCCCAAACATGTATATTAAGTATGACTTTTATATTTGGTTTAAAATATAAAAGGTCGAATTACTTGTGAACGATAACTTTAAATTGAAGAGGTACTTCTCTTTAATAACTTATCCACTTTTATAAGTTTCCAATAGTTGATCTATTTTATAAATTTTTTTCTCAACAAAATTATACTTACGAAAATTTGGAATTTAAATTTTTAGTATCATCTATTTATTATGTTTTCAAATCAATATTTTAAAATATATTAATGTATTTGGAAACTCAGTGAAAAAAACACCAAAAAATATCATTAAACTAAAAAATTATCGCTCTACCAGATTCCCTCCATATCAATCCCTAAACTGAAGCTTAGATATACAAGAAATTTAAAGCCAGCTGAAACAGATCCTGTACTAGGTTTTGTGAATGTTTGAAACATGGATTCTACAGTATACAGTCTTCTAGCGGCAACACAAGAAGCGGAAACACTTGTTCAGAAACCAAAACCATGCATAAATTGAGGTGGCGAGTTGAACATGTTTACCATCCAAATGCAAACTGCGTAGGCGGAGGAAAATAGAGAGCATGTGAACCAAATAAACAAGTAATTTAAGAATGTTGTAGTGAATATATGCTAATTCAGGATGCTAATTCAGGATTAGCACGTCTCTTTAACAACTTTTTTTTGACAACTTTTTGACCACGCATTCGTGGTAGTCTATGATTCGTCTGTTTCAAATATTTTTTTAAACACAAATTTAAATAAACCAATAAAATAATGACACATATCCTGTTGTCAAAAAGTTGTTAAAAAATAGTTGTCAAAATATCATTCTCCAAAACATTACGAAGAGATCAACTCCTCCCTCTAACAACAAATAGTGTAAACATTTAGCATAATTACAAGTAAAGTAAAATACTGAATCCCATTTTTTTTTCCTCTTAGAATTTTATCTTCCGTCGTGTTTCTGTTAAATTCTAAACAATATATATTATCATTGTATGACAATTTTAAATAGCTATTGAATGTATATATTTAGAAATAGTCGCTTTCAATCATGATAATTAATAAGCTTCCTTTATTTCATTATGCTATTATCTTATCTCTCTCTTACCGATTACATCATTTTTCGAAACCATTTTTAGTGTATACAGTTTTATCGGCCTTGTGATGAAAATGTTGCCACAACTATTATGTTATTGTGGTTAACGCTGCAGTAACTTACTACCATGCATGACATGTGCTATGAAAGACATGTCTGATAATTGATGACTAACATTACACAACAACCTAAACAAAGTGATGTCTGATAATCTATGACTGACAATGGTACATTTAAATTTTCTGTATCGTAAAAAGAAAATGGTTCATATAATTTCTTTTGTAAATTTTATGAAGTTTCACCAAACATTAAAAATTTATAAAATATGAAAACTTTGTGTATCTCTTAAAATGTATTGAATTAAACAGGTTCTAATTAACATGATCACATTTAGACAGTTTAAATTTATGATGTGGAGGAGAAAAGATTGGTGAGTCCTAACATTATCATGTTTAAGGAATGCTAGTTCTACTCTTTAAAACTTTATATAACAAGTATATAAAATCTATTTGGAGAAAACTTTTTTATGTGTTTTTATAAAAAATTGAAATTGAGTATTTTCTTAATTTAAATTCATTAATTAATATAGCCTGCAACTGATGCTTATTTTAAAAATTGAAATTGAGTATTTTCTTAATTTAAATTCATTAATTAATATAGCTTGCAACTGATGCTTTTTTTTTTTTTATAATCATATGATTATAAGAATCCTAATTCGAAAACTCAGATTTTGGAGTCACATTGTTCTCATATAATTATGAGAATATTCATATAACAGTCGGTATAGCTGGTTTTGATAGCTTTGTCTATATTCAAGTGTCTAACAATCTATATTTATGAGCAAATGACTTAACCTTAAACATAAAGAATAACAATTTGTATTAAATTTACATGATTTATGAATACTATTTGTTATATTCTGATAATAGTAGGAAATGAGTTATTGAAAGCTAACTTAACGAGAAATTTATATATAAATCTTGATCACCATTAAATTTTATCTGATTTATATTTTTAACACTCGTAAATTGTTTGATAAGTTATAATTCTACCATTTTATTAATTTCATAAACAATTTTAATAAAATCAGTGTTTCGCTCATTTTTAAATCGATTATAAGTTTTAAATAGTTTTCAGTGAGAAGATAGAAAGTTTCAAAAGAATTTTGATTTACAACTCGACATTTTATAAGAACTTTTAAACCTGTATTTATCTAAATAAATCTGACAATATTAAAGATCATCTTGTAAACACTTGCTGATAAAATGAATGATACAGCATCTGTACTTTAAATTGAAGAACTATACTGTCTATATACAAAGAAAGAATGGGTAGAGAAGATGCATCTGAACACTGAATAGGGAGCAGACGCTCTCGGCCAAAATGGAATTTGCAGCATAAAAGTCCTCAACCAGTTGAATGCTGCATAAGCTCCATCCACTGAAATAAGCAAAAGAAAATAAATATAACTCACTTTCTTAACCAGAATCTTCATTTATTTATATTTCTGCCTCAAAGAAAGGGGGAAGAAACTCAAACTAACCTGTCTCAATAGGTTTGCAAGAGTCCTAGGCAGTGCCTCAATGTTCCTCAGAACAATGTAGTAGGGAAAGGGAAAGGAATCCATGTACTTAGAAAATTTCATCTTCCCACCCTCAAAAGAAGCTTCCTGCAGTCCAGAACGTCATTAAAAGTGAGATGAAAAGTTGCCTACAATACTCTCAATTAAAGAACATTTAAGCATGATAATAGATCCAATACCTTCATATCCATAATTGACTCCTGAGAATTATCAAGAAGCAAGAAAGCAACCATTCGATTACCAGTTGATACATCTCTAACACACCGTTTTAAATTCTCCTGAAAATATTAAAGTTGATGATGAGGGAACAATGAGGTCACTAGTTAAGAATACAGATCATAGGACAAAAGAAAAAAAGTATAAAAGCAATTTTTTTATCGAGTACCTTTTCATGAAACCGACCATCTGCAATTATCAAAACTAGTTGCTGTAGTGGGTTATGTCCAGATGGAAGTCGTGCTTTTACGACTGCAGTATCCAGTTTGTTAGTCAGGTACTTCAATAGGTCAACAACTGGCTCATCAGCAATCGTGTTCTCTTGTTCGAATGTCAAATTGGATATCATCTGCTCCTCAGCCAAACAAAAAGTTAGACCTAGATTAGACATAGATCCTCTCACAAGCATATTCCACACACGCACAATGATTTTAATAAAAATAATCAAATTATAAGTCAAGTTATTATCTTGCTAACCTTAACACCAGCCTCTCCACTAAAGGGCCTGTCAAAGTCGTGCAACAACTTTATGTTTCCTTTTGTTCCAAAACTAGCAACAGCCAAGCTTCCCATTTCCAATTGAGAAACAGCACGACATACAGTAACCAAAGCTTCAATAGCAACATCACCACAACCATTCTCTGACATACTATGTGAATCATCAACAGCTATAACAACTTGGTAATCACGTTTGTTGGGTCTGGTCCGCCTGAGCCATATTCTATCTTTACTATAATCACTTGCTATGTAAGGAATTACCTGGATTTTTTTAAGATGGTAAGTTAAGGACAAATATATTGTCAATAAACGTTTAAAATTTCTATGAATAAGAATAAATTATCTACCTTTTTCATATTTATTCTTTTTCCAGTTCTATAGTCCCCTTGGAGTTTGCTGGCCAGAGTGGGCTCCATTACAAGGCGCAGTTGCTCAGCCAACTCAATAGACAATTTTGTTGTGCTAAGTTCGAATCTACTCCAGAGAGCAGTAGCACTATCTTTCACATGATCAGGTACATCAAAAGGTTCTTGGCCTTTACCCAAGTCTTTGTCGTGCAGAGAAAGCTGGCTTAGATCTGAGCTATCTCTCATGAATGAACTTCTGAAAGAAACCAAATCTTCCAAACGATTCTCAAGATCAATATTTGTACTAGCAAGAGAATGTGCTGATCCATCATCCCGCAATGTTTCCGTGACTGACGGATTCGCTTGCTCCCTTTTTTCGTTTTTGGTAACTAATGATGAATTATTTACAGAAATCATTTCTGATTTTTCCTTTTCAAACTGTAACTTTGAATCTTCTCCAGCATGACATTCTTTATCGGGCTGGTCACCGTCAAAGTTTCTATTAACCTGCTCTAGTGTTGCAGGTCCCAAAGCCTGAGCTGTTCCCTTTTCAAATTCAGAAACATAGCCATACTCATCAGCATTGTCATCTTCCATCTCATCCTGTTTCTCACTGTTATCTTCCTGAGCGTCACCAGATACATTAATTCTTTCTTTCTGATATTCAAGTGCATCACCTATACTCCGATGAGGATTAGTATGCTTCTCCTGAATAAAGGAACGCTCACTCTGGGGATTATCATGAGATTTAGGTTGATTTTCACCAAATCCCCCACCATTTGACGAGTCAGACATCTTAAAATCCATCTCAGATATACTTGAAGGCACACCTCCCAACAGAATAGAGTCAGAGTCATGATGGCTATTAGACAAATTTGACTCTGCTGCAACATTTTCAGAACCAGATGTCTGCCAATCAAATTTGGACTGTGATGCTAATTCGGCAGGGGGAACTTCCTCATTAATCAATTCCGAAGGTTTAAATATATCCTCTTTTGATTCTGTGAAGTGCATGTCTGCATTTTGTTGACCTTCACCATCCATTTCAGAGTTCACATCAACTTCAGTATGTGCCTCTTCCATAACTTCGTCAGGGGAGCAAGTCTCTTCTTCCTGCTTCTCTTCCTTTCCATTCTCAGCTATATTATCTTGCTCATCAGGTTCTGCATCTTCCATGAGATCTGCATCTTCATTTAAATCCAAATCCATGTCAGAGGTTTGATCCAACTCATCAGGCTTCAACCCAGTAGGATCTGAATATGCTGTTTCTTTGTCCATTGACACTTCATCTTCTTTCTCTTCATCACCTACATCATCTGGTATTACAGTTTCATCATCCTGAGCATCACCTTCATTACAATTACCATCCGCAGGTTCATTAGCTGTAGAGTCATCCTTGGCTCTTAACTCTGTGTTGCCTGCATCTCTATCCTTAACCGAAGGTCCAGATTCATACTTTTCTCTTGTATTATTGGGAGTTTCATTTTCATTCTTATCACAAACCTTCTCACCCACTGCTTCACTGTCTGGCCCAGTGGGTCCCATTTCAGACTCAAGTTCCCCATCCTCATTATCAGTATCATCATCTTCTCCAGAGTCTTCACTGAGGCTCAATGCATCAGCCTGGAAATCCTGCTCCATCTCAATCCCTGTAATATTGCTACTTGGCACTTTGTCCGTGTCATCTTGCTTTTCATTTTGCTGCAGTATTGACACCAGTACATTTTATAAATATCAGTAATCTGATAAGAATCTTAAAATTAGCAAAATATATAACTAAAAGCTAACCTGTTCAGTTGTTCCAAGCAACTGATCTTCGTCAGCAATCTGATCACTCACATCTTTTAATCCGACACCCTCTCCCATGCCTGTACCATTTGAATCTCTAGTGGTATCAATTCCATCTTCCTCCTGGTCTTCGGGAGATATTCCAAAACCTTTTGAAAATAAAGAAGCTAAAATATTTGCAATAACATGAGTTGTTACAGATACCTGCAAAGTGACATACAACTACATCATCCAACTTAAAATAGAAAATGATATATTGTCTAAATAGAGAATATGTGAGCTTATACACAATATCATAGAAAAAGAAATTAACTTATACACAAAATGAGGAGAGTATTAAGCCTTACTGATCTGTGCATGGCTAAGAAATTTTTCATGAGTTGATCACCAAAGTTTAGTAATTCATCCATGAACATATGTAGGCTTTTAAAATGGGCTCCAACGGATGAATAACTACTGATTTTATCGTCACAGCAATTCACTAACATCTCCTACAGAGCAAAGGTATTGTCCAATTAATTGTACAGTAACAAAGAGTACTGAAACAACTTGCAAAGAGAAAAGCTTACCACAGAAGAAACAACTTTGTCCAAGCTAAGACTTGTAACAAATGACTCAAATAATGATTCCCAAGAAACAATTTTTTCCATGGACTCATCAACCATAGGAATATTGCTTGGAAAACATAAACTCTGCAATACAGATGCAAGATGATGATATATAGACATAAGGGCTTCATTGAACCCGGCATTAAGCTCCACAGAGTTTCTTTCACAAAATATATCTCCAGATAGATCTACTTCACCAAAATTTCCCTGTATTGCTGTTTTAAACTCATCCTCGATCAATTCTGCCTGAAGAAAAAATCTTTTTATTCCCCAATTTTCAATTTCAAAATACTAGGTTTGACAAGGATAAGTCAAAATACAAAGTACCTTGTCAGTTATTTCTAGAAAATGTTGGATCAGAACTTCTCTAACTGTACTCCTATCCAAATCTTGCTCTTGAAAATCTTGCTTCTGTAGTTCAAGCAAACGAACCTTAAAATTCCCAATGGTCTTGAAGTTTTTAGAAACCAGCAGCTCCATTTCTTGAGTAACAATGCAAGGATGCAAGGAAGAAGTCACTGCAGTCACAGCTTTGGACCTCCCAATTAGGTAACAATCCAATGATTCCTGTAATCATGTTTTCATGAATCAGAAGAGAGTAGGTACTTCTGCAAATTCAAAGAAATCTACAGCAGAAAACCAACATATGCACCTTTGATTTACCGAACGACGGTAAAAATTCTTCAATGAAAGCAATCATCCGACTGACTAAGGGTCTGGCTCTATTGCAAGTGTTTAAATGGCTACTTTCTAATATTCTCAGTAAAAGCAATTCTTCTTGTGATGTAGCATAAAGAGTATCAAACAATTGCTGCATGATCAAGGAAAAAGAATTCATACAACTATTTAAAACACAACCAAAATCAGATGTCCAAATAAAATTTTAATAACAATGCTTACTTTTTGTTGCCACATGCACTTATAAGTAGCATCCTGTTTGGGAATAATAGAACAAATATATTTTTTTTCATTATCGGTGGAGGAAATTGAAAACAATTTCCCCATAGTAGAAACACGTTCTCTAAAGCATTTCAATTGTTTGTTGAATGCACTGGCAGCAGTCAGTTGCTTCTGTTGTATCTGGATAAGTTGATTGAGGAAAGAACTAGAACTGTCAACCTACAGAAACCAAAGCAATTATATGACTCAGAAGTCAAAGAAACTTGTGGGCAAGATTGATAGCATCTTCCAAGAACTGTAACTATTAAAAAAGCAATGCAGCAAATATGAAAAATCCAATTATTAAATAAATAATTTGATAGCTACCAGACTTTACAAGAGAACTCCAAGACAATTCTTGGATGTGTATTAAGAAACCAAACAGCACTGTTCTACCAAAGTGGTAAGAACAGGAACAACCATGTACAATTTTAAAGATCATTCGAAAGGACCTGTCTCTCCTAACTTTTTCCTTTGCAAAATACTCCCCAAAAACTGCCTGCTCACCTCCTAATAAGACTATTTATAATAGTCTGTTACAGTTATGTAATTACAACTGTACTAACTACCTTCTTTTTTCCTTCTTTTGTAAACTGTATCAAACCTATCATAATCCCTGCAGAAAACTAACAGGGTAGAAGATACTATATAATGCAGAGGAAAAATAAGAAATAAATAGCAGGTGTACGAAAACCAAATGAATCTCACACTACAAATAAATTGAACAAGTCATTTCACCTGTTGAAGAGTTATATCTTTATGTGGATTGAGGCACATTTGCTGCATAAGCAGCACAGACACAACACTCTTGTAGTAATAATCAGTGGCAGTTTTCCACTCTATAAGCAAACTTTCTTCTTCAATACTCTTATTTTCAACTTCAGGAATTCCTGGGGTTACACACTCTAATCTACTGCTGGTTGGGAGTAAATACGATATGTTCTCAGAAAGCTGAAGGAACCACCAAGTTTTATGCTGGTCCTGTATATTAGATCAAATAAAAGAAAGGAAAAAAGTGAAAATGGGATTTTATTAGAAAATTTTATTAAGTAATCTGGACATTCATGAAAATAAACAGCCAGTTTCATACTCCTGTATAAGCTGATTTGTGTCGAGACAATCCATTGCTTTCTAAAAGCTTAAGAAGCTCAGACAAAGCTCTTCTCTTCCCTTGACCCTTTTTCTCTTCCTTCAAAAGATTACCATAGTCAACTGCGGTGGTATATATTTTTTCAATCATATGCCAAACAGCTTTCCATCCTTTCAGGCAAAGTGTATGCTGGGAGTCACGACATGGCCTAAATATGCTTTTAATTTCTGCACAGATTACTAAGTTTCAATATTTCCGAACAAGAAAACAAGACAAAAAAACAAGGAACATAAAAAAAAGACAAGGATAAGAAAACAAAGGAGCAGGAGGAACTTTCAACACCTTTCCGATGTGAAGGAATAATATCCAATACTGATGTTTTCTTAAGCAACAAGTTCTGAAAAGCACTGTCTAATCCCCCACCAAAGTTGTCAAACCACATGAACCTACACCAAGAAAAATAATGTTAAAACAACTCAAATTATAAAAGATTAAGCTATACTGTGTACTCATCNGAATATAACCTGTTTTCACTGAACAATGTCAAATCAAAAGAACCATCAACCAAACCCTTGCTCGTAACATCATAAGTGGGCTTATGATTATGAAAAGATCGTGCTTTTGCTCCTCTCTGTGCACCTTGTTGGTTAAGGAAAATAGACACGGGTTCTTGCAAGACATCCTTCACCAATAACAAAAGAGAGCAAAATATGAATATCATATTTCAAGAAGCATTTACAAGTTTTAGTGAGTACAGAGAAGAAAAATCAAGGTGCCGGATAGCAAGGCAAAAAAACTAATAATTCACCCAAATAAAAGACTAGAAATAAAAAAAAAAAAAAAAAAAAGTTGCAATGAGGAAAATGAATTGCCAGTGTCCAGCCCCATTCACATACAAAAACATTTTACAACTTTATATTCATAACAAATTTATAGATGTTGAAAGATCCGCTAAAGGCCCGAAGAAATAATTTGTTCCAATTTGGTTTCAAGTAGTACAACATTATATTAACTCAAGATAATTACCTACACAAAAGAGACAACAGGAGAAAAGGACATTGATTTTAGCTAAAAAGTGTCTTTCCATGCCTCTGTATATGCAACAAATCATTCTTTACAAAGCTTTTTATAAGTCCACAAAAAAACAAAACTGTCGTGTCAATATACTCACACCCATGCCCCATAACAAAGGACACTATGTACAGTTCCTCAACCAGATAGCCTTACTATTCCTCAAGGAGGAAAATAACTTGAATTGAAATACTTTAAGGACCAAAGAGATTATGATGCATGTACCAAGCAAGCGCAAAGTAGTTTGGAAAAAATATCTACAGCTGACATTTAGGAATAACTGTACTTATTATGACAACATACTAGTATATCACAAAGGTCCATCTGTGATCAGCAAGAACATTTAATCCAACCAACCAGTATAATTAAGTTGATCACAATGTTCAACTATTTCTGGGGGGTATGTGATTTTAAAACTGGGAAAATCAAAAAGCCCTATAAAGCAGCCAATAAAGTATGTGTATCAATTATGAATGTTGTAATACACTAACTTGTTTATTTTTTTAAGTGGCAATAATTGATGAATGAAATTAACACCGGTAAGAAGGATTAGTGAAAAACGAAAAAAGAAAAAAAGTTTCTCGTGTTCAAATTTGCTTTTGCTTAATCAAATAGATAGCTTGAAACTTACAGTATATTTTTGTATAAGCTTTCTAAGCTTCTGCCGACTCTTTTTCATGCTTTCAAATGACAAATGACTCTTGCCATGCTCCCACTGACATAGTTTCACTAGTTTATTTAGTTCAATACCAACCTCTTTCCTACTAGCATCAATGTACTTCAATACTCTGCAGTCAGCAAATAATTTGATAGACATTAAGGCCGAGAAAAAAAGACAACAAACTGAAGAAACAATAAGTACAAGGAACTTACATTGGTAAGAACTGCACATAAAATCCAAAGATATTGTACAAGAATGTTGACTGTTCCAACCGACAAGAACTGCAGNGTTTAATAATGAGGAAAAGATTTCAGATTTAAATTTTAACATAAGCTAGCATATATCCTACATTTAATGCTATATATTCCACCACATCAAAATATGACATGTCAAAAGAACAAAAACAACTATAAGAAAGTAACGAATCATACCTGGAATTAATTTCCAAAGATGCACTGATATGATTTTGACCAAGGAAAGCAAAGAGAAGCTGAAGACGTTTCTTGAATTCCCCAATACTGGACGTATGTATGAAGTCCTCAAGGCTGCAAAATACAAAACAGCAAATTATCTTCAAACATGTCAAAAAGTCTAAAGGAGGAAGCTGCAAACAGACTGAATTTAATCTTGTAACATGCCTTTGGATAATTGATATTTCACAAGAGTTTTGTCGAAGCACAGAATGCAGAGGAAACCACAACTGCAACAAAATCAAGAAACAAATAAGTGATATTCTTACTTTGAACAAAAATATTGAGATAAAAAAAATAAAATAAAATAAAAACTATTTCCCAAATATATCCAAGTGATGAACATCCCATAAAGAAAATTCAAAAAATACTTTCATTAAAGGAGTTATTGGAAGGAAATAAGACAATCAACAACATAATGATGGACTTGGAGTCAATGTCATCAACATGCACCACACATGGAGTGGCAAACCCCAAAAACACTGTAGCAGCGTAGCAAATAGTTGAATGAACATAATACAGAAGGTTTAGATACAAGATAAATAATCTATTAATTTATTTATACAAATAAAATCATCAATCCAAGTTTAGAGAAATTCACAACTGAAAAAAAAAGTAATGGTCTAAACAAACAATCATCAATCTTAGATCTCAAAATAGATACGAGAGTGAGTATTTTCACTCCAATCAGAAACCAAGAACTGATTTACATGAGCAGAAATAACAACAGAAAAACACAAAAAAGGTTCAATGACCCAAGCATGACAAAAAAGGAATTTTTCCTAAAAGAGGAGTAACCCCAAATGACGTAATTATATCCACAAATGGTAGCATAAAATCATCACCATGAGTCCACCAACAGCAAAACACAACGACCTATTGATAACTGCCTGAGGCCACTGAGTATTTTCACTCCAATCAGAGACAAAACTGGTATAAAAGAGCAGAAATAACAACAGAAACACACAAAAAAGTTCAAATGACAAAAAGGGATTTTTCCTAGAAGAGGAGTAACTGCAAAAGATGTAATTATCCACAATGGTAGCATAAAACCATCACCATGAGTACAACAACATGTGGCAGGCATTGCCAACTAACTTGCACAAAAGCATTAAAATTTGAAACAATAACTGAATTTTTTTATTGGGAATGAATGCCTTTGAAACAAACAACTTCCAAGACAGAGTGAAAAAAAATTCAGGGGCAAAGGTTAAAAAAAAAACTACATAGANGGCCAACACTAAGTTCTTGACAGAACCCTCCAGTTCATGATATTGTTCAAAGAGTATTCCAAGAAAAATCTACAGATAAATATGTTTTTGATGAAAATGTCAAGCAACTTTAGTTGATAAAAACATGTAACTTTTCGTTCAATATTAGAAATCATATTTTATTGCCTCAATAGAAAACTTTGGTGCTAAAGGCATCTCCCAATTCTTCCAAATTCTACAAGATAATTCCTTCCTAAGCTGGTTTGAGTTAGATAATGTTTTTGACTCACGGGATTTTATAATTGCTTCAAGGTATATTCAGAGAGGATTTTGATCTTTAAAAAATAGCAAGAAAAATAGCAGTCAAACACAATAAAATCAAGGAGATGGGGGAGTGAAAGTTGAACTTGTTTGGATGATGCAGTTATATATACTCAGTATGATGGTATCCAATCACAACTTATCATAAACAATAAACTTATTTATAATAAGTACTTCGAAACTAGGGTCAACTATACTATATTTATTCTACACTTAAATGTAAATCAAAAAATTATCATATTAGATAGACTTAAATATAAGCAAATTGTAATTAATTTAACCACATTTAATAACACTATTTATCAAGACAGGTTGGTGTAGACGATCTATTCTGTGAAAAAAGACCCGTATTTCATTAACACTGATTAAAAACCCTTTGGATCTGCCCAGATGAATTTGGAAATACTAANACAATCGGACTAAAAAATGTTAATACTATTATCTTAAAAATACCCCAAACTTATGTATGTACCATCTCCAACAGCCAGATAAAACATAAATTAAAAAAAAAAAAAACAAGTAACCCCAATAGCTGAGTACTGAGTAGTATGACGTAAGAATTGAATTCAATAATTATTTTAACTAACAAATTTGATGTGTTCTATGTTGCACAACAAATGCTTTACATATGATACGGAATTAATAAGATTTGCTGTTATTTGTGATCAAATGGATTGAAGCAACATAATAATTAGGATCTTTAGTTGTTCTTTCTATCATTCTTTATACATTAAAACAATACTAAAATTGGAAAGCCAAGTCACTTACTTTGGCTGCATTATTCTCATACTGATCAATCACATCATCAAGCAAAGCAGGCCAAGAATTTAGTTCCATCTTTTGCCATGATGACAACAAATCATTAACAGATTTGAGTTGATCTACAATTCATATAAACACAAAAAAAAAAAATTAGTAATTCCAAAGAACATATTTTCAAATTTATCTCTTAAAAGAAAATACATACTTGAAAGGGGGAACTTTGAACCATTTTCTTGCATAACTTCAGCTTTGTGAAGTAAAAACTGCAACCCTGAAAAAGCCTACAGAGGAGAGAATAGTTAAAACAAAACTTTAAGTCATGAATAAAAACAAGTTCTTTGTATTTTAAGAAGCATGGGTTAAAAATAAAACACTTCTAAGGGCATTATAATAAAAAGTAAAAAATATTCTATATTTGATAAAGAAATGGGAGTACATTCAAAAAATCTCAGTAATCATGTTCATTGAAGTAAAACAAAATGACATACACAGTTTATGTACATGATTACTACCTTTGCTAAAGGAGTATCTGATGGGAGAGTCAAGAGCATGTCAATTACATCCAAAATTTTTTGAAGATCATTATGAACTTCCCACTCATTTATATGAGGAAGGATCTGCTGTTGGAGAGGTCCAAGTACTTTCAACATGTGTACCATTTCAGGAGCATTTGAATCCTTCACTCCAGAAATAATGTAAAGAAAACACAATCGTGAAAACATAATGGTAAAAAGATCAAACGCTCCAAAAAATCAGAAGAGTTAAGCACCGTATAAATATTGTATCGAGTAGCAGATTTGTGAGACAGAAGGTACTTCTTTCTGTAGTCTAAACAGAGATAAAATAAGTTTTCTGGCATGAGTTTAACATCTAAACTGGCCAAATTTATGGAGTGGACACCTGAGGAAACAAGATAAAGAATGGAAAATATGACGTGATGTTACTAGCAATGACCAGTTTAAATCCATTCATCAAAAATATGTATTACGAGATTACCTTTGATTAAATCAATGCCCAAAGAATATGAGTTTGTAAAGGAATGCAACCGATCTTCATCAGAAACTTCAAAATTTCCAGGCTGAACAAAAAATGAAGTGTATAACCACAGGGAATTGGAAAAAAAAAATGAAAATTTACAACAAATCAGCACTAGTAATGGCTGTTAGCTATGCATAAAACTTCCCTAAAACATGGTGATTAGTGGATAGACCTAGAAACAATACTGTCATTAATTACAGAAAATAANACCATTCATGGGCTTTTATTTAACTGCTTAAGTGTTATGGAAAAATTGATAATCGCATAGCATTAGAGCTTTGATGTATGTTGCCACCATGCATCGAGCCCCACAGGGAACTTGCAGCACAGAGCACATTAGATATAAACATATGCAAGTGCTTTTACTTAATGGCTTAAGCTTTGTCAAAATCGATTCATGACAGCAATTAATAGTCTGTGCAAGTGTATATTGATAACCATACTCAGCAATCATACACAGTAATTCATTCACAAACATATGAATGAACACTAGATCAATTAGGGCAATTCAATTCATAGAACTACTACAAGATGAAACTCTGAATCTCACTTGACCAAAGATACATTAAAAGAGTAAAAAAATTAGCTTGACCTCTTTTAACCAGCTACACAATGAAACACATAATAAACAAGATACATCAACTAGGAAACTTCGCATAAAAAGTTTTAACTTCAAATCAGAAACCATATTCTAACTTGAATTTATAGAAAAGACAGAGACCAAAGACTCACAGTCTGGACTAGATCACTTGACTTGACCCAAATATCTGATTGTGAATGAGAACCACATGGCTGAGGATAGACTCTTCCAGCTGCTTCCATTCTTCATCCAATGTGAAACATTCCTCAGAGGATACCATCTGATTGAATAAACATTTCATTTGAGACAACCAACACATACAGGATGGAATCAACAAAACAAATACAACANTGAAACTTCATATAAGGATTACTTTGTCAGCAGAATTTTCATCGGAAGAAAATTCCTTCCATTCAAAAAATGTCTCAGGGGGCAAATGAATTTGCCAGTGATGGCATTTCAACATCAATAATACTCTCAATTTGAAAAGCTCGAGGTCTAAACGTGTACGGTTGAGCATCAAAATCACTCTTTGAGTTTGTGTAAGCTTTTGTATCAAACCAAAGTGTGGTGAACTCGTAAAATATCTTTTGCAAGAACTGAAAAAATAGAATGTTTTAAGCAAATATAAATGAATTTGTTAACAGAGAAACCCAAACAACAGAAAATATAGAATATCTTAAGCAAATATAAATGAATTTGTTAACAGAAAAACCCAAATAAAGAAACTGACCATGTAAGATTTATCATCAATTATTTTAGCATTAGCAATACGATGTGCAATTTGAACAAAAAAACTCCAATAGATAGCAGCTCCATTTTGCACCGCAGATACCTGTTTGTAAAGATTCAGATACAAACCATAAAATAAACTAATAAATTCTGAAATCACACCATTCAAAATTTCATTTAGAATTAGAATTTGGAACTTAATTCAACAGTATATATACCATCTCATCACCAGCAACACCACTTGAAAGTGTAACAAGCCTTTCCATCAAATCCATATCTACCAAACAAGAGTCAAAACTGTATGCAGGGTGCAAGTTCAACTCAATGTCATGCTTAACAGAAATGAACTTATACGAAGCAGACCGAGGGAAGCGCATAAGTATGTACATCATTTCCTGTCATGCTCATCATGTTAGTTCCCAAACAAATATAAAGAAAATCCCAGCAAACCAAAACTCATGAAATAGCATACCGTAACCATGTTGATGTTTTCCACCCCAAGTTTATTCAAACATTTCTTTTCCAGGATACTTGACAGAACCAGTGATAATCCCAATTTCATCTCATACACAGCAACCTGAATTGGTTGAATAATGTCACTATATGCAGCATACTCATCCATTAATCGATCAATAAAACATGTAGTTGTTTCCTGCAATTCAAAATCAGAAAGAAGAGTATGAGAGAAGGGTAATGAGTTCAACAAAAACCATGATTTTGTAATTTCCATATTAGCCAATGGAAAAGGAGTATCTTTTATTTTAGAAAGGATCAAATCATTCTGATAAATTTTTATCTAGAGAGACCTTTCTTCACTTCCAAACAATAAGTAGTTCAAGGGATCAAAGTAATTGGGAGGTCTGCAGTTTCATGTTTTCATACCAATCAAAAAACAGGGGCTGCTTTTTTTAATTCAAAAGGAAAGAATGTTAATGCATCACTATACAGGCTGCATGCAGCATTCTTAATACAATTAATAGAAGAAAAAAAATTCAGAGGTAGGGTGACCAAATCAAAGCCCACTAAAAGAATCTGAAATGTGGGAGACCACATCTATCTCCAGAAAATTAAGAGACAATACAAGGAGGTACACATCCCATCAAGTAAAAATTAAAATTCTAACACCATAGGTAGCTAAACTATCTATAAACTTCAGGAACATTACCAAATACAGGTAACAGTTGAGCATAGTTGTTCCCTCAATTAAAATTTTAGAATGTCAGATAATCTTAGCACAAATGCAGAGTAAAAGAAAAAAGGTGGTACAATACCTGCAGGCAAAGTACATCTTAATTCACTTGGTTTCTTCTAAATTCATGGATGTTTCATAAATCACATTTTAGTATAAGCGTGTCGGGTTCATGCCTTGTTTGTACTTTTCACTTTAACACTCACCATTTCGAAAAATACATAATAAATACCTAAGACAGTGCATAATGTTGTGTCCTAAATCACTCCTATACAGTATAAGAAGAATCTACCTCTAAATGGTAAGATCATCCTACCTCCAGTAACCAGGGATTCCTGTGCTTAGCAAACCTTCTATAAGTCTTTGCAGTGGATGAGCAGACCATCTAAGAAAACTTCTACCATAAGTTCTATCCTATATAGGTGCCACCTAAATTTCTCTCTCAACCTATGCCAACGAAAAAGTCATCACCAAGTCTATGAACGACTTACAATCCTATATATGTGTGTGTGTGAGTCCAAGTCTAAGTTAAGTCTATTGGATAAAAATGAAAAAGTCAAACAACAAATAAGGAATTTGACTCATAAAATTATTGTTTTAAAGTTGAGTTAGAAATGGATTCATAATCCTTTGTGTTTAGTTCATATCTCATTGTTGTTGAATCTTCAGAATGAGTCCCTACTGAAAAATCCTACACTTAATTTCCACTGCAACATATTATTCAAAACCAAGCAATAGGACATGGACTATAGATTTCTCTAGAACTAATCCAACAAATCTATATGCTACCATGGTCAATCCATTACAGAAGTTCTCTTAGACTCCTTGGGGCCTAGAAAAGGTTACTTCACAGGGGTTCTTTTAGTNAGGTAAGGAGAGATGAGTAAGATTTGCTTAGTTAACTAACTTCTCTAGATTGTTCTGTTAATTTAATCTGCCCTTTTTAATGAAAATATATTATCACTATCCTTGTAGTTGGTTCTCTAGTATTATTAATACATTCTAAAAAAAAATCTTTGAAACTACAATATGCATTTAGCATTAATTAAATTATTCAAAATTTTGACAAGAACAAAAGCACTCTAAGCATTGCAACATTTACGCCAATGTTATATACAGTGCATAAATATGTCATCAAAATGTGTTCCCCTTTTATTCATACATAGATGAGCAGTAATACCTGCCAGCCACAAGCATGGTCAACAATCTGTTGTAAGTCCTGAGCAGTACCCCTACTCAGCAAAGCTTCCAAACCATCAACTTGTTTAAGAAAGTCATCACATTCCTTCATTAACTTCTTGTATTTCAATGGTTCAGCGCGAAACACAATCTAAAGCCAACACAACCGTCATCAATTTTCATCATTCACTTGAAAGGATGAGAGCAGCAAAATACAGATAGAGATCAAATGTAAATTACTTTCTAAATTAGCAAATAGAAACAGAAGGAGGGGACTGGGTGTTAATATACAGTTGAAAAAGATAATGAAATACAGATGATAGGACCAGCATGCACTGCGAGGTTTATCAGAT
>NC_028359.1:2144550-2294273 GCF_000741045.1 Vigna radiata var. radiata | reverse complement strand
GAAACAGAAAACTAACAAAAATGACTTTGCAGCCTTCGGCACCAAATCCATAAATGGTAATCATGCAAGCCAATAATTACATATAAAACATGAAAAAAAAAAAAATATAACCAACAAGAAGCAGAATAAAACATTAGGATCTAGAAACCTTTTTTTCCAACATCTGACGCTCTGCCTGAAGCTGTTCCAACCTTTGTGTTTTTCTTTTGTCAGACTCGTGTGTTAAAAACTGCCCAGCAAAATAACCACACTCTTTCCGCACCTAAATGAATTTAGTAAGTAGAAAATAATTCACCCATGGTATAAATCATCAAACAAGTACTAGAAGAAATAAAATAAGCAAAGAATTGTTCAAAACACAAGAAAACAAAGGCAAGCAACTGATTTAAAGATCTTTATAGAATACCTAAATTTCAAGTTCAAGTGTTGATATTGTTTCCATGAGCTGAGAGTACTTGCAATAGTACTTCATGGTGGGATCAATTTCACTACAGCTAAGCAATAGGTGAATGCGCAATGCTCCAATATGCGCCCATGCACAACCAATAGTAAAGTTGAAATCTAAAACAATTAAAAAAGAGATATATAAATATAAGAGAGAACATTCTAAACATGAAGAATAAAGATACATATATAATAGGTAACTAATGCTCCCAGGTCACAGTTATAATAAGAATTTACAATCTAACAGAATACCGTATTAANAGGATTTTTATAATTTTACTTAGCTTTTATGGCCATATTAAAATAACAGTCAATTATTATACATGTTTATTAAAGTGCAGAAAAATTAGCAGATTTACCGGCAGCATTAGTCTGAAGATACAGCTCTCTAAGCAGTGGAACAATGAACTTCTGAACGGATTTTTCTAACCTTTGATGTCTTGATGAAGCAACAAGAGAGCTCAGAATATAGATGCTTTCTTCCTAGATTCAGTTAACACGGGAATGAGAATAAGAAAACTGATGTTTGGGAATTATAACCATTTAAACAGAATCCGTAAAACATAGCAACTATTAATTGTTGATGAAGGTTCTCTTTCATAATTCAGCCAAACACTTTGGGAATAATTTTACATTCATAAATACACACAGAAAGGGGAAAAATTTACATATAATTATTATGCATTTCTTAATCAACTATAATTAGTGTTCACAGACTTTTTAAATACAGGTATAATATACTTATGAGAAGTCTAAAGCATACCGTGAGTGAATTCTTCTCAGAAGAAGAAAAAGTAGATTTAATTCTAGCAAACTGATCAGCATCAAATGATTTTCTGTGAGCATAAATAATCTGCACTTAAGCATACCATAGGCATGAATCAGTATAATAATTTAGACTCAAGTGACTTTTAAATGGAANGAAAANAATANTTTTACCTGCTGGAAAAGAGAGCGAGCAGCAGATAAAAGAAATTTAGGTAGATGTGTTCCATGATGAGAACAATGCCACAGATTGAACAAGGTAACTCTACACTTGAGACATTGCACCCAAGATTCCTTGATAGCATGTGTGCTTTGCCTGAAAATATTATCCAAAGGGTTAGACTTTCAGTAACAAGATGTTCAATATTTATTCACATTAGTTAACAAATAGTCATATACAACAAAGCAACTACAAAATACTAAGATGCAAAACATATAACTATCTGCTACCTGCGTAGATGTCAAAATATATCTATCCAATTCTTAAATATTTTACAGACTAGTTATAAATGAGAGAAATAATAGTAGTCAAATACATAGGATAAA
Source organism: Vigna radiata var. radiata (assembly GCF_000741045.1). Taxonomy (NCBI): domain Eukaryota; kingdom Viridiplantae; phylum Streptophyta; class Magnoliopsida; order Fabales; family Fabaceae; genus Vigna; species Vigna radiata. The sequence goes on along the minus strand of NC_028359.1, from coordinate 2,292,518 downwards.
ACTAACTTTAACACAAACGAGAAAATCAACCACATTGCTTTTAAAGTGGAAATATAAAAAAAAATGGAAGAATATTAAGGGGCAGCATAAATAAGGACTCATTATGTATGTTCTATTATTTGAAATCTTTTTAATAAATAGAAAGAACGATACTGCATCACTACACAGGTTGCAATCCTTACCAGGTAATGATATATTTTCCTCTTACCCTAATTTTCAGGAATTGTGTGTTTGGAGATTATGATATACATACTTTAAAGTTCAAGATTTCAGGCAGAAGTTTCTTCCCCGTGTCATGTATATAGTAACAAACAATATACAACATGATAGCTTACGGGTGACAAAGCCCCAATATTGACTTCAGTAACGACTAACAACCTTGGTTTATTGGAAGCTCCACTCAAAAAATCAATAGCACATGACAAAAATATAGTGCTGAAATTATACAATTAACTCACGTGATCTGCAACACAGTTGATGCACTGGAAGGCTCAATGAGCATGTGGGGAAGTGCAGTTGTACCAAAGCCATCAATCTTCACAAAGTTCTGTGTACAGAAAAATATCATAAAAAAAAGTCAAAAGGCATATTAATAGGAAAAACTAAATATGAAAGCCTACAATTTTCTAACTTACTGCATACCTTATTAAATTTAGGGAACCATACCCACACAGTTTCATGCCACTTAAACCACATCTCCAGAATAAAACTTGCAATTTTCAAATTCACTGTACCCCAAAAGGCAGAAACAGAGAAATAAGTTCGAATTTTAGTGTTAGCATACTAGTCAACAAAAAGGAAAAGGAAACATTGGACTCGTTCAAGTCCTTACACCAACCTGCATCCACTGAAGCCCATGCATTAAGGGTCCACAATATCTTCTGGTGTGGCACAAACATTTGTGGAGGCCTTGATGAGAAACTCAANGAAAACTNCAAAGCANAGTCCAAAAGGTCTGATAGANATCNCACAGCCTATTAACAGAATCAAAGAAACATGGCANTTAAGTTTCCAGATTATGNGTGGCATAATATAANANGGGTAGNAACCCTCAGCTATTGATAGAAACAGAACNCAAATAGTAGGTATTAAACAATGTANTAATTTCANCATAGNATGAAATTAGATGTCCAGGGTATAAATGGAATTATCAGGAAATACATAAGGAACTCGCTGTTCCTAGCCAATCACAATAACTTAATTGAGTGATTGTCCACCGCCTCCCCCCTCCATACACACACCTTACCCACTCACCATAACAGACTCCTACTACCCCCAGGATGCTGTCACAAATCCCACCTTTTCTCCTAGTATATATTTATGACCACTTAGTTTCATGGTTCACCTACTCAACCAGATGTATTTCCTTATCCATGAAATTATTGAGCACAAGAGTCTCACTAGTCTATTACAAAGAAACTTTTTTTTTCAATATTATAAAGAAAATTTTGTTAACAATAACTCAATTCATAAGAGGAAAGCTTGAGTAAGGATCAAACATGAACAGCCAGGCAACCATACGAATGTATATCCAAATTACGTCAATGAATAAATAAGTATGATCGATATTACTTGGTGCAATCCTTCAAGATCATCCAAATGAATTGATGTAAGTTTCTGCAGTAACTCCATGTCCCAAAATAAACTGGCATAATCAACTGGAGGGAACGTATCCTGCCAGGCCTCAAATGCAGACTTTTGGCACAACATTTCACGTGAGAATGAACAACAAGCAGTTGAATATTCAACAAAAGATGAACTGTCTTTGGATCCTGAATTCAACTGCAACTTCTGTTTTTCATGTTCAAACCTTCTTAGCAGCACCTGTGGGACAATTTTAACAATCAAATGTTAACTTGGGCATTATAGATATCAATACCATCATGAAAGGTACAGACCTGATGCGTCTTCTCCAACTTCTGAAAATTATGGATACCATCCTCATGACTCCATTTCACCATTAAGAATGATGAGTTTGACACATCTATACAATTATAAAATAAAGAGAGAAATAATAAGTATACACCAAAAAGCCTCATAAACAATAGTAAATACGATTACAATCATTGCCCTCAACAAGCAATAAAACCTGAAATAATCGTATTTTGACTTTCATTATGCAGGATTAAAAGCAAAAAAAAAAAAAAAACTGAAGGCCTAGAAACATCAAATTTGTTATGAAAAGAGCAAATTATAAAAAAACTAACCTAAAAGGAAAAGCTGGAAAATATAAGGGTAGTACAGGAAAAAAAAAACTAATAAAGTTTTAAACCATTGTTTAAAAACACAAGGGCGAGGAGAAAAAAAAAGAATATTATAAGGAGCCAAAATAACCATTTCTAGTATGAACAAATAAAATATAAATAAAAATGGATCCAGTACCGTTTAAAACAAAGTAAATAAGTGTTGTCCACATTGATTAGGAAGGAATGAAAAAAAAAAGCCATTTTTCAAGATCAATATCATAATCAATATAGTAAACTTTAGAAGACATCACAAGCAAAAAAACACCAGTTCAAGTATTATTGCAAGGAAAGAGGCCATGGCCAAGCACAAAAAGCTCCAACCTAGTGAGGTTTATAGAGGGTAATGTGACCAGTCTTACTCTTGCAAGAAAAGGGACTAAACATCAATCATGCAAACATATATATACACCAATAGAAAGTTTCTCATTCCCAAAGAAATTTATTTCACAAGATAAATGCAACTGAAACTGGCCTATCTTTAAGTTATATAGGGAAATAAGACCAAAGGATAACATTTGATTCCCAATTTTCTATAAAAAATGTTATAGGGGAAAGAAAGATCTCGATAATATACCTTGCATAATGAGGATGCGGAGATCATGATCAAATGATGCAACAACATCAACAAGATGCCTGCTCAAATTTCCTGAATGTTCTGAATAGAAAATTAAGAATGAACGAACATATAAAAAAAATAAGATGTATAAAATGCAAAGAAAATAAAAAAAAATCTTGGAAAAATATTCCCATCTTAAGAATAATTGACAACTTAACAAGTTAATGATGCTCAAGTATTGGTTACTTACAGGCAATTGCTGAGTTGATTAACTATTTAAGAAGTTAAAGGGTTAAATGTTCCAAAATTGAGAATATCTTGACCATGAATTGGGCATATGAAATTTTCCAAGAAATAAATAACAAAAGAGGACTTTAAATTCCTAACCTTGGTATTTGGGTCCTGTCTTTCTTGGCCAAATTGTTTCAACAAATTTCAAAATCTGATGATGTTGATCGTGTAAATCAGAAGAAGAGGGCAAAAATGGGTGACCACCATGAATCCATAGTAAGGGTTCTTCCGAAAAAGAGAACTTCAATTTTTTGCTCTCCATCTGTTCAAGTAAAGATAGTAATTTTTTGCTCTCCATCTGTTCAAGTAAAGATAGTCTGAATGTAATACAAAACATGAAAGAGATATTTTGGTGACACTAAACAAAATATGTGAGAAGAAAATAAGGGTGCATTCACCAAGATTCAAAGCATGTTAAGCTTAAAAGAATTTGATCAATATCTAGGATGCAAACAAACTTAATTCTGATGCTTTATGCACACTCTCTTATTAAATAGACAAAACTTAATTCTTAGCTTACCAAAAAATCATCAACTGCTTCAGGACAGATATCTATAAACTTTTGAGCACCTTTCACCAAAGAGTGCCAAGAAATTATCATCTGATCAAACTTCAACTGATCAAACTCCAAATGATCAAACTGATCAAACTTCAAAGGATCAAACTTCAAAGAAACCAAGTATCGCCAAAATAAAACATGGTCCTCGATGAGGCTGCAGTATAACTGTATTTTATAATCAAAAGACTGGTCCTCAATTAGCTTAGATGCTGAAACAAATTTGTAAAGTATTTCATCTTGCAAAACATAAAGGGACTTCAAAAGTGGAATGAAGCGACTGGCTTTTTCATTAAAACTATGTTGGCTCTCAATATTCCGTTGCTGGAATGTTAGCCTTAGAGGATCAAAGCAAATAATAGCATTACAGAGATATTTAGTTTTGCTATTTGATGGAGCCAAATTAACTATATCAAGTGACAACAATGGTATTAACTGCAAATCAACATCTAGTTCATCACGGCATGAAATATACTCCCAAATAGGATGTTCCATCATCTGTTCAATCAGTTTGACAAAGTCATGAAAGAACTTGCAGAAAGAACTGAACCACTTAAACCTTAGAAGATAGAACTTTAAATCACTTTTGGTAGCTTGTTCAATTGCCCAATTGGCAGAAAAGAATAGCATCTTCTTTGTCAACTCTGAATCAAATTTACACTCCCTATGAAATGCAATTTGAGTTCCCAGTGACTCTAGATACATGCAATTCTGTTTGATAGAAGCTTCTTTTGAGTAATATATAAAATCCCTTAAACTGGGTGGCAATGGCCATCCTCCAGGCAAACTCAGAGGACATACTGTCAAAACGTCATACCCAACAAAATTAGGTACAGATAAATATTCAGTTTTGGCTAAATTGACTATTTTCTCTCCCTCAGCACCCAATGAGGAGAGATATATATGCTCCCAACTTATTTGTAGACTCCAAATAGGACAACAACCATTCCTAAGAAGCTGCAGAAACAGATGAACCCAATGTGAGAGTTCAAGATATGTAATGCGATNATTAAGCTTCNAACCTTCCTTTTTAGCATAAATGTGGGCTGTAGCCATTGAATCAACCAATTGAGCAATCGGAATACCCAATAAAACAAGAAACCTCCTGACATCTCTNAGTTCAATGTCCTCACCATTGTATCCACTCATATCATCTAATGCCCAATATGGCTGGAGCATAAATATTTCAACTCCCCTATTACGCATTGCTCGAGAAACTTCACCATACTGCGGATTCACTGTGAGGAACATGCGGAAATTAGGGTGTGGATGAATAACCAATGGCTTTCCATCAACAGCTCCACGCTCATTCACCGTGATCGATCCACAAGGTTCCACCAATGAGTTAATTCTATCAAGGACCTAGCAACAAAAACAAGTAAAAATAATTAAATAGTACCAATTTACATACTTGTACAGCTGCAAACCTTAAGTAGAAAAATTAAACAATTCAGGTGATTAAAGACAATAAAGCACTATCCAGATATTGCCTGCCAAACTTCAGAAAAATTAAACAAGAAAAAATATCATCTAGATATGCTTCTAATTTATAGTTCATTTGGGGAAAGCTATTGCGAACTGAGTTCAAGACACTTAAATAGATTAGAAAGAAAAAATGGATGATGAGGAAGTTTAATGAGACACGAGTTTGACATTAACAGATTCAGCAAAAGAGAGCAAAGAGATATCAGTCCATTAACACAGTTCACAGACATTTATACGAAATACAAGGATTAAATAAAATCTTATTCAAGCATAATAAGCTTTTAAATGCATGAACTCGCAAAGCATCATATACCGTGGGATTACATAGATTTGCATTCTCCAACACAATCCATTCCCCTTGCTCAATAGCCTTGATCAACAGTCCTGTAACCCATACAAATTTGGTTGAAACAGCGCTGTTTTTATCATCTTTCATCTTTAAAACTGCCTTCGATACAAAATCAAGTTCCTTTAAAGAGTAGGATAGAGGAAGAGAACTCCTTTCTATCTGCAACTTTAGTTGTTCAACGAACAAACTAAGGGAACATACTATTTTCTTCTGGTCATCAAGATAATTTGTAGCAGAAGATAACAAGCTCTCAAATTTAAAGCTAGAGAGGAAAGCAATCCATCTGGTATAGAAATCGGTTTCCCTGAAAATTGCATCCTTTGAAGCCTCCAGTTGCAAACTAATGAACTCATTAACATAGCGCTCAATTTGACCAACTACATTGAAAAAATTACGCAAGGCATCATACTGTTCAAAAGATCCCAATAGTTCAGATATATCTGTTGCAGATGAAAGATTAATTTCATTCAGCATATTTCCTGTTAGGTTAGCTAGTAATCTTATCAGTGAAGTTTTCCCAGAACACGATGGCCCAGTCAAGATGCATAACCATTGACGCTCTACACATTGAGCAGCAGCTTCCAAACTCTGTCGAATTTCAGGCAGAATCAGGAGCTGTTTGCTTGAGGGTGTAGTTAATTGGACATGATTCCTCTTAATAGTAGCATTGCCCACAATTAAATGTTCTGAGTTCAGTTGAACACGGGGATATAGATTTATAGGCAGTGTCACCTCAAATACCTCCTTGAAAACTCGTAAGACTTCCTTGCGATCAGCTGCTGTACGCATTCTCTGAATATAAACAGTGTTCACGAAGGAATACAATCCAGAGTGCTTCGGTGCACCTAAATTGAATATATGGAATTATCAGCATAGGAAAGGGAATGACTCTATTAGGGACACTACAAATAAAGAGAAGAGGCAAGGAAAAAAAAACAAGATTCAATTTAGAAGTGAAAGGAATATGGATGATAGAACCTTGAATTATCTCACAAGACCGAAATATATCACGAAGATTGAACTCCCATGGAAAGCCATCCTTGGCAAACTTTTGATTTACTGTAGTGTCTTCATGCATTCTTTTATTGAATAAGACTAACTTTGAGAGTAATGTTTGAGAGATGGTCGGAAATTTTGTTTCGCAGATGGATAGGTAGTCTTCCTGAACTAACTCATCAACATATACCTGTATCAACAACCAAAAACAGATTTGATAAATCTTGCATCTAGTTAAAAAGAAAAGATTAGAGTGACAATATTACTTAAGAAAAGAGGAAAAATATTCTGAAACAGGACACCTTCATTAAACACAGCAAAACAAAACATAAGTAGAGTTTCTTTCGGTTATACATGAATTGAATCAAAGTACTACATAGAGGGTTTTGGACTTTAGATTCCACAGGTTTGCTTGCTTGAATATATCTATGTTTCAACTTTCATAGGCCCAAAATAAATACAAGAAAACATACCATCAGCATACCTTTGTAAATCGATTTAGGAATGACTTTGGAAGGCCTTTTCGGCCCCCACCTTGATGTGATGGATTCTGGCAAGCAAAAACTCTAAATGATGGTGGACATTTAAAAGTATTTCCCAACTCCGGTATAAACACCTCAGCTCTGTGGTCCAGTATAGCATTCAAACCCTGTCACAAAGAAAAATGTGCTAAAGCAAAGAAGGTACAGAAAAGGAACAAATGGAGATTGAGATTGATGAGTAAAATACTTCTAAAACAGATTGTGGAGCAAGATTAAGTTCGTCCAGCAAAACCCAACAACCTTCCTTCAGTGCCTGCAAATTTCGGTTACAAATTAAAAACATACCAAAAGCAGAGATGAACATGATATGTTACAGTATAAGACAATCAACCTGCAATAATATCCCATCAGACCAAGAAAACTTCATTCCCTCCTCACTTTCAACTGGTAAATCAGACCCTAACAGATCCATCATATCAGTCTGCACCAGAAATACATACATAATAGAAAAGCTTACTAATAACTATTATGACAAATGTAATTGAACAAATTATTATAAAAAACTAAGTGTCAACCAAGCTAATTACTGACCTGCTCTGAAAAGTTTATTCGTACCACTTTGTGCCCAGAACAGTTACCCAAGGCAATGATTAAACTAGTTTTCCCTACACCTGGGCTACCTTCTAGTAAAACTGCATATGTACAATCATTTAAGTAATTTAAATATGAAATCTCAGACATAATTAAACAAAATTCAAATTTTCAGACATAATTAAATAATGAACGAACATACCAGGCTTTGGAAGCTGCATAGCCCGCAAAACTCTCAAGGCATTCCTGCGGGTAGTAGGCGCCATGAATTCAAACCCACCATCCTCAACAATGCCAATACCTACATGCATAAAACAAAGTAGTGCAAAATAAACACAAGAGACAATTATTTATTAGCTCATAACACCACTTTTTCCTTTACAAAATTACAACTATTTCAGGTGGAAAAACCCCAATTGATAGATGACGGCATACAAATATAGAAATACTTTTACAAAACCAAATCAGATAACAGAATTGCAGCACCTCATTATCGTTACCTTTATTGATATAGAATGGATCAATGCCAAATAAATCATCGTGGTGCGTATTATTACTGTGTGGCACATCCACAAATTCACCCCAACCGTAGTTTCCCATTCTTGAAAGTTCTGAATATAATAAATTACTTTTACCAACCTGTTAGAATAGGCCAGACAATATTTAGAACTTTTTTCATTTGGAGCTAACATTAAAATACAAATATAAGCATTCAACAAACAAATTACACAATAAATACAGAAGCATTCATAAGAGCTTCACAAAACTGGGTAATAACTGACTGTCTCATAAAAGAAATTTAAACAAATGTGTTACAGATACTTGCACATTATATGTCCATTTTGTATTTTCTGCAACTTTATAATTTTTTATAGCTGCGGTAACAGATTAGCTTTCTTTCAACTTACTTATATGGACTGGTCATAGAAATACTCATAGCTATGCATATTTGAGCATAATTGAATTCTAATAGATTACAGTGACTCTACTTAGCTATTAGACAATCTGATCTCTATCTCCACTATACTTAGGTAGGCTAGCTATATTTCAATCAAAATTATTCTAACCATAAGACTGGTAGCTGGATAATGTTATGTTATTCAATTTCAAGCGAAATTATGATAAAACATTGTACAAGGCCGACACATACTCTTGGCTTTTGTAGAACATTATAAAAAGCTGACCCGTACACTAAGCTATTTCGAATAGTAATAAACATCAAATGCTCTCATTTTCATTGTAAAATGACGAATAACAAGGGGGGAAACATACCCTTAGCTTTTGTAAAAGAAAGGAAAGACATCTCTCCCTTAGCTCTGCAGCATCCCTTTTGGAAAGTCCTGTCCCTGGTAAAGTTTAGCAACTGTCAATAAACATAAATGTCTATGCAAAATTCTAGATTCTCTGCTGGGTTTTTTGGTGCAGTCCTCTGCTGAGCATTAAAATACATTGATGTTAGTGCTTTAAAAAACTTTTTAATATATCTAGAGACATCAAAATCAGTGCCCAGCGGTATATTTTGAAGCACAGCAGAGGAACAATACAGAAAAACCCAGAAGAGAATCCAAATTCAAAATTCTACAATATGTGTTTGAATGGTGTTTCTGCTTCAGGAATTTTGGGAGCCCCCTCATAAATGAAGCTTTGTGCAATAGAAAAACAATAGTTTAATACACAGTTCTATTAACCTAACAGCTTTAATCCTTAAACAATATTCGTTTATGACACAAGACAATAATATAAAGGCTTAAATCCACATTTTACCATTCAGTAATTATCATTTTACAAATTTGAACTCCCAAGTATTACTTTTGCTCATTTTACCATTAAGTTTTTCATTTTACACAGTTACCTCTAAAGTTTTTTTCCACACACTTTGTTATATCATGCTTTCCACATTTTACCAACATGTTGATAACAAAACGTCATTTTGCAAAAAATAAAATGGTAAGATGCCATTTTACTAGAAAAAAACTTGAGTGGTAATATTTGCAAAATGATGATAGTTGAGGGTTAAAATGTAGCACTACCCTAACACCCTGATAACTACCACTGTCACCACAACAGTCAATAACAAATATAAAAATTTTTATTAATTTTAGAACTTTTAGTTACAATGTTGTAGAACTCAGCAAAAAATAGATCTGGAAACATAATAACAGAATCAAGCCCAAAAATTGAACTTAATTTCTTTATGCAACCCAAACAAAAGATTCTGATAGCAAAATTATTAACAAATTCCAATCCCCGGAACAAACTAAAGCCGGAAGTGGCAAAGAGCCAATATTCTCAACTTGCACATTTCCTTTGTTTGGTCCTTTTACCCAAGACATATAATAGGTAACTGATGTAAGATTAAAAAAAAAGATATTATATAAAAAAAAAAGGGAAGTAGAATAAACAAAAAATCATAAACAAACAGATCATACCTAGACTTAAGCCATCAAGCAAAACAAGAAATACTCCATGAAGAAGTGCATGCTCTGGTTCTAAGCTTGTTTCCATTGTAATGAAAAAGTCAACCCAAGAAATGAGATCTCTCACTGTAAGCATTCTTCCTGGTTGCAAGTTATTGAACCACTGACATGCATGGGAACAATAAAGAGCAAGTGAATAATGATATATAATGGATCAAAGAATACATCACTAAAACAAGACTCGGGAAATTTTTGTCTCTTCCTTATTAAACTTCTAATTTTAGCTTCTCCAAACGTAAGATTCACTGTGCCATTTCTTTTAATGGAAAGAAGTATAAAGAATCCATGGCAATTAGTACCTTAATTAACAAAATCCCCAAAAACATGCAAGAGTCAACAATTTATGACTTTTATTGCAAACCTATTCATAACATACCTCAAAAAACCTTATCATAGCATCAACAATTAGTGAGAGTCTTTCTTGACATTCAGGACATAAGCTGCCAGTAACTTTAAACTTAGAAATTCTGAAAAAAAAAACAAACAGATAAGTATGTAATAGAGTTAAATCATCTAAACACTGAAGGTCATACTAAAATATGGAAAATTACAGGTACCTTTTCAGAGCAATGCCTTGAAGCTCGTCTAGATCATTAACAGGGGGAACCCATATCTCTGTAAATCGATTGCGTAGTGCTGGAGATAACTCCTTCTTCCCATAATCACCGCCAGGATTCATTGTTGCAAGAACAAAAAAATTTGAATGTGCAGTAACCTTCTCAAGATCTGTCCCTCCTTTTTCAGCCAAAGACTGCAACCACAAAAAAAAAAAGTTAAATTAAATAAAAGTAGCATGTTTGAGTGTGGCAATACAGATATTGAACTTACTAGCATCCTTTCTGGTTCCAACACACTATTCAATCTCTCAAGTACACTATCATCAGCCAATGATATTTCATCCACAAGAAAAAGGTCACCATCTCTCATTGCTTCTACGAGAGGACCATCCTGCCACACAAATATGCTCTGCCACTTTTGATGCAAGCCATTGAGATCACACTTAATTTGCTCAAGATCCTTAAGTTCTTCTCTGCTGATACCCAAACAAACTTGACCTTCTTTAAATTTCCTTATCCTATCACTCAGCAGATTAAGAGTTGAAGAAGCATCCTTGATGTCAGAAGACTGTAGCACAAAATGACAAATCAGAATTCGCTTGATCTCAATAGCATTGATTCAGATAGAAGGGAAAACGAAAGAATCATGGTGCTTATAGAAAAGCTGCTTAAATGCAGCAAAAGCTAAGCAAAAGATATATACATAGAACTGAAATAAAAATTCTTTGTTTAATCCTAAGAAGATAAAAAAAGAACACTCACAAGGCCCTTATGAAAGTATGTACAAGTCTTTAGTTTCTTCAACTTTTCAATTATCTCTTTATACCCAGAAATTAATGCAGATCTCTCTCGTGTAGGACGGAATCCCTGCAAAAAAATTCCTAGTAAGACCTTCAGCTAATAATAGTAATATATGTATTTCTGGTTGAAGTCCTTACAAGAATTACTAAAGGAAAAGGCATGAGATAACTCACCCCAATAAAATCAGATGTTTCCGTATATTGATGGCAATTCAAGGTGCGTAATTTTATCTGCAAACAAGCACTTAATAACTGGCACACGGTAGTCTTTCCTCCACCTGTTTCTCCAACAAGCAGTACAGGCTCACGTAAGTTATAGCAGCGTTCCACGAGGAAGTACAACCTCTGCATACCTTTGGTCAAGAGTACACTGCATAAAAAAACAATTAGAGGCATTGAACTTAAGATTTAGGACCAAAAGGGAAAGACAACAACAAGCTCATACCTTTCTAGACCATCTGAACCTCCAAAGCCAACTAACAAATTGGAAGAGTTGTCTCTACATGATATCTGAAATACAGTAAAAAAAGTACAGATAAAATTTAATTTCCAACCTCCCTCTCCATCCTTTAGGTATTGAAAAAGGCAACAACATGTACTAGTCTCAACGGCAAAAATAATATTCAAACCAACACCCAACAACTCAATCCTGAAAGACAGATGATACAGCATCAACAAATCCAATGTATTATAATACTATAATATATTATCAATGCAGCACTTTCGTTTGTACCTATATATTATAATATTATAAACGAAAGTGCTGATTTAAGACCAGATTATATGATTTATTATATATGCGTAGGTACAAACAAAAGTTCTGAATTCATGTCCAGATTATATGATTTGTTATCAATAATACAGAAATTTGCATATGATGGAAAATATGAAAATAGATGGAGTCAAATTTGACGGAACATCATAACAATCAGCTTGAAGCAATTTTAATCCAAGATATAATTTACATAATAACTTTTCAGTGCTAAGTCAAGGAAAGCATATACATATTTTCCTTCAAGTTCACATACTAATTACAAAGTGATAAGATCCACATTTAAAAGTATAAAGGCGAACAAAAAAAACCAGGACAGCACAATAGTAAAGAACCACTATTATATACTGGGTAATCACAGATGAGCTTAAAACACTAAATGAAAGAACAATACCTGTTCATACAAACTTTTTATATTCAGTTTAACCCGAAAGTACTTTTCCAGAATTTCTTGAACGACAGACTTCTCATCCTCATCCCGTAGCCTTTCTGCCAAAAGATAGTAGCCATCTTTGGCCAAATCTTCATTAGAGTTACCAAATCTCTGGGTACGATCAGCCCAACGGAACAAATCTCGAGGTGTTATAAATCCATGTTTGCCAGCAAAGACCCGACTACTCTGTCTGTGCAATCGAAGATCCTTCATCACTTCAACCATTTTTTCAGCATGACCTACATAGATTTTACATCTATCCTCCAGTATTTTGCTGAGCTCATTGTCTGGAATTTCACCAACATGAATCTCAACAAAACGATTACGAAATGCCCGGGACAACATTTTGCGGCCACCATATAGTGTAGGCGGATTTTGAGTAGCAAAAAGCATAAAGTTTGGATGAGCTTTAATTCTTTCTTGCAGCTCAGGAACAAAAAGCTCTCTGTTATCATCAAGCAATCGGTTCAATGCCTCCAACACATCAGATGGAGCCAAATTAAGCTCGTCAAGTACAATCCAGTGACCATTTCTCACAGCTTTAACCAAAACACCTTCATTAAAAACAAGCTTTCCAGTAGTGTCAGTTATATAAGAACCAAGATACTCCTGCAAATCAGTATGTTCATGATTGTTGATTCTTACAAAATCATGACCAGTTATTGCAGCAAGATACCGAACAAGGCTAGTTTTCCCACTGGATGTGGGACCTTGTAAGAGGATGGGATATCTCATTAGAACAGCACGCGCCAAATTGCCAAGATGCTCCTGTACAGATTTAGTTTGAACATAGTTCCCTGAAGATCCATCAGATTTGGACTTCTCTAAATAGCGGGAAAGATGTACATGTGGAGGCATATGACCTCCTAACAGAAGAGATGATATTTTTTTCCTCATAATTTCAGCACTAGATCCATCCAACAAACAGACAAAAAACATATTAAAACCATCATATAATGCCTTTTGCAATCCAAATTTTCTTTCTGCCGCCTTCTGCATATACTCCAGAGCACGATAAAGGGACCTTAAACTGTACTGAGGTTTCTGGTTGGCACCATCTTGCAACCTCTCTTCAGATTCCTTTTTTGCTTCTTTATAGAAAGAAACAATTTTATTAACCAACTGTTGATCCATGTAGTCACTACTAATGAATTGACTAATAAATAGACTTAAATCCTCATCATTCAAAACATCATCGACAAAATACTCAGTAAATCTACTCCTTAAAGAGAAGGGCAAATCCCGCTTCCCTGCATCTGTTGCTGGATTCATGCAGGCAAATATACGGAAGTTTGGATGGCGATGTATATAATCTGTATCACCTCTTTCAGCTAAACATAGCACACCATGTTCCCCTTCTAGAACACCGACAATTCTTTGCAAGGTTTCTGGAGGAGCCAAATTCACCTCATCAAGCAAAATCCACTCACCATTTCTAAGTGCAGTAACAAAACTTCCTTCGACAAAAGAAAACATCATCGTTGAAGAAGGATTACTTTGACAGACATTATGCAGTTTTCTGCAAAATCTCACCCAAGATTGGATTATTTGTTCTTCTAATGGTCTTTTACGCTTTTTGGAAGATCCAGGTTGTATAAGCTTAACTGACTTTTGTTCTTCTAATGGTATTTTACGCCTTTTGGAAGATCCAGGTTGTATAAGCTTAACTGAGTTTCCAACTGCTATTTGCAATCCTTTCAACAGATCTTCCCCATTCTCATCAATCAAAAAAGGTTGTATAAGCTTAACTGACTTTTCAACTACTATTTGCAATCCTTTCAACAGATCTTCCCCATTCTTATCAATCAAAAACTTCTTTCGATGTCTTTCGATATACTCATGTAGATAAGTAATAAAGACTCCATTATTCTAAACAGCAGCAAAGCAATAGAGCCATTAGCAAAGACTGGACACAAAAATATAAATCAAAAGTCAAAAATAAATACCTTTACAGGAAATGTCTTTGTAAACAGTTCTTTGAACTCTTTATAAAGGGACAAATAGACAGATTGAGCATCCATAGGCTTAAAACCCCCTAGTAAGTCAGCAACATCACTTTGCTGACTAAGATTCTGGAGAAAAAAACCACGGTCATGTGTCACAAAACTTCAAACACAATTATAAGTGACACATAATAATAATAGAAAATAGAAAAAATCGTAACATACAAAAACTGTAAGCTTCTGGCCAAGCCTTAAAGCCAAATTTTGGACAATGGTAGTCTTCCCAGTACCAGTTTCTCCAACCAAGAGTACAGGCTCATTATACTCGACAGAACGTGCTATCCGCTCCAAAACATGCAAAGAACTACGAATCTCAACAAAAGGTCTTTTATGTTGTTGTAACTGCATTAAAACCAAAAATAGCAATCCCAAGGGAAAATGAGACCTTTTACCAAAATTGTATCATCATTTAAACTCAGTCATCAACGGACTAGACTCAATACTTACAGGTTTTTCAGTGTACTGCAGGGAAACTCGGCCTATTATTAAATTTGTTATAGAATCCTGCATTTAACATACAGAATTGAGAAACTGATGTAGCAAAATCATGAAGCAAAGATTTCAATTGCATTAGATAAAACCTGAATTATAGGTTTGTCTAAGGGATACAAGGTCTCAGCAGCAGAAACAGGTAATTTCCACAACTCAGCAATTTCTTTCATTACTGACAAACGGTTTTTAATTGAAGACGAAGAGGATGCAAATATGTCAACAGCCTGAGATACAAGACAATAGTTAAACATGAACCAAGTCTAGGAAATATATTATGAGGAAAAGAAAAGATATAAGAACTTAAAAGTCAGACCTCCGTATAACATTGGTTTTCAGATAAACTACCATCAAGGCTAAATCCTGAACCTGCAATCCTTTTGCACCATTTAAGGAGATCCCTGTCACGGATAATCAAAAGTCATATCAACAATTGAAAAATGAAAAAACAAGCACAGTAAAAATATTATTACTTTAATTACCTTAATGAGAACCTGCAGGGACAGTAACCAGAAGAAGAATTTCCTGGGTGGAAACCCACAAATTGAAGCATGGAAATATTGTTTACCCTTTCAAAGGTTTCTGCCAAAAAATTTACAGGCATACATACACAGATACGTTCAGCAGCAATATAATAATGAATGCATCACTTAAAGTTCTTACAAAATAAACATGTGTTTGCATGAAACTACAAATTAACAAAACATCATATCAATACCTATGAGTTGGCTAACGTAAAGCTCCAAATCCGGATACCTCACTTTAAGTATCTCTTGCAAGTCTTTATTATCAAGAGGCGGAACCATCACTCTTATCCACAAGACACTAAATGAATTTTGACCTTCCAGAACAAAAAGGTCAGCATCTCATTTATAGTCCAAAAAAAGAGAAAAGAATAAAGTTTGTTCAACAAAAGCAACCAAGTTTTCCCTCTGTAAGGTGGATGGATTAAAAAGCACCAATAGTCGGCCAAAAATCTTATAAATGAAATTTTTACCATATAAATATCCACGGTAAATGGAAGCAATGATAGGCCATCGAAACAGAGATGCATGCATCCTGGGAATCCACAGATGCGAAGAACTTGAAACAATATCATGTTGCGTTCCTTCAAAGATGCATGCATCATGTTTCAACATACTGTATCAAAGGACTGCATTTACTGTGCACTTCCACAAAATGTTTGGTCTGGTCTTATAACCAACATTCATTGGAAAGGATTCATACTAAAGTACCAAACTAACATGGGCATCAAAAAAAATATCATGTTTTAAAAAGTATAATGAAATAAAAAAAAAAAAAAAAAAATTGAAAGATGTAAGGTAAAAACCTGCACTCTCAAATGTGTCAAGCTTAGAAACAGCAATAGTTGAAAAAATTCTAAAAGATTCGGCCACCCTTACTACCTGAAGAATATGTAATGTTTCAACAGTTAGTGACAATTACAGAGGAACAGACAGAAAAGTTGACATGAAATTTAGCACTTTGGTGACATTTACACTAGTTTCACCCAAATGTAAAATAAAAAATGAAATTAAAAACCATTATTAGAAAATTGACATGACTTACAAAGCAGATCCTTTCTAGTGAATTGTGATTAGGGTTCGTGGTGCACACAAGATAAATATTTTCACCTAGGTGCAGAATTACATAATATATTTTGAAGGCTTTTAAAAAAACACAGACTATGATTTCATCAGAGTTTTATTGTATCTTAATGGAGAGACGTGTCCATATCAAAGTTGTTTATAATTGTCAACTTGGTTTCTCTTTGGATCTACACCGTCTCCACATATGGCTCTGTTTAAAGTGAACTGCTTCACTACTATGCATAGGCTAGCTTGTAGCATTTTAGTCACTTTTTCTACTTGTCCTACTGTTCTGCTTAAGTGGAATTCTTAACCTACATCGGATTTACTTCCTTTCAATCCTTCAACTAGAATATCCTTATCCCAAAATTTGGAAACAGAATATCAAAACATTCAACACTTGGATAAAGTTTCAATAAGGATGGTCATTCTTTCAGACGACTTCAAAATGTGACACAAACATATCAAACATACCAAACTAAACCTGAAAAAACAACATATAACACACTGACTCCAATAACATCATTTAAGAACTATAATGTTGAAAGAAATCACCTCCCCGTGTCCTGTTGCAAATGAACCAGCCCCTTCCAATAAAGGCACTAATATGGAGTGCAAATCAGATGGTGCTTTGTTGATATCCTCAAAAACAATCCACAACCCTTTCTGCACAGCCTGAGATTAAGACAACACACAAGTATAATAAGAAGCCTACTCCTAGGCATACATTGCAAGAAATCTGAATCAGTTTGATGATTAGATATGATAGAAACTATCAAAACAAACCTGGGTAAGTGACCCAGGCTGCCATCTAAACTCCCCAGGCCTATCTGTACAGACATAAGCTCCAACCAATGTTCTACCATCGATTTGGTCATCCATCTGGATGGATAGAACTGAAAATAAGAGCATAAAAAATTATTGATGCAAACAAGAATAAAAGAAGAAATTTAGTGCAAGTTTCAACTTATTTCTGAAAATAAGCTCTTACTTTTACTAGCTTCCTCTTAATAGATTTTGAAAAATAACTACATTATTTTCAAAATTTAAGCATTTCCAAACATGCATCTATTGAGACGAAGAGAAGGTAAAGAGGATATGCAATCCTCCAAAACAAACTATAAAATAGTAAACAATTAAAAAATAAACAATATGGAAGAACGCAAAAAAGTTTTGCACTGAATCAATGCCAAACACCAAATTAAAACAAAAATTTGACCTCCAGTTATACCAAAACCCTGAAGACTGATTAAAAATTGGAACACGGACCTAAGACACCAACATTCACTGGAAATGCTGATATAAAGTGCCATGAAAAAATATTAGATGAATAATGTAAAAACATATTAGATGCAGATTTTGATCATGCACCACAAACTACACACATACCAAGGGAAAGAACCTAGCTTGACCTATTTATTTGCAACATATCCTCACTATTAACTCTACCAAGTACCACAATCCAAATAAAAGACTAGATCTTATCTGATTCTTGAATTTCAATTACTGTTCATCAAGAAAAAAGAATTCCTATTCAAAGAACAAGTGAGCAACTGGGGTAAATTCTTATACAACAAATCCATAGCAAGACCAAGGCGCCAAAACCCTTTTATTCAAGTGAGATGAAGAAGTAATATTGTCAAGGAGGCCCAAAAAGGGCTCTAGTTTAATATATTTCCCTTCACTTAAATCATGAAGAAAAAAGTATGTACAAAACCAATCTATAGTTTCCATTCTCCATTAAGCATGTAATGACTATTAATTTACCCATAGTTCAAACCACCCAGCTGCCCCCGATAAAAATAAAAAAAAAAAACCTATGATATGTTCTTTCATCTCTATATGTTCAATTAATTTGTAGACAAGGGAAAACAAATAATAATATCTAACCAGTAAATACTAAGGCATACCTCGATTTCCACTATCCTTAGCCAGCTTGGCAATGAGAGCGGATTTTCCAGAACCAGTGGGGCCATATAAAAGAACAGGCCACTTCTGACTGATGGCCAAAAGAACTCTATCATAACTTTTCTTCACCGTTGGGGTCAATACAAATGTATCACTCATTGATATATCATCCCTAAAATTACAGAAGACGTCAAGTCAAAATCAAGGGTAATCTAAATGAAATATGGAATGGTATAAAGTTTTCAAAGAAAAGCTACAAGGAAAAATAAAACAAGGAAAAGCATAAAAAGAACCATTTTATAATTCAAGCACTATAAAAGTAAGTGCATATTATCTAAAAAGTAAAATCCTAATACATGTCAGAAACATCAGCATTTCAAATACGATTAATATAACATGTACCTTGTGGTAAGTCGTTGCCTCTTTGAATGTTGTTGCCTCTTTGAATGTTGAGGCGACTCAGGAAGTTTTGGTGAACTAACCGACAGATAATTAAAGCCAGAGAATTTTAAACAGTTCTCATTATTCAAAACCATGGCTCTATCTGGGGAACTGGACACATAGTCTGCTATTGGTTTGACATAGCAACCAACTTTCTCTAGTGACGTGTCCTGACAGAACTCTTCCCAGCTGAATATGGAAAGTTGAAGATTTGTAATTAAACACACATTATATTTAAGTACAACATTTGGCCAAAAGTAAGTAAACATTACTGACCGCAATAGACAAGAACAAGCTTCTTCAGCCCCAACATTTAGGTTTTCGGTGGCTTTATAGCCTAATTTGAGCAGAACGCTCAATACCTGCACCCCACACCATTTAAGATCTGATTTGCATGATTCTTTTACGAGGTCAAGAAAACAAGACCAGTCCCAAAGCTTAGAGAAAATTTCACTTTCCATTAGAAGGAAACGGTATGATATTCGTGCAACACGCAGTTCATGGGTCTCAACCTGTGTTAAAGCATTACTTAGCAATATGCAGAAGCATGACTCAAAAAACCTTTACAGAGAAATATACTAACCATAACTTGTTTCAGTGAAAATCTCTCAAATGGAGCAGGAGCAAAATTGAAATAGCTTAATATAGAACTGCGTCAAGAAGCAAAGAAGAACACATAATGTTATTAAAAAATAAGCCAGAACAAAACAAGCTAGAAAAAAAAAAAAAAAAAAAAAAAAACTCAGATCACTAAAACAATTACAGTTATGCAACAATACTAAAAGAACCTCCGTTTCATTTTAAAGCTACAGTAAACCAACAATATTAAAAGAACTGCCTCAAAACGCAGACATCACTGTACACTTTATAATTATGCAAAGATTCAGAGAGCACGATGAACTATGATTTCATTTTAAAATAATAATAATAATATTGAAGTATCAAAACTCATTTTAAAATAATAATAGTTTTTACCTTTACAAGTATTTTTCTAACTCTTAACATTATTAAATATAGTTTCAAGGGGATGAGCAGAGCATTTCTTTTATTTTGGACAAAGTGGAGGAACAAATACAAAGATAAGCATTGTTATCGAATAGAAGACTCGGAAATATATGAACCTCAACAGAAAAGGACCCATGTCAAGAGCACGACAGAAAGCTAGACAGGCAAGCTCATGAAGGTCCAGACCCCTTCCCTGTTGACTATAAAATTCTATGATATTCACGACCCCAACCAAAACACTGAGAGGATCATCCTCACAAGCAGGGTCCTCCGGAATAGACTTCAAATGTGGCACATGACTAAGCAAAGCAACAGCTTTATCTACAATTCGTTGAGCAATCGGTCGGAAACAGCCCATCAATGGAATTGTATAACTCGGGTGCAGAAACACCCCTCCTAGCTCAGTAACAACTTCCTCTTCTGTCACCTCTACCTGTCCAGAAAAGAAAAACATGATAAACAAAAAAATAATACAAAAGCAGAGTGTTTCTCTCATTGGTTAAAATTTAGGGAAGAGTGTTAAATCATGAGTGGAGCTCATCAAACAAGAGTGGGATACACAAAAACTGTGTGATTTCCAAAAGTTTCTACAGTAGTACTAAGTTGTCAGACTTTCTTATACGACATATTCCAGTAATAACATTATGCATTTTCAAAATTCAAAGTGTACAAAATACAGTTGAATTGTATTGAATTCTTCACAAGGAAAAGAAATTCTTCAAAGTGTACAATAATAAGATTCTCTCTTTACATAAAAAAATGCGAGCAAACAATCCAGATTGGAGGCAATACCCTCTGTTCGAGCGACTCAAACTGCGGCTGGAGCTCTGGACAATGATGAAGAAGTCTCCGAAGCGAAGAATGAAGGTTGAAACTACCGTCAATAGCCATTTGAAGCTGAAACACTTGTATCAAACTGAACAATGAAATATTAGAAAGAGAAAAATAAAATTTAAAAGAAAACAAAAACCATTAAGTTAATTAGTGAAGATTAGGATTGCGGTGTGAGTGTTTGCCGCCGATCAAATATACTCCACCGTCCGCTGTCAAAGTCCGCCGCGAGTACTACTCCGATAAATTGCTCTTCCTAGTCTCTGCTGTTGTTTGCGTCGTGCGGGGTTTTAGGGTTTAAGAGTCCTTATATAGGTTCTCTTGGTGAGCCAACAGAATAAGTGTTAAAAAGAAGAAGAAAAGATGTAAGGGATTTAGTATTCTGGTCACATAAAGAAATACCAAAAGATTTAAAGATAAAAGATATATAGTTAATGTTTGGTAAAAGAAACATAAAAAAAATAAAATATATAGTTAATGTTTGGTAAAAAAAAAATAAAGAATAAAATATATACTGGATTTGAGATAAGAAAATATTAAAAGATCAAATATAGAGTTAATTTTAGGTAATATTAAAAAGTGTGCATGTATAGTGACAGATTTTTTTTATGTAGTTATTTGATTATACCAATTAAATGTATTTTATTCTAATTTTTAAATAATAAAATTAATACAAATATAAAATAAAAATAATAATCAAGTTTTATTACAAAGTATAACAATTATATTTTAAAAGTAATGGAATTTAAAAGTTTGAATAGATTAATTCGGGTTAGATAAAATAAGATATATATACCCTCTTACTAATACAAAAGATTAAATGTTTATTATTGTGTTTTTGTTTGTTATTTTTCGCTTTCATATATTATAATATAGTATATAACAGTGATGTACACTTTTTAAATTATTTTTTTTTCCATATTTCTCGATAAATAATAGTTATTTCGATCAAAGATTAACTATAATATTACTAAAAATCATAAAAAAATATTTTGTAATTAATTTTATGCATGTTTTCACTTTAATATAAATTTGAGAAATACTTTTTATTTTAATAATTTTTTGTTTAGTAAATTGCTTTAAAAACATAAAGATATATATATATATAATTTGACAATTTTATTTTGTAATAAATAAAATTAACTTATTTATTCAATAAAATAAATTAATTAATAATTTTTATTTTAAAATGATAAAGTAATTTCTTAAAAGTAATTGTCCCGTAATTTTTTAGTAATATTCTACACAATTATATTTTATTTAAACTATATTACTTTTCATATTATCCAATTAACTATTCAAAAACATAATAAAATTATAAATTATATATATCTACAATTAATATATTATGATATAATAATTTATTATCATATTCTATTATATTTTTTAGATATTATGTTATAAGTCTCTATACTAAATAATTATCTTATATCTTCAAGAAATAATATTTTATTATATTCATGTAATAACCTAGAAATAAAATTTAAAAGTTTTTAAGAATATTAAATTTATAAAACTATTTTAGAAAAAAAAAATGTAAAACACATCATAAGCTTCATTAGGCATTTTTAGAACCTGCCAACTTAATTCTTGTTTCAAAAATCTCTCTCTAACATCTGACCCTTCCAAAACCTCTGCCTCCTCTCTAGATTCACTCACCACTAAGCAATCTACTCAATAATCCAGAGGCATATAAAGGTTCTTGGGATCGAGAGCTTCAAATTTCACCGATCACTTTCTTGGTTCGAAGAGGTGAGTAGTTTTCTCCTCTTTTCTTCACTGTCCTAAAATTCTAGAACATGCAATTTGTTGATTTCATGTGTTAATTGTTCTTCTCCATCCATTCCTTATCAATTTCAACTTAAGTCTTGTTGTTACTGTGTGGTCTCTAGGATTTGGGTGAGTTCTTGAAGCGTGAGGAACTGCGGAGGAAATATTTGAGTTGCACTTTAGAATTTCCAAGTAAGGGAAGCTAGGGTTCTTATTACTGTTCTATGAAATTTTTGGTTGCTTGAATTAGATTTTGTGTAGCTATGGTGATAAAGTGCATGTGAGACTGTTTTGATGACTCTATTACTGTTTGAATTGAAAACTTGTGATTCTCATATATGAACATGTGTTGATGGTTGATTGTATTATGAACTGTGAATTGAATGTATGCAATCTGTTTATTAGCAAAAAGGGGCTAGTTAATTGAGTTATACTGGTTTAGCCTCTGTTCCTTTGAGAGTAATTTACTGTGTACGAAGAAATGCGAAGATGGATTTCATATTATCTGTGCGTTCGCTTATAAAGATTTGCGCATATTTGAAAGCGCGGATTTGCATGATACTTCAATTTTTCAATCTCTCATCTATGCGGAGATTTGCGAGGATTTATCAGCATTTACAATTTCACCCTCTTAAATACAGTGTATTTGTTGAAATAATTTGTAGGATGAAATAATAATAATAATAATAATAATAATAATAATAATAATAATAATAGTAAATAATAATAATAATAATAATAATAAAATAATAATAATAATAATTAACATTAATTTTTTATTCTTTATAAATATTTTTACAATTAAATATAACATTAACAATTATCATTTTATATTATTTTAATAGGTAGGGATATTTTGGTAATCTTCAATTTTTACCTATTACACAATTTTTTTTATCTATCACATCAATCAAATCCTACACTAATTCTCACAAACTTTACTTCCAAATTCACTCTCAATTACCCACAAATCCACTCAAAAAAACAACAAAAAAATTACCCTCAAATCCACTCAAATCCATTCAAATTATCTCTCCTAAATCATCTCCCTCAAATCACTACAAAAGAACACAACCTTAAGGAGAATTGAGAGGAAGTGATATGGCCAATTTGGGTAAGAAGGGTTGAGAACTGTTTTAGGCATTTAGAGTAGCTCAGGTAAGGTACATATGACTTGTTAAGAGTGTTAGATTAGTCAAAAATAGTCCCCAAAGTGGTGAATCTAATTTTGAGTCCAGAGGTTGATGAAAGTGCGGTCTTGAATTAGAAATCTATGCATAACTACTAGAAATGGATGTTAGGGACGTTTGTAATTACTTAGGCAAGTATAAATTGGGTTACAATGTGTGTAAGGATGATTATAAGTTCACAAAAATTATTAAAATTGGTAATGGAGGTTGGAGTTCTTGATTAGGCAGATTGCCAAGTAAACAGTCAGATTAATCATAGTGTTTGAGTCAAAATTTAGGAAAGTGGAGTAGTGATTTTGTGAGTTAGGGGTTAGGGTCTGAATTAGGCTATTGGAGTCACTCAGTTAAGTCATTTGTGACTTATTAGAAGAATTAAAATGGTCCAAAACAGTCTCCAAGTGGTAAATTAGAATTTGGATTTATAAGTAAATGAAATTAAAGTATTAGATCCTAGATCAATGTATAACTAATAGAGATTGATGTTAGAATAGTGTGTAACCCTTTAAACCAGCATAATTCATCATGTAGATGGAATTGAAGGTGTTAGAAATTCACCTAGAGGCCTAATAACGAGTTTGGAAGGGTAAAGTGCTGCAAATCTGTAGAATTCGGACTTGCAGAATTTGCAAATTCGCACAGCGCACCCTCCTCATGCGTTGAGCGAATTTAGTTTGGCAGATTGATTACTTTTTATGTTTTTGACGTATTGGGAGTTTCGGACGTCCGTTTTGAACGTTCTTTAGGTTGTTCTGGGGGTTTTGGACCCTTCCGAAACTGTTGGTGATGGTTTCAAAGCCATTTTCTTTGTCTAAGTATGAGTTACGGGGTTTTGGGTTGTTTAGTGATTCTTCTTGGACTGTTATGATGTGCTAATGTATATTGATAGGGTTTTATATGGATTTCAATGTGATAACATTATGGTATTCACTTGTTCACGTCTTGAGTTAAGTTCTAAAGTGAAAGTATGGTTGATGGACGTAATTCCAATATCCTCAAGGGAGGTTACATGGTGGTGCCCTGTAGTTGTTGTGATTGACCGTATGAATGGCCGGAGTTCAGGATGGGGTTTATCTTGACATTCTAATGACCACCCATGCTCAATCAGGGAGTGATGAGTCATGTGGTGAAAATAGCAGGAGGTCCTAGTAGTAGGTGCTACGTGGATGCCTATTATTCGGTAAAGGGCTTACACTTGTGTGTGGTCGGGTGAAACCCCTCGGCAATGGCTTTGCAAAGCAGTAGGGCCACAACAAGTGCACAAACCCCTGGAACTCGACATTTCATACTAGTCCGGATGGTCAAATCACGTGGTCGATCATTGGTAACAGAATAATGTATTCGGTCTCAGTTTATGTTGTATTATGGTTCTTTGCATGCTATGTGTGGTTGAAGACAAGTCTAGTGAGTCATAACATGATAGGATAATTTTTTTTAATCACTTGTATGCACATGCCTTTCTATTTTCAGCTGTTGTATGATGACTTACATGTTTTTAAAAAACCTAGCTTACCCTTTCTCTTGTGTGTGTTGTATGTGTTTGCCTTCCCCCTTGCGATGATCATCCAATCCTTTGGATGTGAACAGTAGCTGATGATGAGCCCTTGGAGCAAGCACTGGAGGATCATGAAGACTTAGCCCCTAGCTCTTAAGATTTCTTTCTTAGAGTTTTATTTCATTTTGAGAAACTTTATAATTCTTTTGTAGCACTTAGCTCTCATGACTTATGTCAGATCTTTTCTATCATTTTGAGATACCTCTTATGTATATAAAGTTTTAATTTTATAGCATTTTGGATGACTGCAATTATTATAACTTTATGTACATCCTTACACTACTTGGTCATATTACTATGATGATATATCCTGTCATATTATATCTAGCATATAATTAATGGGATGTTACAATTTATATCTTCAAGAAATAATATTTTATTATATTCATGTAATATAATATTTTTATATTTATTTACTGATGAACTAGGAAGCCTATAAATACATTATTCTATTACAAATAATACTAAATTGACAATATTTATGGGAGTCACTTTATATTATATACACTTATTATCGTTAGTCTTTTATTGACTTGAACATAAAACTATTTTTTACAAGTAAGTTTTCTCTATTTTTCCTCAAAACTTCAAGTTTTTTCACTAAGATGTAATAGTTCCTCTCTTAATAGCCTCGTACTAATACATCTTGGCAAAATATGATAAGAACATTTTCATTTTTCTTTAAGTGCATGTACTTTTTGTTTCTCCAATAATGTTAAAAAAAAAGTCTTCTATAATATAATGAGTTGTGAAGTAAAACAAAAAAAAAATAATATTAAGAATGTGAAATACTACTCTTTCATAAATATAATGTCTAAGGGATAACCTGGCACATAATTTAAAAAAAAATAAAAATTTTATATGATAACATAAAAAGTATAAAATATATTATTAATTAACAAGAATAATTTGGGTTTTTTTTATTAATATAGGATAATTTAGCACTAAAATTATCAATAATCTAGTTAAAGTTTTAAAAGAATTACAACTTGAGGTGAGTTATGTAAACGTTCAATATGAATAAGTTGTACCAATGTGCTATAATTTCAATGCAAAAATATTGTGTCAAGAGATAGACCGAAAAAGAATCTCAAGTAGGAGATTTATTATTGTCTTGGGAAAGTGTACTATTCATTGGGGTCATGTGTGGGATGATCTCAGTATATGGAGAAACAGGTGTAGGAGGATTATGATCAAGACTTGGAATGACAAAGATAGGAAAGTTATTTGACATAGCTACTGGAATAGGAAGGACCTGCTAGAGGATGAAAACATCCTGAACAAATGGAGAGAAGTAAGGAGTCTGTTCAAGAATGTGACATTGACAGACATGTAATACTTCTTAGTTTCAGGAGAATAACACCGATATCCTTTTTGGAGTCGAAAATAGCCTAAGAAGGCACATTTGAGAGCCCAAGCGAAAAGTTTGTTTAATTAGAGACATGTCATGAACAAAACATACACAACTAAACACCTGGGCAGGTGTATGAGAGAGAAGATCATTAGGAAACAAAATAAAGAAAGAGACTTTATTATCAAGAGAGGAGGATGACATCCTATTAATAAGATAACATGTAGTTAAGATGACATTCCCAGTGATTGATAGGAATATGGGCACCAAGCAAAAAGGTGCATGCAGTTTCAACCAAATGTCTATTTTTTGGTTATGCTATACCATTTTGCTGAGTATACGAGGGCAAGTAGACTGATGTAAGATACCATGTGAACTCAAGATGACACAGAAAGAGGATGAGAAATATTCTTTTGCATTATCACTTCTTAATATTTTGATTATTTAACCAAATTGATTCTTGATTTCATTGAAAAATGATGTATAGTTAAAAATTCAAAACAATTTTTTCATAAGATAAATCAAGTACATCTTGAATATTCATTGATAAAAGTAATAAAATATCTAAAATCAAAGAAGGAGATACGACTAGGTCTCCATATTTCAAAATGGATGATGGAAAAACTAGAATTACATATTGATTAAGATTTTTTACGAAAGGAAGATCTAATATATTTTCCTAATTGATACTATTAATGTCATGTTTACATTTACATAACTTATTTGTATTAAGTCATCACCTTGACACAACTTACTTCAAGTTGTAATTTTTAAAAAAAATTGTTCCAAAATCATGTTACGTTAACATGACTTACCTCAAAGTTGTAATTTTTAAAAACTTGTCTCAAATTGGTAATTTCAGTGTTAAATTGCTCGATATCAATAAAAAATTAAAATTGTACCAAACATGACACAACTTTAAGAAAAAAAAAGTCGTATCAACGCGGTTCAGTCTAATTATGATCATGTCTAATTGGCATGACTTCATTGTATTAAAGCCTTGTAGAAAACTTACCTTGTAATTTTTCTTAAAACTTACACCAGATTAACAAGTGCACTGTCCCATATCAGTAAACAAAACCAGTATTTACATCAAAATTCAATAACTAGTATATCGTGCACGTAGTTCATTGAAAAAATATTAATAATGCAAAATTTTATTGTATAACATTGAATCATGGGTTGTTATCTTTTACCAATCTTCTAATAATATATGATCAAATTTTTACAAGAAACAACACTTGATTGCTCGTGGAGATTGGGTAGGATCAAGATGGTTTCAAGCCATGTGATAATTTCTGAGGGGATATATGTGTTCATCGTCCCACAACCTCGATATTCTATTTAACTCCGGCAAGACAACAGTACCAAGGTCTGGTCTATCACGTTTTCTCAACTCGCAGCACTTTAAGGCCAACTTAGCGAATGATGAAGTCGCTTCTATTGGCCAGTCTGTAACACTTGGATCAAGCACCTCACTCAAAGTATTTGACAGAAGAGCCTTCTCAACCAAGTGTGACAACCCCATTGGAGATTTTCCTGTAATGATTTGTAGCAACACCACTCCTAATGAATATACGTCTGATTTCACACCCAACAATCCTGTTTGTTGATACTCAGGATCGATATAACAAAATGTTCCAGCTGCACCAGTTAAACGATATTGTGTGGTTTGATCAGCCACTGAAGGAGGAACTAGTCGTGCCAAACCAACATCACTGATCTTGCTCACATAGTTCTTGTCTAAAAGAATGTTTGCTGGTTTCAAGTCACGATGCACCAGGGGTTCTGGCTTTGTCTGATGAAGAAAAAGAAGGCCTGTGGCAATCTCAGCTGCTATTTTGAAACGCGTTTTCCATGGGATTGGAGGACTGTTATCTCTTTTAAGCAGACGATCTTCTAAGCTTCCATTTACCATATACTCGTACACAAGACAACCAAATTCTGGACATGCTCCTAAGAGAAGCACCATGTTTGGATGTCTTATGGTGCTTAAAACCATGACCTGCATGAAAATTGTTCAAGTTAAATACTTGTGGCATGGTTTAAGCAAACATTGTTGTAAAAAGAAAACTACAACTTTTTTACCTCCTGTTGAAATTGTTTTTCTGCATAGGCTAAATCTGGTCTCACGGCTTTAATAGCAACAGTGGTGTGATCAAGAAGTCCTTTAAAGACAGGACCATATCCACCTTCGCCAATTTTTAAAGCATTATCGAATTTATTTGTTGCAGCATCAATATCTTCAATTGTATATCTTCTGTAGGGAACATTGTTATATAGAGCTTCCTGCAATGCTTTAATCGTCTCTTCTTCCTCATTTTTGGCTTTCAATTCAACTTCCTTTCTCTTCTGAGAATCCATTTTTACCAGGTGTTTTGACATTTCTGTTGTCTCCATAGTCATTTTGGATTGAGCAAGCTTTGCTTCCTCCATATCGCGTTCTTTCTCTTGTCTATACTTTTCAATCTCCATTGCCTGATTGGACAGTTTTTTTTTTATTATTATAAACAACATTGGATTCCGAGAATTCATTACATGATCTCAAACTATATGTGTATAATTTGTATATGAAAAGTAGTTGTGTTTTAAAATTGACAAAAGCAATAGTTGATAACATGTTTAATAAGCAATAACTAGAACCATATACGGTTCAAAAGAGTGTAATAATGTGTCGTTGCATTAAACAAAAAGTCATAACATGAATTTACCTTTTGTGTAGCTAAAACAGCTTCTTTGCAAGCCATACCATACATCTCTGCAGTTTTTTGTAGTTCTAATTTCAATTTCCTCATCTGTATATCAAAGTTTACCTGAAATTTGAAAAAGATATGTAATTTTTGTCAATTATGCTTAAAAACTTTCAAATGATTAAAGTGGGGAGTAAAGCATATGGGTTAAGTTAATCTAACCTCAAGCTTTACATCATATGTTAAGTTTATACATGTGCATGCAAACTTGGTTCTTATTATGATTATGAAATCATGTATTTTTTTAACTTTCTTAAATGCTAAACCATGTGAAAAAGTGACATTTTCCTACTTTATAGATAATAAAACACTTACTTGATCTTTTATAGAAGAATTGTTCCCATAATGGTGTGAATTTGTCCTAGAATGGTGTGAAACGTTCCTAATAGAATGGTGTGAATTGGTCCTAGAATGGTGTGCGTTTAGAACAATTTTTGGGTTTTCATTTAACCTATTTGTCAAAGAAGGACCAAGTGATTGCCCCGTGCTGTCACTATTTCCAGGAGTATTATTTGCAGAAGAATTTTGTGATGGAGGGTACTCGATTGGACCTTTTGGTGAATTTGTTTCTTCACGTAAATAGTCCCAAAGTTTATTATTAGATTGTTGTTTTACTGCATCTTTGATTAGTTTCCTGTATATTCAAGCGAGAACATATAAACAAATCAATACTGTAATAAAGTGATAAAGCTTCCAATAACTTGAATTATGATTTAAGGCTGAAAGCATACCTCTCTATATCTTCAAAAGCTATTTGGTTAATGTTGAGATCTCTGTGTGGCTGCTCCAATGGATCACTTTCTAAAAAGTTGACTATATCTTTTATAGATTTAGCTGGTGTGGCCTCAACATGTTGATGATGATGATGATGAGCATGATGACCTGAAGGTCGAATATGTTGTACTTTTCCTTTTGATATAACATATAAACTGCATGTATCTGGTAAGGATTTTGCTAAACTGGCTGACACATCATCTTTATTAAATCTCCTATAATAAACCACAGAAAAACCATTCATTAAAATTCAACACAAAAATTGCTAATATTTGCATGTGAATGTTATATATGAGAGAATAAATTACCTTAGAATAGAACCCCAGGAAGAAGTAGCAGCACCAACAACTAGGGTGCTGATACAATTGTCATCAACGAAAGCAATGAGTGCACTTGTAACATCAAGGTCGTGCAAGACCAATTCCTTTGTTGATATCTGAAATGATCAACATCCATAATAATAATTATATATGATACACATATCAGAATTTAAAATTTGATACAAGATACACTTAAATACACATCACACACCCCTTTTCTGGCACAAAATCCTCTAAAGGGAAGAAAGAATTGGTGCAACTCTTCTTCAGTTGGTGGACGAGCTCCTTTGGGTGGATCATTAGTATTATTATTATTATTATTATTATTATCAGCTGCACATACCAAATTTGAAAAGTCATTGTACATGTTGTTTAACTTTTATATATATGTATATTAAAGAAACCTACTTTTAGACTTTGTTTAAAGTAAGGAATAAAAACAAAAAAAGAAAGAAAAATATTCTGTCTATCAGAATCATATGTGAAAAGTGTATATTTTTTAAGGTTGAAAAATTAAAAAGGCTAAGGAGAAGGTACCTACGGTTAAGCATGGTCCTAGTTCGAACATGAAGAAGGATGCATGAGGAGTTCTTCTTTAGGAGGTGTTCCACAGCCCATTTGACAGCACCATTGCTATGTCGACCTCCGCTTACTGCGATCACGGTGCTGTCTCTTCTGATTACAACAGGTGTTGGAGTATTGGAAAACATGATCGGTAATAGTGTCTCTGGTTGGAATGGATTATTGAAGAAACTAGATTGTTTGAGACACAAGGAACGAGGTTATTGTGTTCTCGTAAAGTTTCTTGTTTTATAAAGCGAAGTACCATGATCTGGTGGGAACTGTACTATTAGTTGGAGTTCCATTTTTAGCAATCCTTGTGTCTACATGTCATGTGCCTAAGTTTAGTTTTAATGTTGGCTGTCAATGTTATTTATAAATTTAGATAAGATTTAAAAACAAATGTTAGTTTGAAGTTATCAACATGCAGCCAAAATTAGAATGTTACAGAATCATGGCGATGAAACATTTTATTTTACTACTTATGCTTGTTACAAAATTAAAAAAAATAATATAAATATAGTTAAATTATTTTAGAGTGTCAAATGAGTATGTTATGTCTTTTTTAGTGTAAAGAGTCACAACTCTTTATTTTATCACTTTCACCACTTTACTTGAATGTTTCTACATGTTTATAAATGTTTCATTTTTTTATGTGTAGAGACTCTTTTAAATTTTATAGATTACAAAATTGTTAGTTTGAGACTTTTTAAATAAGATCAGAGGTATTATTATGAATTTTATTATCTCAATTATAAGAATATTTTAAAGTTCATCAATCATTTGTCATCATATGAAAATTTATTAAAATAGCAAAATAAAATGAAAGAATATCATTATCGTTGTTGTTGTCCTTGTTGTTGTTCCTTGTTGTTGTAGTTACCCATTGTTGTTGTTGTTACCGTCATCATTGTCATTACCATTACCTTTACAATTGTTGTTTATGGTTACCTTTTTTATTGTGGTTGTCGTTATCATTATTGTTGTCATTATTGTTTCCTGTTATCCTTGTCGTTTGAAAAGTGTCAAAAATAATTATATTTACACTTATAAGTGAGTTCAATCTTATAATTATTCATGTTGTTACTTGTTGAAAAATTATAATAGGAAATTAAAAGTTGTGTAAAAATTGTATAGAAAAGTTTATATTATTTAGACCGTTGTTAGCCAATTTTCATTAAACGCAACACATTTTAAATTGAATAAGATAAAAAAGATGTGTGTACATAGCTGTCTCATTATTCTTTCCATACTCTTCTTCATCATTTTGAAATTACTAAAACGGTTTTACTTTATTAATAACCTAAATAAACCATTTTTGTGATTATTCTCAAATAATATAATAATGCAAATATCAATTTTATTGTATAGGATACACAATTAATCGTTTTTTCTCTTTATAATTTTGTTTTAATTTTGAGTGTTTAATATTAGTCAACATAACAAGCTTATTTTCTATTTACTTTCTTTTTATTTGAAACTCTAATTTTGTTTAATTTTTTAAGAAAAATATTTTTATCAATGTTTGAAACAATATATATGTATATACTTACTTCCTATATAAAAACAGAAATGACGCATTATACGTGACGAAAATGTTAAATTAGATATAACTTTTGTCTATTTTAAAACGTTTAATATTTTACTGTTTTGCTTTTCAGTTAATTACACTTATCAATTATTATTCTTAATATATGTTTTATTTTTAAAATTGTGAAATTCATAGTTTTTTTTTTTCTGAATTACAATTATAACTGTATTTATTGTTGTTTTCAGTTGAAATTTTAATTTTATAAAATACCGAACCATCACCAAATTATATAGATTTTAATACATACTCCAGTTGATTAAAAATCCGAATGATGGCGAAATAATTTATTTTATGATTTTTGTCAAATCACTTTCTTTTATTTGTTGGCCTTTTGTTCATATGAGAATAAGACACTGTCTTCTGATTTAGTATCCTGAACCATGATTTGAATTTTTAATTTATTAGCATTCTTATCAGTTTTTAAAAACTAAATAGACTTTTTTGGTTAAGTTTTTCATCAAATCATTTAAAAATATAAAATTTCGAGTTAAAATAAAAAATCATAGAGAAAATATATAACATTAGTCTTATTTATTAGATTATTCAATGTGATAAATAGTTAAAAATTTAATAAAAAAGTACCGTTTATGTTTTATAAAATATATATATTTATTTTAATATAATTTAGATATATAGTTATTTTAGTACAATAAATATTAATATATCTTATTTGTAAATTAAAAGTATAATTTTAATAATCTTTGTTTATAATGATTGGTGAAATTAATATATATTTAATATTAATAATAAATATATATTTAAGAATTTTAGAAACTTAATATTAATATTAATGTACTATAAGAAAATCAATAAATAACAATTAATTTAGAAATAAAAATAATTAATCTTATACTAACTAAGTTAGATATTATTTATAAACTAAAAATAATGGTATCTAAAATAATATCCTTATTAATAAATATAGAAATATTTATGATGTTGAATAAATTGTTTACTCTAAATATTAACTACTACTCAAACAATTTTTAAATATTTTACTAATATTAACAACCCTCAATAGACTTTTAACCCGATAATCTACAAAAAAAAATTAAATAAATTTTCATAGAAAAGTAAAATCAGCACGACGTCGTATTGCATGATCCCAAACCCAATTGTACAAGCAAGATAGTGTATTTGTTTTGTCACTGCAACTGAAGAAGAGAAAAGCTAGATTTCAGCTTTGTACTATCCACTTACAGTTCCCAACAAATGAACAACGCCGCCATGTAGAACAGAAGCGCTTCCTGTTTCTTCCCCAGAAGCGCTTCTCTTTTTCATTTTCCTCTGCTTCAATTTCGAAGGTAAATTTTTAATTTTTATACATTTTTTGTTAAAAAAATTTCTTACCGGGGAGGAGGAGATGGAAAATTAGAAGATGGGTTTAAAGGAACTCGGTTAATGGAATATGGGTCTTCGCTATTTTTAAACAAGTTGATGTTTTTTTGTCGAAGTTTTTAAGGTTGTTGTTGTATTGCAGCCTTTTGGGGGCAAATCATTGTCATTCTTAATATTTTTTATATTTTTATACATGTAGTTTAAGCAAGCTAACAACTTTCCTTGTAAGGTAGTACTGATTTTGGTAAGCTTCTATGCTCATTATTCTTACATTGATTCTGAAGTTTCTGCATAATTATACTTGACTTGTGTTTGATGATTTTGGTAATTTTGGGGGAATAGCTTGAAATGCAATTAGTGACAGGGGATTGGCTGACGTGAGTGTTTTCTTACTTTTCCTTTTAGGTGATGGATCCTCTAACTTGCATGACAAAGCAATGCAAAGTTAAACTATATTAGCATTCATAATTGGGCGTTTCTTTCATGCTTGGTTATGTTCAGTGTCAATTGAAGTATCGGCTCATAATTCCCTTTCTGGCGTGTAATTTTTTTTTTTCGCCCACTGTATAGATGAATTAGATGTGTTCTGATGTTGAAAAATAATAGATTTTTTCATTGTTCTTAGGTAGCTTCAGTTCATCTATAATATCTAAATTTGATTTTGGTCATCCAGTTTTTCTCAGATAAGCTCTATTCTTTATCATGAACCAACTATCCTCAGTCTGTGGATTGTCTATCTCTTAGATGCTGAAACTGATTGTAATTTAGGACTGGAAAAATTTGGTAGGAAACTGTCCTCTCCAGTTATGTGAAATTCGGGGTTGAGATTTGAGAGTTCTTTATAAGGAGGGCAGCTTGTGTCCGAGGATATTTCTAGTGAAATGGTGGAATTCCATATCGTTTTGTTTATAGTTATCGCGGGAAAAGAAAAGTGCAATGTCTAGTTTGGCGAGGGTTATATTACTATATAAACTGCCCAGTTTGCTGAGGGTTATATTACTATCATCATTAGTATTTAGTGTCAACATACTCTATCTAAAATGCCTAAGAAACTGTTGGTTAATTGTGGTTCTTGTATTGATGCCTCAAAAACTATTATTATGCATTCCTGGATTCTTCAACATCGAACTGTTTAAGCAATATATGTTCTTTAAATCAATTTCCCAAAACATTTCTGCGCTTGTCTTCTTACATGTAGTGAAATAGAGTATGCAAATCGCATGTCACTCATTGAACTAGAAACGGTCTTTTGAATTTGACTGATTTGTGTTAAACTATGTACAGTTTAGAGATAATTTTTTGGTAGAAAGTGGGGTTTAGCTCACTATTCTCGTCCAATTTTAAACCTACATCTTCCCAATTGGTAGAGAGATAATAACCTTTTAGTAAAAGGCCCATGATGTTACTGAAACTAGTACTCATTCTGCTTCATCTCTATAAAATGCAAGTAACTTACATGTTCAATCGTTGAAGCTCTTCAGTAAAACGTTTTCATTCACTATAGCCTCTTCACGAGTTTTGTTGTCTGTCTGAAGGAATAATAAACTAAAGAATTTTAGCCACTTGTGCGTTGGCCTGGAGTAGCTGCCAACTTGAAAACTACCCTTTGAGCAAAAGCTTGTCTTTTATAGCTTTTTTCCAAAGGATGGTTTTCTGGTTCTCAAAGGAAATCTAAAACCAAAAAATACTATCAGTAGTGGTTACAGTCAACAGATAGGAAGTTACACAGGGTAACATTAGATATGCCCAGAAAAGACTTTAAAATGAGAACAAAAGCCTTTCCCTCTTTGTCAATGCATAGTTAAAAAATATATGAATATCTCAATGCAGTTGGTTTTCTTTTCGTGGAATGAGATGTAGAAACTCTTTTTCATTATGTTCTGTTGCTTCTCTTGGTTAATATGTCTTTTGTTTGTTTTGGTAATGATCAGGGACTTCGACAGTTGACATCTACTTATAATTTTTTTTCCCTTTTCTTGTTTCTCTTTTATCTAAAACTATTCCCATTTACTATATGGATTATGATTCTAATGCCTTTTCGTTAAGAGAAACACTCAAATATGCAAGTGTCCCTCTTTATTGTCTGAGAAGAAGTAAACTGAACCTGACTTTAATATACACAGGGCTCTAGATGGATACAGCTGAACAAAGAAAAGACAAGTATGCTCCAATCGGGGATGCAGAGAACCCTCTACTGGGAAAATTTGATAAGCCACTACCATGTTTTGGGTGTGGAATTGGATGGTTCTCGTGAGTAATATTGTACATATTTACTCTTTCTAACTTTCTTCTGCCTGCATAGTTTGATGGTTACATCTTCTCCTCCCCTCTCCTTTTCTTGTCAGTCTTCTGCTAGGATTTGTTTGTCCATTAATGTGGTATTACGCTACAATTCTCTACTTTGGAAATTACTATCACAAGGATCCGAGAGAGCGGGCTGGGCTTGCTGCTTCTGCAATTGCTGTAAGTCCTGTGCTTAAAAATGAGTATGCATTATCATATCAACTGTCAAAATTTCTACTTTACAGGTTATCCGTATTCTCTATTGTTTCGTTTGCTTTGTCAAATCTTATTTATCTTGTAGTATTTAAAAAAAAAAAATCTTGTTTTTAGTACATTTTTATTGGTATTGCAGGCTCTAGTTTTCACAACTGCAGTGGTGATAGCAGTAGCTGTTATTGTCTTGTAAATTTTTCTATCAACTGATCTATCTCTAGCTAAGGAGGAAAAGAAAATCACTTCTAACATCTGCCCCTACATGAGAAAGGCAAGCCTGATGAACCCATGATCAAGCTCTAGCTATTAGGCACCAAAGGTTCAAAGCTAGTTCCATTTAATTATGTGAACATAGAGCTGCTTCTGCACCCCTTTTTGGAGTTGTGTATAGACAAGGATGACATGATGTAACTAGATTTTATCCAAAAAGATGGTCCAGTCAACTTATTTTGGTGTGTATGTTTCTTGGTTTGGTAATTAGTTGCTAGCTTTCATTTATTAGAAGTGAAACTATACTGCTGGTGCTGGTGTTTCACATTATTTGCTTAATTAATATATTATAATTTTATTGTTAGAAAACAAATTAAAATATAAAAGTACAAGTGCATTAAACTTTCAATTTTTAAAAACATCAATTTTTTTTGTAAAATTATTTTAATTGTATTTTGGAAATATGTATTTCATTATTCTTATAATGCTTTAAAAACTTGAGGGTTGATTAACGAAATTAAAAGTTTATTCAAAGGAATTAATAAGAGTACGAAATAATCAGTCACAAAACAATGAAAACATATCATTATACAAATATATTAACAGAAATTATTATATTTTTAAGAATAGGAAATAAAAGTTGTCAACGGTGTATTGAATGAAAACATCAATTTTAAAGCATTATTACGTCCAAATTATGTTATAATTAATGTTATTGTTGTTACTATTATAACACGATTACATAATTATTATCATTGTCAATATTATTACATGATTAACATTTTTATCATGATTATTGTTGGTTAATTAAATTAAAGTTGAATGTTAGGTTGCACTTGCCTTGCATCTTACATCAAAACATTTAATAATTGAAAACTTGAGACCAAAGCGAAGAGTATTTAAAATGCTCTTTCATGTAAAAGGAAAATATAAGTCTACGCCACATGATTCTAATTGAAGCATTTGTTTTCTTATCCCTTACACTTATTCAACTAATTTACACGTTTCACTCCCTATCCAACTACACTCTTTAAAAACTGACATAAAACTTATTGGTTCATCTATGTTTCGCTTTCATTAAGTTAACAAATATTAAATTATAATATAATTTTAATTAATTTAACCACTCATTAATCATATGAAATAAATATATTTTATTCTCAAAAATTTTATGTTTCAATATTTTTGTTGGATATTTAGATGAATATTTGTCTCTAGTGTAAGTTTTTTTTCGTATTGATATATATTAAGAATTTGAGTATGAGTTTAAATCTCGCATTGTGAAAAAATAAAAATAAAAAATAAAAAAATAAGTAAAGTTATCAATTTGGCTTATTTCAGAAATCTTGGTCTTGATCCACGTGAATTTGGGCAAAAAAAAAAGTCCACAAAGTAAGAAAATCGTCATTAAAAAAGCTTAAGGACCAAAATATTTACAAAAGTATTGTGGATTAGGATCAATTCATGCACTTTCTTTTTAAACATGAAAAAAAATATTAATTTTTTAAAATATATTATTGGACCTTTGGTTTAGGTCGACCCATATCGACTTTCAATTCAAATAGGTCTGTCTCGACCTTCAACCAAATCAGTTAGGGTCGACCTTCAATCTAAGTCAACCCATCTTGACCTTTGATCCCGATCAATCCATCTTAAACATCATCTTAGACTGGCTTGAGCCGACCTTCAACCTAACTCAGCCCAACAAATCTTAACCTTTAGCTCGAGTCACACTAGTCTTGATCTTTAGAACCAATTGTCTTAACTTCTGATTCAGGCAGACCCATCTCGACCATTGACTCAATTTAGTCCATCTCAACTTTTGGCACAAAGTCACATGTCTCAACCTCTAGCACAGGTTGTCCATCTTGACCATCGGTTTGGCCCAACCTGTCTCGATATTTGACTCAAGTAGACTCATCTCGATCTTTGGTGTGATTCAGTCCATCTCGACTTTCAGTCCATGCTAGAGAGTCTCAACCTTTGACCTATGTCCACCCGTCTTGACCTTCGCTTTAGACTAGTCCATCTCGACCATCAGCCTAGTTGATTCCTCTTGACCATTTGTCTAGGTAAGCTTGTCTCGAACTTTGGCCCAAGCCTACACATCTCAACCTTCGACTTGGTCTCATCCTTCAACCTGAGGTGGCCTGTCTTGGTCCTCGACCCAAACTAATCTATTTCAACCTTCAACCTAGACCACTCCATCCTGACCTTTGACCCAAGTCGACCCTTCTTTACCTTTTGCCTAATTCGTCCTATCTTGACTTTTGGCTCGGGTTAGCTCATCTCGACTCTCGGTCCGAGAGAGCTCGTATCAATTTTCCATATGAAACAACCTATCACAACCTTCAGCGTAGTTTGACCCATCTTGGGTTTCAACCTGTTTTGGACTCGATTCAAGATGGCCTGACTTGGTATATGATCCATGCTAAAGATATTGTTTTTAAGAGATAATTAAATTCTTATAGTGGGACAAGCCCACCTTGGTCCTAACTTTAACCCACTTGAGAAGGCCTTTGGGAGTTGGAGGTATGTTTTTCCCCCTCTTAATTAATGGAGCTCTAAAAGGGAACATATTTAAAGTTAGGCTAAGGTTGGCCCATGGGTCATGGATCAAGTTAACAACTCTGTATAAGGATGAGATTTTATAAATTCATTGTCTTAAGGTTTTAAATTAAAGGTGATGTTAATCTCTTATGTGGGTTGGGTTGAGATCTCAATTATGTTGTTTTTTCCCCGTAAATTTCAAATAAGGTACAACAATGACAAAGAAACCTAATTGTGAGGATCCCTATTATCAAAAGTCTTGTTGACAAGGGTATAAGGCGCTCAAGAGAGAGCGTACTAATGTTGAAGGAACTTACCCTTGAGGAAGGTATTTTGGAAATTCAAGTATGAGTATAAGTCTCACATTAGATGGATACAAGAAAGTTGAACCTCTTATAAGTTAGAAGACCCATAAACTCATTATCTAACGAATCCTCCCCTCCATAAACCCATCAATATTTCATTTATACTCGCATTTAGAATTCCAATAACTTTTCCTTTTAAATATTTTTACTTTCATTTTAACTTTCTTTAACTTAATTTTCTATAAATCATTCTTTCTTTTTTATTCGAACAATTCTCAACTCTCTTCTATTGGAGATCTCATATCGACTATAGATAAGGTAGATTTACAATATATAAGTAAATGCAAACCCCACTTTACAATTCAATTTTGTAAGGCTGAGTTAAATTTAAAGTCTATTTCTTAAGATGATGTTGGTCTATCCTAACGATATTTATTATTTGTTGGATCCTACCACCAATCAGACTGCTGTCAAACCACTATTAATATATAGTCTCGGTTTGAGATGTATATGCTTAAATATGTGTTGGAGATCTTATATTATATAGAGATAAGGTATAAAAGATGCAAACATGGATGACTCAAGGATTTAGAAGACTTAAAACAAACTTAAAAATGAGACATTTTTATTTTTAATAAAATTATTTATATTAAAAATATATCATTATTTAAGAAGACCTAAAATAAACTTAAAAATGATGCATTTTTACTGATAAATCAAATTATTTTAAAAATTAATAGTCATTGGTAATTTAATTAACTTTTGGTTCTCAAACATAATTTTATAATTAATTTAATATAAAAAATTAAAGAAAACTTTTTTTTTTCTAGAAGGTCTAAAGCACAAGCTTTATCTGTTTGGACCTTAAAACGAGTATAAATCTTGTTTCATAAACTAACTTTGTGATATTGAATTAGATGTTTAAAATTCACTTAAATTTGACTAGTGTTAATAATGGGTCAGGTCGGACACAAATAGTGTCTACCGCAACTTGACCTGCAAATGAAAACTCAATCAACAACTCGCTCGCTACCCGTGCAGATACCCGTTTTAAAAAAACCTGCGGGTATATATTTTATACATTTTAAAAATAAAATTACAAAAAAATGTATAAAATATAAGTTAAATATAAATTATTTTTTAACAAAATTTAACTTAATAAAATATAAAATATTTTTATTTTAAATTTAAAAAATATAAAATAATTTTATTTTAAATTTAATAAAATATATATTTTTATTTTTATTTTTGGAAGTAACATATACCTGCAGGTCGCATAGTATAATATTCCACCCGACCCGTTTATAAACCAGTATTAAAATACCTGTTATAGACGAGTAATAAATATTCGTGGATACTAACTACTCGTAACAGATTTTACCTGCGAATACATGTAGAAACAATTTTCTTACTTACACTAAATTTGACTAATAAAATTCTATAACTTTTATTATTAGATATTTGATATAGACTAAATATACAATAAAAATTATAGTAGAGGAAAACTCTTACTTTTAAAGGCATTTATCTTGTATATTGAGTTGAAACACAAACACCCTTTTGAAGGTGGTATAAATATCTATCCTATTAAAGTTGGTTTAGACCAAGAAGACACAAACCAAAGTCATTAATTCTCAAACATGATATGCTAGAGCCTCCACCTCCAAAACCATTTGCAAATTACCTATAACTTCACATATCTCTTGGGTTTGGTCCTAATCTTTTCGCCGTTATCAAACTTGATTATAGAAATTAATTTTTTTTTTTTAGAATGGCTCGTAACTCTAGCTTAGAAATGAGTCATTTGAGATTGGTTTTCTTTTGTGTTTTTCTCATTAAACTAAGCTTTAAGTTCTATTTTAGTTTCTAATTTTTTTTTTATTTAAGGTGGTCCACTTTTTTAATTTAAAAAAAAATTAAAAAAATAACTAATACGTGATATAATGTTCATATTCCATTAACTATTTAAACATAGTAAAAAAAATCAAATTTACAAAAGGATCACAAATAATAAACGCAACAAAAATAAAAATAAAAATAGTATTTATGCACTTATTTTCTCTCCTGTCCTCACTCATCTTCTCAAGAAAAAATCGAAGAAGGGAAATTTTGAGCCCTATAGTTAAAATCATT
This sequence comes from Vigna radiata var. radiata, assembly GCF_000741045.1. Lineage (NCBI taxonomy): Eukaryota > Viridiplantae > Streptophyta > Magnoliopsida > Fabales > Fabaceae > Vigna > Vigna radiata. Next base: position 2,250,770 of record NC_028359.1, on the reverse strand, counting down.
TTCTTTCTTACTGCAATCATTTGGTTGAAAATTATAATGATATTTAGACAATATTTTTTTTTACAACTTGAATATTATTTATGTGTCATTCTGTGATTGGTTCATCATAGTATTTATGATTATTATTGTTCATTATAAAATAATTTTGAACTAATTACAAAATAACACGTAAATAATGTTTAAATATTGTAAAAAAATATTGTCTCAGTTTCATTATCCTTTTAGAAAAACATGCTTTATTTCATCAGTACACATAAAATGTTAACACAAGTAATAGCTCATTTTACGCACCCAATGAGATTGAAAGAGGAAAAAGTATATTTTGTCATAAAGTAAAAAGTGGCATTACAAGTGCTTAAGACAAACTAGGATGAAAGATATACTTTATTAGATGACATAATAAAGGCAAAGAATACAGAAAAAATGCCTTAGCTGATTATTAACAAGAAGCTGTATAATTTTCTCACACAAGCAACAAAACTTTCAAACAACAATCACATAAACGCGCTTTCTTCCAATGTGCTCGTGTCAATCGTTGTTTTTGGTTTGAAAACAAAACCTCTGTTTTCCATGCACATCCTTTTTCGCTGTCTACGTCTTTGTTAGTTAATGCAAATACGTCTCTGAGTTATCTTTCATTTCATTCCATGCATGAAGAAGAAAGTAGAAGGAGCATTCTGCAAAATTAACCCAATAAATGAAGGAAAAAAGTTTAATAAAGTGAAGTCAAGGTCTTTGGAAACGTTGTTTCAAAATGCTCACATGCTTTACCACTGTTTTCTCTGTAATAGGTTGTCACATTCCACTAAACGACAAACAACACGGTATCGCCAGCACTTTCTATGCTCGTTTTCACGTTCCTAACCCACCAATATTTAACCTAAGAAATCAACCAAACCACACAAAAAAAGCAGAAACAAACCTCACACAAAGCAAAGCAGAAAAGAGCATCATCAATCAACCAAAGCACACTATTTTTTTCAATTTCCACTACCCCAAAAGACACAAACGGTAAAGCACATCGTATTAAGTCATTACACAACACACAATGGAACAAGATGGAGACACGTGTACAATGCCGCCGTTCTGGGCGGCGGAGTACCGGGACCGGCGCCGCCTACGCCGCTCTTACTCTCTTTTACGCACCTCCACGTCCCTCCTCGTACTCTTCATCGTACTCGCGCTCGTGTTCTCGCTCATCGTGGTTCCGACAGTGCAATCGTTCGCCTCCAACATCTTTAAACCTCGTACGGTGAAAAACAGCTGGGATTTTCTCAACCTCGTGCTCGTGCTCTTCGCCATTATTTGCGGCTTCCTCGGCAGAAACACCACCCCCGAAACCCTGACCCCCCGTTCTGGTAGAACTTTTTCCAACCCTTCCACGCAGCCGCCAACCTGGTACCAGTACGACTACTCTTATGGTCACACTCCTCGTCGATCGTTTAATAGGTTGAGGAGCTTCAGCTCCTACCCTGATCTCCGCCAACCGATCGCCGCCGATGAACGTTTTCGGTTCTATGATGACACTTACTTCCTGCAGCATCGGCACCCCAGGAACGATGCCGAAGAAGAAGTAAAAGAAATAGGAATTGACAATGTTGTCACGGCGTCGCCGCAACAAGGGACACAGACTGTTCGGAGAAATGTCCACCGAGTGCATCGGGTGGAAACTTGGGACAAACATGAAACGGATGATTTAGATGCGACGGTTTCACAACCACCGCCGGCGATTCGAACGCAAGTTGTACGGCGAAATGTCAACCGATTACATCGATCGGAAGTTGTGGAGAAACACGAAACAAATGATTCAGCTGTGGAGGAGATTTCACTATCGCCGCCATCTACTCCGCCTCCGGCGACGAGAACGCACGGTGTCCGGAGAAACGCCAAGCGAACGTTTCAAGAGGATACCATCGAGAAATTTGAAATAAAGAATTTAGATTCGCAGAGTTCAGAACCATCGCCGGCGTCTCATCCTCTGCCGAGGATCCGAACGAAGGGTGTTCAACGGAATGCCAAACCGGAAAGAAATTATTCGGCTGTAAAGAGTACACCGCCGCCACCACCGCCTCCGCCTTCGCAGCCGGCGGAGGCAAAGACGGGGCAGGTTAAGAAGAAAAGAGGGACTGCTACTATAGAGTTCTTGACATCTTTAAGAGGGAAGAAGAAAAAACTGAGGCAAAGAAGCATTGAAAATTTTGAAAGCATTCTGAATTCTGAAACGTTATTGCCACAACCGCCGGCACCGCCGCCCCCGCCACCTAAAGTTTTTCAGAACTTATTTTCTTTGAAGAAAGGGAAACACAAAACCACCCACAATGTTCGTGTGGCAATAACAGGGGAATCAAACAAGAGGGAGTCTGGTTCTTCCTCTGGGTTGAAAAATAATGTGATGATGGCCGGTAATGAGTCACCATTAAACCCTATTCCTCCGCCGCCGCCGCTTCCGCCGTTCAAGTTGCCAGGGTGGAAGTTCCGGGTGCAGGGTGACTATGTTAGGGTTGACAGCATTGGTAGTTCACGTAGTGGATCACCTGATCTGGATGAAGTTAGTGTGGACACACCAACAACTAGAACCCATGATGAAACAAGCCAAGTCAATAGTCCTTTGGCCAAACATGGTGAAGATTCTGCGAGTGTGAGTGCACCCTCATTGTTCTGTCCTAGCCCCGATGTTGATACCAAAGCTCACAACTTCATCGAGAGCTTCAGGGCTGGTCTGAGGATGGCCAAGATGAACTCCATGAATGAGAGGCAGGGGATTGGAAGGTCCAATCTTGGGACCTTCACCACCCCATAAATGGTGAAAATGTTTTTTGCTTAGTTTATTTGATTTGTTAAACAGTTTTTTTGTAACATAATTGTTCACACACACATACACAGGGTTGAAATTCGTATAGAGGAATATTAGCAGTGATTTTTGTGTAAGCAAATTCTGACTTATAGTTGTTGGAATGCTTTTCTTTGGTTGGAGTTGTTTATGAGTTGCATTTGAAATGGGCAGTTTTGGATGTTGAATTGACTGACAAAGATTTTGAATGTTATTAAATGCTATTGTACAAAGTTATTTAATTTATCAGTGGACAGTTTGCGTAATTCATTCTGTATTCAGATGAATGCAACTGGAGAGAGTCTTGGTTCTCAGAGATAAACTAAGCATCTGTTGCATTTCACAGATATGAGAAGGAGGTAGAAAGAAATGTGAAGGAAAGGAAGGAAGAGAGGCAGGTAGAGATTTTATGCTGTTCTTAGTCCACAATTTTATTTTACTTCATTCAGAAACAAGTTTTTAAGGTAAAATTGGGGTCTATCCTTCTTATTCCACATTATATCGAATAATTATGAACTCAATTATGCATTACTTCAAATAGATAGAAACATCTTTTCAAGCGTGAAGGCTAATCAACCGAGTATTATTAATTGATTTAAATTATTACTACAAATGATGATTGATTCAATTTTTTATTTTAACCAATTTATGATAATGGTGGAAAAATTATTGTAAGAGAGAAACATGGTAACTATGCCATAGTGTTGACATTGGAATATCAAAGTTAAAAATTGACAGGCTGTTTGCCATGAACAGTCAAATTGTTGAGATCAAGTTCATCAATAACCAAAAATTAACAATTGGTGTTTTATCACTCAATTAGGGTTAAATATGTTTTTCGTCCCCCAACTATTGGTCATTTTTGTGTTTAGTCCCTCTTTCAAAGTATAGGACAATTTAGTCCTTCAACTTTAGAAAACTATGGTTTTAGTCTTTTTTACCAAATTTTTTAAACTTTATTTGCTGTTTCAACCACGTTACATTATAGCATTTAGATTGTTTACACATTTTGACACATTTTTGCTTCAATGTTAACTGAGAAACTCATTTGAAACAGCAAATAAAGTTAAAAAAATTTGGTAAAAAGGACTAATACCAAAGTTTTCTAAAGTTGAAAGACTAAATTGTACTATACTTTGAAAGAGGGACTAAACACAAAAACGACGTTGAGAGACAAAAAAACATATTTAACCCCACTCAATTATAAGAAAAAAATAGTTTGGTGGCTTTACATGTAAACAAATTTTAACTATTTTCACCTTTTTTAACCATCACCATATTTTACCAAAATCGTTTCCCAATTATCCTGCATTTGGTGTCAAATCAAAACGAGTCCATAAAATAAAAATAATATGAACTGGTTTTAGATCAGAATACACGTTAAAGATGATTTTTAAACTAATTATTATTATTAAATAATAAATAACATATATATATATATATATATATATATATAAATTTTAGAAAATTTTAAATTCATAAATAATGTGGAATCGTACAAGTAATACTGAACCAAATCCTGCTTGTTCTTATTCGTTAAAACTCACTTCCGGTTCGAGCTGAAGTCCCGGTCCATACTCCAATCGAACCGAATCTAATTGTACAGATTCTTTAACGGACCGAGTTTTGTTTTCTTTTATGGTTTGAGAATCAACTTTGTATTCCTAAACCCTAGCTTCTGCAAAACCCTCTCTCCCCATGTCAGACCCGAAGACCCGGACCCGAGCTTACGATCCCTACAAGGATCTCGATGCTCCAATTCGAAACCTCTACCACCTCCCAACCTCGCCGGAGTTCCTCTTCGTTGAAGAGGCCCGCCGCAAGCGCCGCTCATGGGGCGAGAACCTCACCTTCTACACCGGATGCGGCTACCTGGCCGGAGCCCTTGGTGGTGCCGGCTCAGGACTCGTAGAGGGCGTCAGGGCCTTCGAATCCGGCGACACAACGAAGCTCCGAATCAACCGCGTCCTGAACGCGGCGGGACACTCGGGTCGGGTCTGGGGAAACCGGGTCGGGATACTAGGGTTACTCTACGCCGGAATCGAGAGCGGAATCGAGGCGGCGAGAGACGCCGACGACGTATGGAACAGCGTCGCAGCGGGGCTCGGCACCGGCGCACTGTACCGGGCAGCGAGAGGGGTGAGATCAGCGGCGGTAGCCGGAGCGGTGGGGGGCGCTGTCGTGGGAGTGGCCGTGGCGGGGAAGCAAGCGTTGAAACGATATGTGCCTATATGAAAGAAAGATCATCACGCGGTTAGAGTGCGAAACAGAACCTCTAATATCTTTTAATTATATCAAACTTTGAGGGATAAAGAAATAACATAGATTACATTAGAAAATGATTGTAATAGTTATGTCAAATACGGTAGTGTTGATGGTAGTGACTGAGTATCTTTTGCAGGTTGCAGAGTATTGCTTTCATGCCATGTTTTTTCATTTTTACTATGGCTGCGGGTTTAGTGTGTAATTTATTGAGTTACCTTGTGATGAATATAGTTTGTGATGCCACTAAAAAAATTGTGATTCTTTTGCCTCTTTTTATGAATTGTGATGGGCTTTGCTGGATATGATTTTGAGTGAATACCAAACCTCATCTTGTGTTTCCTTGGTTTGCTGGACTGAAAATCTCATTTTGAATGTGGTTTTTTGTGTGACGAGGATATCATATCAGTGTTCATTACAGTAAATTTTGTTAGACTTATGTTACTGCATAAATATCTAATTTCATCTGTGAGGGGTGCGATGGAATTCTTATAGATTAAAAGTAAATTTTATTTTTCAAACCGATTTTATGAGATAAGTTAGACTTAAATTTACTATTATTACCTTATTCGGAAAAGGTTGTTTGTGCCGTATGATGAATTTTGGTATCTTTGATGATATATTTTGTATGTTTCATTGTTTGTTACCTTCCTCAGCTCTCATTGCAGCCGTGTACTTTGAAGGTATATTAGTAAAGTTGATTATGGCTTGTAATTAGTGATGATGTTTAGTCTTTTATGTTTGAATATATATGTGCACAAAAGAAGCACTTTTGAGAGTCAAGAAAGTATTGTGGTTATAATTTATAAATGTGTTTTTGTTCAGAAAATCAATGGTGCTGTTTGGGGTTTTGATGAAATGGATTTCCAATTAAACCTACAGTAGGAGGGGGAATTTTATGAAAAGCTTGTGGCAAAGCTTTTTAGATGAAAGTAAATTTTAGCATAAAATGACACTATAATCTTGATTCCAGGCTTCATACAAAGACTAGGAATGACAGCATATTTTGGCTGATTCTCTTCCTCTGTCAGTATTAGAGTTTTGTGTATCTAAATCTGAATACTCTAACCATAATTAACGATTTGAGCAGTTGAAAAAGTAAGCTTCTTTCAACTAATAATATAAAATATAAATGTTATTATTTAATTATATTTTTTGTGTTAATTAACAATATAATATGATATTTTGATATTTAATAAACTTTTACATTTAACTTATATAATAAACTTATACAACTAGTTTGGGCCCATCAATTTCTTGCTGCACCTCATCAATATTCCAAAACGACCATTTGATCCTTGGAAAACTGATTTCCGGATTACTAATTTTGGAACAGGCTTTCTGAACAGACTTTTAAAAAATTTTGGAATAACATTTTTGGAACAAAATTTCCAGAATAAATTTTTTAAAACAAGATTTTCGAAAAAAAAATTATTGGAACTCGTTTTCTGTAATATATTTCCAGAATAAACTTTTTGGAATGCATATAATATCTTTCAAAATGAGTTTTTCAACATTCGTCAATATGAATTGTGTTCCAAAAACACTTTCTTGAACACATGAAATATTTTTCAGAAAATACTTTTTAGAATGAATTCTTAGCATTTTCGCTGCAGCGGTATTTGAATAATTTTTTCTTGTATTGTGGAGTGCAAGAAGAAATTTGATGAGGTGTTAAAAGCAATTGCCCTAGTTTTGACCTCCTAATGACTTTAGACATTTAAAAGAAAAAACCCTTTACTATTGCACCACATCACTACTGTCAAAAAATATTTCACATATATAATACATTTCATGTAGGAATGTTTGGAAAACCCATTTTGAAAAATATTATATGTGTTCTAAAAAATTTATTCTAGAAATATATTCTGAAAAAAGGAGTTCTGTAATGTATTTCACACATTTTGTTCTAAAAATTGTTTAAAAAATTTCAAATACTTGTAGGAAGGTTATACTAATCTTTCATAAAAGACTGATATTTTCAAGATTTTAAATCACATTCCTATAAAGTAATATGTATAAATTAGTATAACCTTCGTACAAGTATTTGTTAAGATTACTTGTAGCAAAATATAATAATTCGTACAAGTATTTGTTAAGATTACTTGTAGCAAAATATAATAATGATAATAAGAATAAGATTATCAAAACATACATTAACATTCTATCACTGAAAAAACTTGTGTAAGTAATACTATTTTTTTTTTGTTTTTTTAATAAATGGTCTGAAAGACCAACTAAGGCCTCGTAAGTGGAAAAGGAAACTACTGAAAGCATTCATCAAGTAACTTAACAAAAACCTTTTAGTTAAAAGACTTTAACCTCTTTTTGTAATACAATTAATTAAAAATATAATGATTTTTTTATTTACATTATCAAAATAGAATAAGCAACAGAATTGCTAAGAGAAGGGTAATTGAGAGTGATACAAAGAGGATTTTATTGGATAATTTTATAGCTGAGAAATTGGAGTGTGGTGAATGAATTAGGAGTATGGTGAAATTGGAGAAGAAAACAATGTCATTGATTGATTGAGAAAGAAAGTTAATATCATGGAAGATCAGGAGGAAGAGAGAGAAAAAGAGAAAAAAAAATGATATCCTTTCATAGAAAACGGAGATAAATAACACTATTTGTTATGTTGTTTTGGTAGAAGGTGATTTAAAAGATAAACTAGAGTTTTGAAAGTTATTTTATTTTGTGTTAAACATCAATTAAATTTTAAAAAGTTATTTTATTTTGTGCGATTTGAAAAACCAATTAAATTTATTGGAACTAAAATAATCGATTAGATTACTCTTTAGGGGTGTTTGTTTTTTAATTTTCCTCCTTTTTCAAAAGAACTCTATATATAAGGTTTTTCTTTTTTTTCTTTTGAGTTGTAACAAGATAGACATTTATATTTAGACATGGTAAAAGTCTGGATTGAGTTTTCCTATTCGTTGCTTTTATCTTTCTTGACGTTCTCGATCTTCGCATTCGATTTCTCCATGGTCGCTTCTTTCTTTTGCGTGACCAAGAGCTTCTCGAGGATTCTTTTTTAGAAGAGTATCGTTTTTAAAATGGTATCAGAATAGGTTTAATACATGCTTTGCTTCCGTTGTGCTAGTATCCTTTCCTTTTGCTTTCTTTGTGCAATCTTACTACTTTCTTGGCCTCTTCTTACTGTGATGGACTACATAGATTAGTCCACTAATCCTATCAGTCCTTTTTATTACATCTTGGGGAGAATTCAGGACTTACTCTCATCTCTCAAGTCCTAAATGAAACTAATTACTCTTCTTGGAGCAGAAGCATGAGAAGAACTCTCCTTTCCAAAAATAAGAATCAAGTTCATTGATGGATCGATCAAGAAACCTCAAAGAAATGAGGCTTTATTTGATGCATGGGAAAGATGCAACATGGTGGTTTTTTCTTGGATAATAAAGACACTTTCTTTGAAGATTGCAAAAATTTTAGTGTATGTTGAAGATGCCAAAGAGTTATGGGACGAATTGAAGGAAAGATAATCTAAAGGTGACTATTTCAAAATTTCTTATCTACTCCAAGACATTCATTCAATCAAGCAAGGAGAAAGAAATGTTAGCTAGTTTTTCACAAATTTAAAGATCCTCTGAGAGGAATTAGAATCTCTTAGACCCATATCTACTTATACATGTGACATCCCTTGTAATTGTGAGCTCTCAAAGGTTTCTCTTAAGTACAGAGAAATAGAGCATGTTATATGTTTCTTAAAGGGATTGAATGATACCTATAATACTCAGAACCCAGATTCTCTTGATGGATCCTCTTCCCAACATCAATCGCGTATTCTCTCTTGTCATGCAACAAGAAAGACAAGACATTGTCACTGCCAACCAGACTGTTGATACGAGAATTCTAGCCAATATTATTGACATAAACAACAATTGGATACCAAACTAAACCTGGAAGAACCAAGGACGTGGTACTGGGTCATGTGGCCAAGGAAAAGGAAAAGGGAGAAATCTTAACCATGGGAAATAGTGTTCTTCCTGCCACTTAATGAATCATATTGTGGATGAATGTTATTCCAAGCATGGTTCTATCTTGGTGCAAAAGAACTGACAGTAATCAAGACAGAAAGAACCAGACTGACTGGAATTCTGCTAAAGCAATTCTGGCCTAGAGGATGTTCAACCTAGTAACCAGATTAACACCAATGCTGCCTTCAATTCTTTTACCCAGAGCAGATACAAAAACTTCTCAAAATGATAGAAAAGGTTGATGATTATGCTCATAAGTTCAACCAGATACAAAGAAATAACACAAAAGACAGACAAGGTACCCTTTCTTGGTAATTGACACTGGGGCCACTGATCATGTGACCCATGAGAAAAGGAATTTTGCCACCTTTTATAAAATTAAACCCATCTATGTCAAACTCCCAAATAACTCTATTATCATTGTTGAACATGCAAGAACTATTCATTTATGTCAAACTCCCAAATAACTTTATTATCTAAAGAATTATTTAATTTTATTATCCAAAGACTTAAATTACAGTGTAACTTTTTCTTCTAAGGTGTGTCAGATAAGAGAACTCTACATTAAAGATGATTAGGTGTGTATTGAAAAAAAAAAACATTCAACTTAAAAAAACATTTAAAAGTGTGATGACATTTTTTAAATTATTTTTATTAGTTATGAAATAACTAAAATTTATATTTTTAATGTTTGAACATCATTGATGAAGATCCATGTATTATATATGATCAAGTACTTCTCAGCCACACCAGTATTGGTCTCGTCCTTGGATGATGATGCAATGTATATTATATAATGGAATATATTTTAAGTATCTGTGCTTAAACATGTTCAGTCTGGATAATATGTGACTATTAGTAGACTGCCTAATCGATTAAATTGTCAGTCTACCAAAATTGATACCTATAATGCATCGCTTACCTTAAAGTTGTTATTCTAGTATGATTAAACATTCTCACTCTACTAAGATGAATGAGCCAATGAACTCAAGCCCAGAACTATCTTGATAAAGACCCAGAAACGATAAATAATATTATAAATTAATTAAATTATAAATTACTTTTTTATTAGTCATACATTGATTACTTTTGTTAAGGAAAGAGAAATACTCAGGTATAGGAGGAATATTTTGAAAATAAAAAATTGGAGACATTTGTTAAATTGTTGAAGTCTTTACAAAAATATCTATAAACACTTTATACTCACATTTTATTAGGTAGAATCTCTTCTAAATATTATATAAAAGTAAAATATTATTTTAAGATTTTAGATTAAAAATTATATTATTAATATTTTATATGAATTAAAATCAGATAATAATATTAACATGATTAAATAACCATAAAAAATATATTATACAACTAAAACAAAACTTTGATTATAATAAAATACGATTTTATATAAACATATATAAAACAACGTTATATTATAATAAAAGTTGAGTTTTAATTTATTAGTAGTAACATATATGTCGCATCGTATTTAAATTTGGTGTGGTACAATTGGTTTGTCGTTTGTCCCTACGCACATGTTGTTTGAATTGGTTAGTCATCATGTACACACTCTCAATGCATTATTTCTCAAACCAACAAATTAATGATTACAATAACTAATTCATTCAAAATATTTTTTATTTTTTCTTTCACATACTTTAATATTTTTTATTTATTCATTGATAAAGGATATATTTCTTAAAAAATATTTTTTATTAATGTGTTTATGGTGAAAATGTTTCTTTGAGAGATAAATTAGTGTTTGTTTTTTTTTTTTATTTGTTAAATTATAATCACAAATCTTTAAATAAAAATAAAATCGTGTGGTAGGTTCATCCTTCCTACCTTATTATTTATGACGCATAAATTCTATTTTTATTTTGACAAAAATGACGTTTAAATTATAGAAACTCGTGTTCCGCGTGGGAATTGCTTCCCTCAACAATTATATTTTAATCACCGAGTAATATTTATTGGTGCCGGAAAACCTGATCCTATCTACCAAACAAAAAAGTAATAAAGGAAAATCAATAACAACAAAAAATACATTTTTCAAATCAATAACAAAAAGTAATAAAAAATATATTATAGTTTTTAAATATACATTCATTTTTCTTATATTTTTAAGGATTAAATATGATTCTAGTATCTATGATTTTGGTTTTAGTCCATTTTCAAACTATGGTACAATTTAGTCTTCCAACTTTAGAAAACTCTGGTTTTAGTCTTTTTTACTAATTTTTTTTAACTTTATTTGTTGTTTCAACCATGTTTCTTAGTTAACATTGAAACAAAAATGTGTCAAACAGAGTAAACAATCTAAATGCTACAATGAAACGTGTTTGAAACAACAAATAAAGTTAAAAAAAATTGGTAAGAAAGATTAAAACCAGAGTTTTCTAAAGTTCAAGGACTAAATTGTACCATAGTTTGAAAATGGACTAAAACCAAAATCGCCCCAAAGTATAGAGACTAAAAACATATTTAACCATATTTTTAATAAATGATATTACATTCTTTATACATTAGTAAATATTTGATTTTTTTTTTATCTTTTTTTCCTAATAATGATAATGGTAATCAAGTATAATAATTAATTTTTTTTCCTCAAAACTCAACGATTCTTTGATACATATTCACTACAAGAAATATCATATTATCTCTTAAATAGTAGTATAAGTCAGTTTTCAATGTTATTATAGAGGGTTAAATCAATTTTAATGAGATGTAAAATGTTAAAATTAAAAAAAAAATTGTAAAATTACTTTTGAAATTTTATTTTACATTATGCGAAACATATATTTAAGTTAAATCAACGTTAACTATAATAGTAGAGTTAGATTGTTTTAATAAATAAAAACATTTTCGTGTGTCAAATCTATGTTAGCTTAGTTGATATTAATAGAGTTCTGTTAATATTAATAACATTAACTTAGTTGACTGTAAACTAACACCAACTATTTATAAGTAAATGTATTTGTGTTAGTGACATATTTGCCTATTTACTCAATGTTAATTAAAACGATTGACATTGATATTAACATAACCTAATTTTATTTAATTTTAGTATTTATGTTTATTTAAGATAATATCAATATGACAAATATTAATTTTATATTATTTTTTTGAAGTTAACGTTAATTAGATTGAGATTAATATAATATATTTTTAATATTTATTTAATAATTTATATATCACGAATCAATTTATCTCAATAATTTACAAACAATAATTATATAGGTTATTTTAATTCAAAGATCTACATTTTTAAAGATAAAAATTTCTTTATCTATCATTCGTTTTTTATATAAATCTTCTTGTACTTATTTTCTCTGGCTAATTTCATCTCCTTTATTCACATTCATACTCTTCAATCACATCCATCATTTTCATTTATTTATACTTAATTTTTTCATTCACACCTAATTTATTCATGTTCACCTCCTTTAACACACTCATATATTCCATTTATACTCATCTACAACAATATTTGTTTATTTTTTATGATGTTTTTGTTGAAAATAGATGCATAGTACAATAAACTTTATTTTTAAAATTATTGTCATTATGTCAGATAAATTGAAATAAATTAAATAAATATTAAAAATATTTTTTATTTAGCATCGATTAAACTGATAGTAAATTAAATACATTTTTAAATAAAACAAGTAATAACGTGAATTTGGTCTACATTAAATGAATTTAATTAAAAATAAATTTAAAATTAATAATAAATTAACATTCATTTAACCCATGTTAAATATAGGGTCGACGTAAAAAAAAATCAACGTAGGGTTCAATAATTTTAGAATCTACCGGATGTACAAATCCTGCATTATCAACTAATTAGTTTTTGGCTTTTTGCCAACACTAAACATTAATTTCTTGTAATGATTTTATATATTTTAATTGTCTTTAATTTAGATTTTAATGTTTTAGTATTAGCTTTCCATTTTAATATAATGGTTAAGATTGATAATTCTGATATAATTACTCCTAAATAATTTATTTTAATCTTAGTATGTTTTATGTATGTAGTATCTCAAAAAAATTATATATATTTATTTTGGTACTCCTAAAATATTTACTAAATATTTGCCATTGGTTTGAAGTAGTCTTGTATATATAAATGTTATAACTATTTATAGTAACTTAAGTTTTGTTTACTTAATTACATGTCAAATTAACCACATAACCAACGTCACTAATTAAATTCCACATTTTACATTCTCTTCCTCTCACCTAAAGCCTTTTAATATACATTTCTTGTTGTGTATGTATGATTTGAAATTCTCTATGTTAACAATATATAAAAAAAATTCTGATAGAAAAAAATAGTTTACAATAAAAAAATCATAAAAAATATGAATTTTAAGGTAATATTGGAAAAGTCGATAAACTTACTGTATGAAATAAATTATAATTAAATTAAATGTAAAAACTCTTTATATGTATTATCCATACATTGAGTAAAAATTTAAAATAATTAAATTTGATCATGAAATTTATATTAGTTAAATGATCTTGAATTATTAGGTTACATGAAGTAAAAACACAGAAAAAGAAAGTGGTTTGAATTTTCTCCCGTTCATATTCCATGGTGTGTTTCCATTTGGTTTGAATCCATAGTCATAAATGCAGACACACGTTTGTGATCTACCTTTGTCCCTCCAAAATATATCAGTAAAGTATAGGTAATCCGGCATTGACTTGGAACACTGCACATTTGCCTATAAATAATTCCTTCTTCCTCTGCACAAGACACAGTTAGAAAACATCTCCGACCTAAGTGTGTGTCGTGTTTGAGAATCTAGGAAAAATGTTTGGGATATTGAACAGGGGTCACAAGATAAAGGGGACTGTGGTGTTGATGACGAAGAATGTGTTTGACTTCAATGAATTTGTGTCGAGTACGAGGGGTGGAATAGCTGGTGCTGCCGGAGGTCTCTTTGGTGCTGCCACTGACATTGTTGGAGGAATAGTTGATGGTGCCACTGCCATCTTCAGCCGCAACATTGCCATTCAGCTCATCAGTGCAACCAAAACTGATGGTTTCTTTCTCTCTCTATATATATATCTTCTACCTCTTTCAACATAAAAGGAAAATAATTTCTTTTAAGAACTTTTTTTTACACTATTTTGACAATACATACGCGATAGTTTTGTGATTGGTTCGTTTCAAATATTTTTTTAGAAATAAATTAAAACAGACCAATAAAATAGTAAGATGTGTTCTGTTGTTAAAAAAATTGTTAAAATATCATGATGCTTTAAATAACATACATGCAAATCACTTAATTAACCTAATCTTCTCCATCATCAAGTCAATGTCTACATTTCTTTAAAGGAAAAAATTCATTTAAGAATTTTTTTATAATTTTTTGATAACCCATACGTATATACGTATATGATAATTTATTATTGATTTGTTTTAAATATTTTTTTGAAAATAAATTTAAACATACCGATAAAATAATAACACGTGTCTTGTTATAAAAAAATATTAAAATATGAAGATGCTTTTTAAATAAGAAAACAAAAACTTATACTTTAGTTTTTTAACAAGTTATTAATCATATTGTGCATTGCTTTTTGTAATAATTAGCTTGAAAAAAATTGCTATTGATGATTGAAATATAGTATTAAAAATGTCAAAATGGATTTAACTTGTAAATACTGGTCAAGTTGGAGTAAAAACTCATATTTTTTTTTTTAAATATGGTTATCGGACTTAATTAAATTATTAGTTAATCGAGTTTGAATTAAATCGAACGTAGGTGGATAATAATTCTTCAACAATAATTTCATTTTATCATTTATTTTCATAAGTTTGTTTATCATAATCAATTTATTACTTTCTATTATAAAAGTTGATAATTTGATCTTTTTTCTCATACGTTAATACTTTAATTTTCAACTATTGCCCTTATAATACTATGTGATAAAATAGGTGAATATTTTGGTTTTATTGTTGTAAAAAAAATTGAATCATTTTGATTGCATTGCAATAAATATATAAAATAAATTAAAAAATATAAAATATTTAGGTAAGTAAATCCACTTAATTTATGATAGATTGAGTTATGATTACAAAATTTTTCACTTACAGATAAAATTTAACCGAACTAAATCAACTCAATTTTAGTTGAACATATGATTTGGATTAACTTGTTTTGACATCCATTTAATATAAATATAATTTATACAAATAATTATTAGATTATTTTGAATACACCATTTCTCTAGAAAAACCTTCTATTACAACTATTTTGAATGTTAGCTTATGTAGTAAAAAACAACGATTATGATTTGAAACTCAATTTGTATTTAAATAGACTACATTTTTTCTAAAAAAACCGTAATCTATATAAAACTTCGGTTTCTCTACGTAAGTGTAGCCTATTACTATTTAAAAATAAATAAAATATTATATAGATAATAAGTATACTTTTATCATTGTTTCTCATGAAAATACTCTTTTGAAAATAATTACGTAAAAAAAAAGTAAAAAATAACTGAAAGTACACATTCAAAACCTGTATTTTTTTGTATCAGATAAACTAATATATGCCATTATATATGAATAACGGTTGATCAGAAGCTGAATTTGAAGTGTTGTTTATCTGTATTGTTTTTGTAGGGCTTGGAAATGGAAAGGTTGGAAAACAAACCTTTTTGGAGAAGCATCTTCCTTCGTTACCAAACTTGGGAGATAGACAAGATGCATTCAATGTTTATTTTGAATGGGATGAGAGTTTTGGAATTCCAGGAGCATTTTACATCAAAAACTTTATGCAATCTGAGTTTTTTCTTGTCAGTCTCACTCTTGAAGACATTCCAAATCATGGAACCATTCGCTTTGTTTGCAACTCATGGGTTTATAACGCTAAATCTTACCAAAAGGATCGCATTTTCTTTGTTAACAAGGTAAGATAAATTATTCTTTTTACACCCAGAAAGTTTTTTTATAAAAAATTACACTTTTATTTCTCGAATGAAAAACATCTTTGAATGTGTTGCAGACATATCTTCCAAATGAAACTCCAACTTCACTGGTAAAGTACAGAAAAGATGAACTGGACAATCTTAGAGGAGATGGAAAAGGGGAGCGCAAGGAATATGACAGAATCTATGACTATGATGTTTACAATGATTTGGGCAACCCAGACAATAACAAGAGTCTAGCTCGTCCTGTTCTTGGAGGGTCTAGTGATTTTCCATACCCTCGCAGGGGAAGAACTGGTAGAAAATCAACAAGAACAGGTTAGGATTCTACTTTCTATTTTAAGTAATCAATTCCAGTTTCCAACACATGCAATGAGATTCTTGTTAGTGCTTACCCAAATGTTTCATATGTTTTTGGTAACATAGAGACATAGAAAACTCATTTTGTTTTGAAAGTGTGATGATGGGTCTGGATGATACTGCACTAATGACAATTTTGTTTAACTTTGAATAGACCGTAACAGTGAGGTACCAACCAGTGACACCTACATTCCAAGAGATGAAAACTTTGGTCATTTGAAGTCGTCAGACTTTCTTACATATGCAATAAAGTCCTTAACTCAAAACGTGCTACCTACATTTCAAAAAGCATTCGGTTTCAACAATGAGTTTGATACATTTGAAGACGTGCGTGGACTCTTTGAAGGTGGAGTTTACCTCCCTACAGATGTAATCAGCAAAATTAGCCCCATACCAGTGCTGAAGGAAATCTTCCGCACTGATGGTGAGCAAGTTCTCAAGTTTCCACCACCTCATGTCATCAGAGGTATTGTTTATACATATGCTTATTACATTACATAACTTAAGTAGAATCAATACTTTACATTTTTTTCTCTGTCGTGTTCAATGTTTCTGTGTTTTCCAAATGATTTGGAGCAGTTAGTAAGTCTGCATGGATGACTGATGAAGAATTTGGAAGAGAGATGTTGGCTGGTGTAAATCCTTGCCTAATTCAATGCCTTCAAGTAAGCAGTGCTTTGTTGTTTATTTAGTAACTAAGAACAAATTTGGTGTCTCTGTCGGATTATATATTCATTGAATCAATCATTGTTGATATTATTAACAAAATGGTAGGAGTTCCCTCCAAAAAGCAAGTTAGATGTTACAAGCTATGGTGATCAAACTAGTACAATAACTAAAGAACACTTGGAGATCAACCTTGGTGGACTCACTGTGGAACAGGCGAGTGATATAAAAATCATAACAAAATGACACATCAATACCAAATTAATCGTGACAAAATGATTGATTATGTTTGTGCAACAGGCACTGAAGGGTAACAGATTGTTCTTATTAGATCATCATGATGCATTCATACCATATTTAGAAAGGATCAATGACCTTCCCACTGCAAAGTGTTATGCCACAAGAACTATACTTTTCTTGAAAGATGACAACACATTGAAGCCACTGGCCATTGAATTAAGTTTGCCAAATCCTGGGGGAAATGGTGCCAATAGTAGAGTCATCTTGCCTGCAGAACAAGGTGCCGAAAGCACAATTTGGCTACTTGCAAAGGCTTATGTTGTTGTAAATGACGCCTGCTACCATCAACTCATGAGCCATTGGTATTGAAATTGAAAATTCTACCACAGTCATCACAAACAAACTTATCTATTTTGAATCTGTGAAGTGATTTTTTATTTGTTGGCGATCTCAGGTTGAATACTCATGCCGTGATGGAGCCGTTTGTGATAGCAACAAACAGACAATTGAGTGTGCTCCACCCTATTTATAAACTCTTATTGCCTCATTATCGTGACACTATGAATATCAATGCCCTTGCACGACAATCGCTCATCAACGCAGGTGGCGTTATTGAGCGATCGTTTTTGCCTGGCAAATTTGCTGTAGAGATGTCTTCAGCAGTTTACAAGAACTGGGTTTTCACTGATCAAGCCCTTCCAGCAGATCTTATCAAGAGGTAATGTTCATACACATATAGATTGCTATAAAGTTTTCAAGTTAAAAGTTTCATTTTTTTGATACCAAGTCCTTTGTATTATTCATCCTTGATTCAGAGGAATGGCAGTTGAGGATCCATCCTCTCCCTATGGCCTCCGGCTTGTGGTTGAGGACTACCCTTATGCTGTTGATGGACTAGAAATATGGGATACTATTCAAACTTGGGTTAAAGACTATGTCTCCCTGTATTATCCCACAAATGATGCAGTTAAGAAAGACACTGAACTCCAAGCTTGGTGGAAGGAAGCTGTTGAGAAAGGTCATGGTGACTTGAAAGATAAGCCATGGTGGCCAAAGTTGAACACTCCTCAAGATTTGATTCACACTTGCTCCATTATTATATGGATTGCTTCAGCTCTTCATGCAGCTGTGAATTTTGGACAATATCCTTACGGAGGATTCATCCTAAACCGGCCTACTATAACCAGAAGATTGCTGCCTGATCCAGGAACCAAAGAATATGATGAGCTGACCAAAAATTATCAAAAGGCTTACTTGAGAACAGTTACAGGGAAGGTTGAGGCCCTTGTGGATCTTTCAGTGATAGAGATATTATCAAGACATGCTTCTGATGAGGTGTACCTTGGACAGAGGGACAATCCAAATTGGACTGATGACAAAAAAGCACTTCAAGCTTTTGAAAAGTTTGGAGAAAAGCTGAAGGTAATTGAAGATAAAATCATGGAGAGGAACAAAGATTCAAGTCTTAGAAACCGTAATGGACCAGTTCAGATGCCTTACACTTTGCTTGTTCCTAGCTGTGAAGATGAAGGTCTCACTTTCAGAGGAATTCCCAACAGTATCTCTATCTAATGACTATGTCTGCGTGTTGTTCTCTTTCGTTAATAAGAAATAAATTGCAAGCTTGTCTAGCTGTGCATGACTGTCTTCTACATATATTCATTAAGTGCTGTATCGGGTTTTATCAGTTTTAGTATTTGGTACTGTCATTATTCAGTTCCTACATGTTGCAAGTTTCTTATCCTACCTATGAATATGAAAGATTATATGATTGGGGTTTTCATTGTATTTTTATAATTTCAATCAAGTATAAATTTTCTGTGTTGTTTTTTGTTTTCTTTGAAATAGTTTGTCCTATTAATTTCCTGTTTAAAATTTCATTTTAGTTAAAAAAATAAATTTCTTATATAAATTTCTTTGAAACTGTTACATTATAACTTTTCCTCACAAATTTTGTTCATGTTGCTTTATCAACAAAGGTTTTTTGTCTTTCGATAATTAACAAAAGCTTTTGTTAAACGAATAAGATTGAATTTTATACCTAAATTTGTAATTAAAGTAACCAACTCTAAATAAATGATTCAATTAATAACTGAACTATTTAATTATGTTGATAATATGTCATTCAAATATCTTTGATATATTCTTCAAATATGTTGTAATTTTCACTTGTTCTTTAAAATATTTCAAAATAAAATTAAATACTTATTTTTTCAAAATTATTTAAAAAACATTATTCAAAAAGATAATAATAAAACATATTAATAAAAAATAAAAATAAACAAAATAAAAACATGATTTCTTTATTTAAAACAAACTAAAGTAATAAAAAGTGTCTCTTGGCATTGCAAAATTTAAACATTTTATTTAATATTTTTTGCCTTTTTTTATTTATTTTATGTTACCACAAATTAAAATTTGAGAATTCGCTAAGCAATTTGGATCAGTTGTGAGCAAAAAATAAATGTCACTTTACATAAAGATAAAAATACTTGTTAGATTGTGGTTCCTTTTAAGAAAAACCCAAATGAAGTTTTGATAAAATGCAATTTGGTTATATATATAGGATATAATCTTTTAGTGATACATTTTTTTTTTCCAATGAATTGGTTTTCTAAATCAATTAAAAACTAAAATTTTACACATGGAAAGTGTTTTACTCTGTCTCAAAATTAAGGATAACTAGGTCAATCTGTGTAAAGTTCTACGTACATAGGTCACGTTTTAAATGAATTCCATTCATAAATTAATAACATTTTTATGCATCTATATTAAATTAAAATTATAAAAGTTAGATAAAAATATTTTCTTAGTATAAAACAGCATCTGCAAATACACTGATAATGTCGACAAATTCTGCTGGTTCAACGGACTAATTGTAAATTAAATATAATTATGAATTTTTTTTAGAAATGTAGCTGTTATTTGTTTTTCTAATGAATTAAATTACATTACACATTACTAAAGTCAAAAAATAAAAAACTCGACAGAAACTAATGAAGAAATTAATGCGCATGGAGTTCAACATTGAATTATTGCACGTGGATGCATAGGAAGGGTGATAATGTTATGACTTTTCAGCACAATAATAATAGTATTTTAAGTACTAGAAACGCTTAGAGCTTATAGATACTATTCAACCATGACTAGTGATATAATTTTTTTTTGTTTTTTATAATACAAATATTAGTTCATTTTATACTATAATCTTGATATATTTTTTTAATGTAACTAATGAAAATATGTCCTAATTAACAAAAATTTAAAAGAAATTTGAGAGAGAATGAAGGATCTTCAATAAATAAAGATAAACTAAATTATATGAATTACTGTTAAATATTTATATGAGTTTGAGTTTTACATTAATTTAGTATATATTTTTTTTATAAATTTATTATTTTAACATTGAAGGTAGTGTTATAATTCTTTATATAGGTTGACTTATGATTTATAAATACTGAATTTTTTTCAATGTATTATCTTAAAAGACTTAATAGAGATATTAGAATCGATAACTTGTCTTATTATAACGGATGCAGAGGTTAATATTAAAGAAGAATATTAATATGAAAGATAATTACATTTATTTAAGAGGAAGATACTCACGTTTAAGTGTCAATTTATCATATTCATTATATATGAATGAGTTGAATAAAATATGAGAAAAAAAATTATTACCTTAACATTTAGATTAAAACTACCATCATAATATTTTATATGTATTGATTCATCAGTATTAAATCCTCTCCATATATCTTAAATTTATATGTGTTGATTCATAATTTAGGTTTGTTACTTAAATGTTATGAAATCTCTTTCTTCTTAAATTAGCTTATGTTTTATAATATTCTTAAACTACTTGTATCTTCTAAAGTAATTTCGATATATGTTTAATTAATTCATTTGTCTTGAATTTTAATTTCCTATTTAAATGTATAATGTAATTTTATCCTTGAAAATATTTATAGTTTCTATTTTATAACTCTCTTAAATCTTAAAAAATGTAAAGAAATACTTTTTTTTTCTATAAATATAAACTATAAATCAACAAGAAGTCTATGAGTGGGAAATCGACTCAAGATACCATTCATAATAACAAAAATAAATTATTTTTTTCTATGACAATTTATGATTAATGTAAAATACTTGTGAATCATATCACTTTAAAATATTCTAAATACTCGTGCTATAATAAAAAAATATTAAAAAATTAATTAAAATATTATAGGAAAGTTATACCAGCTTTAATTCTAATACAGGGACAATGACCCACTTTTTCTTCTGATTTTTATTTCCGTAGTTAATAAAGCTGCGTGCAGCGAATCCATTTCATCAACTTTTGTCTTTATTCCTTACCATTTTAACACTACTTTCAAAAACATGGAAATTATTCATTGGTGGAAATAAACAAACAGTACAAAGTACTTTTTTTTTCTGACACTTGAGGAGAAAAATAAAAAAATAAAACTATATTTTTAACAATTTAAATATCCTCACAAAAAATCAAATTACAAAAAACTAACTAAAATAAAAATCTAATTAAACACGTGAAAAAATAAAGACCACGAAAAAAAAAAGATAATCCTAAAAATATCAGCTTTTGTGGAAAGTAAAGAGACCTCGAGTTCCGCATGAGAAATATAATATTATATTTTATTTAGAAGTAGATAAAGTAATCAATGTGATTTTAGGGTTGCGTTGTTAGGGGAAACAACCATGTTCAAACAAAGCATGCTGCACACTAGTGATGAAAATAAATTATATTTTATTAGAAAATTACGTCAATTAATTCCATTTGTTTATAACTTATGATTTATAATTTTACATTAACAAACATTTTTTGAATACGTCATAATGTATATTATGATTTATAATATACATTTTTAAAGTGGTTGATATATTATAATTTAAATAGAAACTATTATGACAGACATGAAGAATAGTATATATATATATATATATATATATATATATATATATATATATATATATATGAATATATATATATATATATATATATATATATATATATATATATATATATATATATTTGAATATAAGATTTGGAATAATGAGAAATGTAAATTAGATTAATTAGGAATATGTTAATGATTTAAATGTTGTTTTGAATATATTAGAATATATTTTGTTGTTAATATTTTTCTCTAAAAATGTAAGATAATGTTCCTCAACGTGGTCACTTATCACTTAAGTAATATTTAAAAGGTGTATAATAGTTAACTTTGTTGTTAATCATCGTTTGATACATAATTTAAACGTATAAATGATAAGGAAGGAAGATTGTATAATATCCCATTATTCGTGTCATTAGTAAGATTTCCTTGGATTAAAAAAAAGTATATTGTTTCGAATGAATTAATATTTAAATAAAAATAAATATAAAAAAGTATAAAAGATCGTACAAATTCTTATTTACATTTGTAAGGAAGAAAAACTCATATTTAATTTCTATTATATTAAAATTTCATTGAAAAATGAAAATGAAATGATCACGTGTCCTACTCAAGATAAGAAACATAGACAATGCAAAAAAAACCAATAGTCTGAGTTCACGTACAATATAAATTGTAGGGAATTTTGTTTCTTCATCTTGTCCATTTCTATTTAATATAACATTCAAATTTACACTTAAAATTTAAAAAGAAAAAAAAAAACTTGTTTTTGTTTGTCGATGTTCTTTCCACCTCATGATCCACGAAAAATCACTGTAGGGAATAGTTTGTCATGTCATGTATGAGTGTCGGCCCTAGAAGAAATTATGAAGCAATGGCAAGTGATCACACTCCAATATTTACAGTAGCAATGACGTGATATTGATCTATAAAAAGGGTGATGATGAGAGGGTAGAAAGCAGAAAGAAGGCAGAAAGATGGTGTTTGGAATCTTAGGAGGAAATAGTGATGAGATAAAGGGGACAGTGGTGTTGATGAGCAAGAATGTGTTGGACTTCAATGAGATAGTTTCTACTGCTAATGGTGGAGTTGGTGGTATTGTTGGTGGCATCTTTGGAACTGCAACCAAAGTAGTTGGAGGAATAGCTGATACTGCCACCTCCATCTTCAGCCGCAACATTGCCATACAGTTGATCAGTGCCACCAAGACCGATGGTTTCTTTCTTCTTCTTTTTTCTTCTGCTAAACATCTAATTAAGTCTGTCAAATAAACATCAATATCTGTCATACTATTCTTACTCGTTAAGATAATTAAGTGTATCAAATAAATGTCAATGTCTGACATATTAGTCTTACTCGTTAAGATAACTTCTTCTCATGCTACATATATGCACTTATATATTTCTCACTGCATATCAGTATTAAACTCATAGTAACTATCACTATACAAAAGTGTCTTTTTATAAAGTTTCCAAAATATATGAATGAGTGTTAATATCTTATAACCTAGTTTTATAAAATTAAATTAAAATTAAAATTTACTTTCATAATAATTTTACTGTTTTGAAGTAGATTGAAGTATAAATAATAGGATGTCCAAGAAAGTAAAGAAAAAAGAGTTTTTTTTTTTTTTTTTTTTTTTTTTTTTTTTTTTTATTGGTGTAAATCTTTCATGTATTTAAGCATGATGTTAATAATATATTTTCGATTGCATCACGATTTAGAAAGAGAATTTTATTATTACTTTAGTTTGGAGGAGTTAGATAGCTACAAAATATAGTAATTAATACGATAAATGATATGATACATCATGAACATTATAATTTGTACAAAACAACTTACGAGTTTAATGAGAGTGTTTATTAGTTTTAATCAGTAGGGAGTTTCGTGAAGATATTGTTATTTTGGAGAAAAATTTTATATAATTGTTAATTTAAATGAATAAAATTGACTCGGATATATAATTTTCCTATTCTATTTATAATTATAGTTGTAATAATGTCATACCTTGTTCATATTTGATAAATAAACATTGAAATAAATATATATAATAATATTGTTTACTTATAATAATAATTTTAAAAATGACATTAATATTACCTCTTTATAGTTAATGACATGAAAACATTTTATATATATATATATATATATAAATTAAATATATTTTTTAACTCTATTACTCCATGCATTAAATTTAGGGTTTGCAAGATAGTAAATAATTAATTATCATTTCTGCAAATTTGGATTATATTAAATTATAGTAAAATTTATAGATTATGTATTTGTTTTGTATATTTAAAATGTACTAATTATAAATTATTACATAAACAGTTATAAAAAGAAAATTGTTAAAATTAAATTTTCGTAAAATTTTTTAAGAATAATTTTAACTATGATTGTGAATTTTTTTAAAAAAGCAATTTTGAATTTTAATTCAAAAAAAGTATGAGTTTTTATTTGTTGGTACTGATTTTTCAGGGCTTGGAAATGGAAAGGTTGGAAAGCTAACTTATTTGAATAATCATCTTCCTACCTTACCAACCTTGGGAGATAGACAAAATGCATTCAGTGTTAACTTTGAATGGGATGAGAGTTTTGGAATTCCAGGAGCATTTTACATAAAAAATTATTTGCAATCTGGTGAGTTTTTTCTAGTGAGTCTCACTCTTGAAGATATTCCAAATCATGGAACCATTCA
Organism: Vigna radiata var. radiata; assembly: GCF_000741045.1. Taxonomy (NCBI): domain Eukaryota; kingdom Viridiplantae; phylum Streptophyta; class Magnoliopsida; order Fabales; family Fabaceae; genus Vigna; species Vigna radiata. The sequence goes on along the minus strand of NC_028359.1, from coordinate 2,225,858 downwards.
CTTTGTTTGCAACTCATGGGTCTACAACTCAAAAGAGTACAAAAAGGACCGTCTTTTCTTTGTCAACAAGGTAACTAACATGAAATTCATGTACTACTTTCCTAAACTTTCACATGATTTAGCCTATTTTAATGAAGAAGTTCATTATAAATATGTTGCAGACTTATGTTCCAAGTGAAACTCCAACTCCACTAGTTAAGTACAGAAAAGAAGAATTGGAAAACCTAAGAGGGGATGGAACCGGGCAGCGTAAGGAATCTGATAGGATATATGATTATGATGTGTATAATGATTTGGGCAACCCAGACAAGAGTGCAGATCTTGCTCGTCCTGTTCTTGGAGGTTCCAGTGCCTATCCATACCCTCGCAGAGGAAGAACTGGCAGAAAACCAACAAAAAGAGGTTAAGATTTAATTTTTCTGTCTTAAATAATCAATTACAATTCATGGTGATCAAGTAACTTGTATCAATGTCTGCATCTGCTTGTGTTACTAAAGTTTTTCTTATTTAATCATGTTTTATGCATTATAACTTAGAAATTTATTTTCTTTTTGAAAGTGAAATTACTGATTTCACTTTTATCTGATGATGAACAGACCCTAAGAGTGAGTCTCCGGCCAGCGACACTTACATTCCAAGAGATGAAAACTTTGGTCATTTGAAGTCATCAGACTTTCTTACGTATGGGATAAAGTCCTTGGCTCAGAATGTCTTACCTCAATTTCAATCTGCATTTGGTTTGAATGCGGAGTTTGATAAGTTTGATGATGTTCGTGGACTCTTTGAAGGTGGACTTTCTCTTCCTACAGATGTGATCAGCAAAATTAGCCCCATACCAGTGATAAAGGAAATTTTCCGCACTGATGGTGAACAAGTCCTCAAGTTTCCACCACCCCATGTCATCAGAGGTATTGCTTGTTTATGTGTCACACACACATATATATATATATATATATCTCACTCAACTGCTAGCACTCCTTTTTTATCATATTTAAAATTTCTGTGTTTTCTATATTATTTGGAGCAGTTAGTAAGTCTGCATGGATGACTGATGATGAATTTGGAAGAGAGATGCTTGCTGGTGTTAATCCTGGCCTAATTCAACGCCTTCAAGTATATAATGCTTTATTGTTTAGTAATTTAGCATGATTTGGTTTCATGTTGAATTATGTCATCTTAATTTACTCACAATGTTATTTGATGAATGACAGGAGTTCCCTCCAAAAAGCAAGCTAGATGCTTCTGTGTATGGTGATCAAACTAGCACAATCACCAAAGAACATTTGGAGAACAACCTTGGTGGACTCACCGTGGATGAGGTGAATACTAATCCTATGAAAAAATGGCACCTGAATATCCATTTAACCCTGACACCGAATGATTATAATGATATTTGTTCAACAGGCTTTGAATGTTGACCGATTGTTCATATTAGATCACCATGATGCATTTTTGCCATATCTGAGGAAGATCAATGACCTACCCACTGCAAAGTCTTATGCCACAAGGACAATTCTTTTCTTGAAAGATGATGGCACATTGAAGCCTTTGGCTATTGAATTAAGTCTACCACATCCTAGGGGAGATGAGTTTGGTGCTGTTAGCAGAGTTATCCTACCTGCAGACGAAGGCGCTGAAAGCACAATTTGGCTACTGGCTAAGGCTTATGTTGTTGTAAATGACTCTTGCTATCACCAACTCATGAGCCACTGGTATGTGCAAATTCTCCCATTTGCATCCCTTATCACAACCAAACTATTAATTTTCTGAATATATTAAGCGATTCTTGTTTTATCTGGTTTGCCATATCATGGCATCACAGGTTAAATACTCATGCCACAATTGAGCCATTTGTCATAGCAACAAATAGGCATCTCAGTGTGCTCCACCCTATTCATAAACTCTTGCTGCCTCACTATCGTGACACCATGAATATCAATGCACTTGCACGACAATCACTCATCAATGCAGGTGGTATTATTGAGCAATCATTTTTGCCCGGGCCATTCGCTGTGGAGATGTCTTCAGCAGTTTACAAAAGTTGGGTTTTCACTGATCAGGCTCTTCCTGCTGATCTTCTTAAGAGGTGATACTTATACACTAATAGATTACTATAAAACTTTGAAGTTAATATTGTTCACTTATTTCATACCAACGTTGTGTGTAAGTTCAATCTATTTTCTCATAAACTTTTAGTAAATATTAAAATATCTTGATTCAGAGGAATGGCAATTGAGGATCCATCTTCTCCCCATGGCCTTCGTCTTGTGATAGATGACTACCCTTATGCTGTTGATGGACTAGAGATATGGAGTGCTATCCAGTCATGGGTTAAAGACTATGTTTCAATTTACTATGCCACAGATGATGCAATTAAGAAAGACACAGAACTCCAAACATGGTGGAAGGAAGCTGTTGAGAAGGGTCACGGTGATTTGAAAGATAAGCCATGGTGGCCTAAGTTGAACACTATTCAAGATCTGATTAACATTTCCAGCATTATCATATGGATTGCTTCAGCTCTCCATGCAGCTGTTAATTTTGGACAGTACCCTTATGGAGGGTACATCCTAAACCGTCCAACTTTAACCAGAAGATTGCTCCCAGAGCCAGGAACCAAAGAATATGATGAGCTGAGCAGCAATTATCAAAAGGCTTATCTGAGAACAATTACAGGAAAATATGAGGCCCTTGTGGACCTTTCAGTGATAGAGATATTATCAAGACATGCTTCTGATGAGGTGTACCTTGGACAGAGGGACAATCCAAATTGGACTGATGACACAAAGGCTCTTCAAGCTTTCCAAAAGTTTGGAAACAAGCTGAAGGAGATTGAGAGTAAAATCTCAGCAAGGAACAACAATTCAAGTCTTAGAAACCGTGTTGGACCGGTTCAGGTGCCTTACACTGTGCTTCTTCCAACCAGTGAAGAAGGTCTTACTTTCAGAGGAATTCCCAACAGCATCTCTATTTAAGGAGTGTTCGTGTGTGGTTTAATTTCTGTTTAATGCCAAATAATTATGCTTCCTTGTCTCTGCATAAATGTGTTGTCTATGCTTATGTTATGTGGTTTTCCATTGAATAAAAGTGGTATAATTTTGTGTTAACTATTGGGTTCCTATATCATAACTTGTAGATACCACGGATTCTGAATACCAAATCTAATTTCCCTTTACCACATGAACCTCTTTTAAATATGACCTTGAATTATATAATTAATTAGCATAAGTTTTTTTTTTTTTCATTCAAAAAATTAATTTATGATTATATTCATTAAACTTCACATCACAATCCAGAAGTCATAAAAAGCTTTCAAATTGCTAAATCCGAAAGTATTATTGGTCCATCAACTTAGAGATGATCACAAATGGAAAATCAAAGACTAACATATAGATAAGTAAATAAGATATTTGTTAATATTTTTAGGTTTAAATCTTTAAATCCTCCAATTCGTCTTTTCACATTGACCAAATTTTTAATTCTTTTTTACTAATCCTATTTCATTAAAAATATCTTAGTATGAAGAAACCCCTAAAATAAACAATTAAATTTAGTGCACCACATCATATAAGACTTATATACAAGACTTAATAATAAGTTAAATAACAAATTACACATAATATAATATATATATATATATATATATATATATATATATATATATATATATATTATATATATATATATATATATATATATATCATGTCAGTATTTGTTAACATCAATCATATGTGAAAACTTAACATAAAAGATTTAATTGGTAAAATTTTTCAAAAATTTAGATATAATTGAAACCGTTTTCAACAAGGAGATCTACCGAGAATCATTCGAAAGTTTAAACCATATTTTTAATGTCAACACATTTATATATTTTGTAGCCTCTCATTATTTTATTTTCTTTTAATTTTAAATAGACCAGTAAAATAGACATTCATAATAAGGATTTGATGCATTGGATCAATCTCATTTTGAAGTCCAAGTGAAGAGCAATTTTGGAGTCGGCGTTTAGTCCAAGCCTTATAGTACTTGGCGTGACGAGTCCCTATAGAAGTATCAAAATATACTTTGTAACACATCTATATGTGAAGGACATTTTTTATAAGAAAAAAAAAATAAAAATAATTTTTTAATAAGTCAAAATTTATTTATATAAAGTAAAAAAAATAGAAACTCTTTCAAATAGTTCTTTAAATTTTTATTTTTATAAAAAAATCATCTATAGTTTTTTTTTTTTTTTTTAGGTTTGATCGTAAGCTTTTCGACGTAGTCTTACTTGTTCAAAACTTTTGGAATGTTTAGTAATAAACTTGATATCAAACCACCCGATATACTTTTACTCTCTCGAAATTTGAAGGATTACATAGTGACAGACTTGATGTCGAAGTATCCTATAAATTTGTATTCGTTTAAAGGTTTATTAGTTATATTATGATTTAATATTGACAAATAAATTGAAATGTATTTGTTTTGTATAAATATACAAATATTTTATCACAATTAATATTCGATATAAATAATTAATATATTTTTGTTATTAGGCTTTCATTATTTTATCACTGGAATAAGATAAAAAACACCTCCGACACCTTTTATCATTATCTTCTTTTTTTATATCGACTCACAGAGTATCAGAAGAATATTATGATATTCTTTCTCTTTATTCCATTATCTTCCAAAACTTATACTATATTTAATAGGATTTTCTTTTAGGTTTTTGCTATCAAGCTCATTTCTATTCCTACTATTTATATACTAAAGCTTTACGTCCTGCTCATTTTCGCTTCTGAGGCATCAAAGACATATATACCTCAGCTTGTGGAGAATATTAAATATAAAAGATTAATATATTTTTGTTATTAGGTTACAGTTTGTTTCTTTGTTATAAAGTATGTTATTTTTGGTTTTATTTTCTGTTATATATACAATATAATTATAGCACATGAATAATAATTTTTCTTCCTTTCTTTTATCGAAGTAATAATTAAACTGAAAATAATATGTAATTAATAATAAATTTGCTAAATAATGTAGCAAATTCTAATTAGAGTAAGTATGATAAAATAATCATCAAATAAAGAAATAAACTATAATATGAGATACAAAATTAGGATATGAACTTTAGTTTTAGCATAAAAGCTATAACTTCAAAGGAATACTTAATTGTAAATAGAATTGGTACGATCAAGACAAAAAACAACACATTGCTCTAACAAAAATGATCATCTCCTAGCTAAAATAGGTTTCAATCTTAACTCTAACCAAAATATGAATATGGTTTTTTAGTACTCTAAAAATGTGATTTTTTTTAAGAATTATGATATGTTAAAACTTTTTTACAATAAATTATGTGTTACTATTTTATTGGTCTGTGTATTTAAAACGGACCAATTGCGAACTATCACATAAGAGTTGTAAAAGAATTGTTAAGAAAAATTGTTAAAAAATATATATTTAAGGATATCTCTTTTAATTGATGTTATTTATCTATCTAATATATCTATATTTATATAAATGGCATATTGTCTAGATAACATTATTTGAAGATAACAGGATTTTTTTTTATCAGTTTTCAGACAGACAAGTGCACATGATAATAGAACTTATCAAGAAACAATGTTATACTTTTCTACACAAAATAAAAATAACAGTTTATACTCATTCAATACTAGAACTTATCAAGAAACAATGTTATACTTTTACAGCATTCCTAAAATGGGTATTGAAAAATTGTTACTTTTTTCTTAAATAAAATTTTCTAAAGTAGATTTTTTAATGTCGACTGAGAAAAAAAATGACATGTTAAAAAAATTAAATTAATTAAATTAAAAAATTATATTAATATATTTTTAAATTTTGAAAATAAAAGTATTTAAAATTAAAAAAAAATTCACATTAAAAATCCAACTGCTTAAAAACATATAGTAAATAACAAAATTCTTTTCACCTTTTTGTTTTTTCAAAGGTAACAGATGTTTGCGTACGGATTGGTGAAGCTTTTGTCGTTTGTCGTTTTTTTCACACCTCTTCCCGCATGCAGAAAGAATGCTTTTAAAACAGAAAAATTGGATATTTTAATACTTCTTTTTATTAATGTATTTAAAAGAAATACACGTGAAATTTAATTTGGCTGATTTGATAAGAATAAAGTTAATTATTATAATTTATGAAATTATTGATGAATTTTCATGATTAATTTGTTCCAAAATTTTACTAGTAAATTTGGAAGGATATTCACATTCAATTTGGTCTTGGTCAATGGCAAACAAAAATTCAATAATTTCAATTTACATAAAAAATCACTATTTGAAACTATATAACATTTTTAAAGTACGAATTATTTGTGAACTAAATTTATCTGCAACATGTGACTTTTTGGTACACTAAAAAAACAAGATATACGATAAGACAAATGTATATGATGTGAAATTCTTTTATCTTTATCGGATACAACCATACACATTTCTTTTTCAACAATTATTACAATGTTATAGTCAAAGACGTAGCATGTGCACTTTTAATTATCAGTAAAAATAAATATAACGAAAGAGATAATTAAGTTGTCTGAACTCATATATTGAAAACATCTAGAATAAATATTTTTTTTATTAGTACTTTTATTATTATTTTTATAGATAATTAAGATTTTTACTTAATATAAAAGAAAAATAAACATTTGATTTATATTTTTTAAATAAGTAGAAATCTCAAGAATTTAAGAACATTATCATATATAACTGGATATTCACTTATAAACAAAATTAGTTATCTAAACTTGGTTTTAGTTACAAATTCAAGTAGAACATTTCAAAGGTTGACTCACTCACTTATTGAATAGAGAGTTATCTGCCCAACGAGCTTCTAGGAATTATGTGTTTATGAAAATTTATAAATAGAAGATCTTAAATAATTGAAATTCAATTTTTGGAAGAGACACTTTGTGGAGGCCGGAAACATTTATTATTATTATTTTTTTCTAGTATTCAAAATGTATAGAAATAACTAATAGTCTTATTCACAGAGGTTGTTGATAGTAATGTATTTAACTTTCTATGATTTATGTTACTCAATATCTTTTTCATTATTCTTATATTTTATTCTTGTTTTTGTCTACATGATAATTGATTAATTGAATATTTGTAGGTATTTGATTATTGGACATGATGTTGAAACTCAAAATAGAATAAAACAACTAATTAATTGTATATTTAGAAATAAAGTTTGTCAAACTTAATGATTAATGCATAATTTTAGTAAAAATATATAAAACATTATAGGCTTTTTATTAATAAGTTTACACTTGTATCTAATACATTAGGACTTATTAAATAATAATATGAATCTTATACTAGGAATTATATTTCTTAATGTTTTCATATTGATTTGTTTGATTTCGTGTATGAAATCCCACTAAAGTATTTACTATATAAATATTTTTATCAATTTAATTACATTCTAGATCTTTAAATTATTCTCGTAAATTTGATTCTTTTCTTTAGTTTTTTAACGTTAATGCATATTGTTAGTAAAAATATATCCATTATATGATTTTTATTAATAAGTTTATACTTGTATCTAATATATTATAACTTATTAAATAGTGGTATGAATCTTATAGTAGGAATTATAGATAGATTGCTTAATGTTTTCATATCGGTTTTGGTGCATGAAATATAATACCAATAAAGTATTTACTGCATAATTATTTTTAGGTTTAATGTCACTTTAGGTCTCTTTCTTTTTCGCGTCTCAATTGAGTCTTTATTTTTGTAAAATTGAATCAAATAAAGGTTTTCCGTCAATTTAATCAAACACCATTATAGAGGGCATGCTGGTTGTGTTTTTAATTACGTGGCATTAAAAATGTGACTGAGCTTTTTTTTTTTATTTTTGAATTAAAAAATGGAGTTTAAAGTGAGGGCAAAGTTGGGAAAGTCCAATTCTCCTCTATAATTGCGAAATCCAAATGAAATTGTGGGAAGTTTCTATTGATGCTGAAAGTGAACCAACTTGTGAGTAAGAACTGATTAGTTTATCACCAATTTTTGATGAATCCTTTACAGTAGTCTTATCAGATGCAGACACGAACTTCACCTTGTATGTAGCAGCTTTGACCACTTTAATTCCAAATTTAGTTCCTTGGGATATGTTTACAGTATGATCATCAGCATAAACCCCATGGGATATTGTTCTCTTCTTCAGAATATAACATCTATTGTTCTGTTCACAACTCTTCCCATAGGTATAATCTATGTCAAATTCCATTTTCTTTTTCAGATGATAAACTTTACCAGTTGTTGCTCGTCTTTGCTTCAGCTGCTGGCCATATGAACCAGATGATCTTGGCCGTTGAACTGGTTGCCATCCATCCTCACCATCAGCATGTGCTTCGGACAAGATTTCAACAAAAACTTGTTTTTCATCCGAGGTCTTTTCTCCCACGAACCTTAAACCTGAACTTCCCCCAATTTCATTTGGATTTCATAATTGCAGAGGAGAATGGGGCTTTCCCAACTTTGCCCTCACTTTGAACTCCATTTTTTAATTCAAAAATAAAAAAAATAGTTCAATCACGTTTTTAATGTCATGTAATAAAAAACTACACAATCAGCATGCCTTTCTTAACTGCTTTTGATGAAATGACGGAAAGCCTTTATTTGATTCAATTTTACAAAAATAAAGACTCAATTGAGATGTCGAAAAAAAATGGGACCTATTTGAGATTTTGGACGAAAATAGGGACCTGAAGTGACATTAAACCTTATTTTTATCAATTTAATTGCATTCTAGATCTTTAAATTATTCTAGTAAATTTGATTCTTTTCTTTATTCAAAAGTTCTTTAATGTTAATGGATATTTTTAGTAAAAATATATACATTATAGGCTTTTTATTAATAAGTTTACACTTGTATCTAATATATTAGGACTTATTAAATAGTGGTATGAATCTTATAGTAAAAATTAGAGATATATTATTTAATGTTTTTATATTGATTTGGTGGATGAAATACATCCTCAATAAAATATTTATTGCATAAGTATTTTTATCAATTTAACTGCATTATGTAGCATTTCAAATTTTAAGGGATCAATAGACTTACTTAACCTATTTTTCTATCCTTACTGAGAATTATTAGTCATTCATATCACAACCTACAAAAGTAGACGCGATTGATTGATAGTAAAGTACATTTATATCTATACTTCATAACTAGTTTATTAAAAGATAATGATACTTAGATGATATTTAAATATTGTCAAAAAAAATGTTGTCTAAATATCATTATGTTTTACTAAACTCTTCCTACACAAATCTTCTATTTATTTTTATGTTATAAAGACGATTTACCTGTATAAATTAAATATTTTAATTTGAATGGAAAATCTTAAAGATGAAATTGTACAGATAAAAGGTTTGATAAATTTATCGGTGGAAGTAACTGTCAAATGATAAAAATAACATTTTTACATGCTTTTCTATAAATTACTTTGCACTTCTCGATAAACATATTTTGGAATAATTGTCCTTTTATTATTTATAAATAAAATATATTTTACTATTAGATTTCCATATTAGCAATTCTATTATTGTTATTCTTATATTATATGTAAATATTCTGAACTAAGTGTAAAATAAAATAAATTATATGCACTAAGCAATGTTATATTCTTTATGCTGATTAATCGAATTTTCAAAATAGTTTGAAATATATATCTTCAAATTTATATAAAAACTAAATAAGAAAACTGCTTATACTTTACTTTATGTAAGAATATTTAATAAAGTAAGAATGGGATGATACATATTAAAGATAAAATAGTCATAAAAAATAAATTTTTATAAAAAAAAAAAAAGTAATGTTAAATAAATATAAAAAAATTATATATATGTATCAAAAAATATATATTTATTTATTTAATAATGCATCTTGTATTATCGTATCTGTCATTTTTCATTTTACATGTTTAATCATTGTCCTTTTTTTCTTGTCATTTACCCCGAACATGGTGGGTGTGTATTGTCACCTTCCATTCGTCCCATTATGCAAAAACTCTGAGTGAATTTCTGTATATATTTTACTCATAAGATGGAGTGAAGCAGAAAATTATCTTTGAAATAAGCTTCTTTGTAGGAACAAGGCTCTCCCACAGCCTCTGCAACTGTGTTTTTAAGGTGACAAACATGTCGAACGGTCGCAAAATGAAGGGGACACTGGTTTTGATGACGAAGAATGTGTTGAACTTCAATCACAAAGTTACAAAAGCTGATGCCATCTGCACCTCTAAGATTGAGATGCGATTGCTCGGTGCTGCTGGTTTGTTTCTTCCTTTTCTCATATATAAACCATGCGAAATAACATTGATATATATATATATATATATATATATATATATATATATATATATATATATATATATATATATATATATACACACACACTTGGGGCGTAAGGCTTTTCTTTAGTCTCGTTTGAGATAATTTTGAATAAAAGGAGTCCTTTTAAAGATGAGTTAGAACTTACTCATAAGTGATAAAGTTGACACATTTATTCTTCAATCAATATTATTATTAATTATTGTCACAATTAGCATAAAATAATAAAAATTCTTGTTTTGGGTGTGTGTCATGTATAAAAAATTTATTATTTATAAGAAAATATTTGAGATTATTTGTAAGGATCATGATTATTTAGAACGAGGTGGTTTGAGTGAATTTGTGAAGAAATTATGGAGAGAGAAAATTATGTCTGAGATAGAGAGGAGGTGAGACCATATTTTGTGTAAATAAATATTTTCGTATTTCTAAATATTCCTTTATTATTTTACTTTAATGAAATAAATTTCACAAAATGTTAATAGACCAAAATTAAATCTAGTTATTCAATTTTAAAATATTTATTACAATTAAAATAAAAATAATTTATTATTGATAGTAATTATTGTTGTTGAAAAGTTTAAGTCGATGCAAATTTAAACAATCGGGTTATGTTAGATTAAATTAAAACTTAAATTCTACTTTGTTTTTAAAGATGATATGAGTCTCTATAATTTGGTATACCCTAGTAGTCGGTTACATGGGTATTTTGTATCATTATCTCTCTCTTTTTTAATTAACTTAATAAATATTAGTGTTGTATAAACAAATTAGCTTACTTAAGCATTTAGTACGGAATCTTGAGCTAGTTAATCTATCTCAACTTATTTATTAATAAGTTTAACTCCTCGGAGTATTTGTATGAAAATATCAAGTGGATCATCATATTTTCGAAATATTTTATTATGTGGATTTTTTTATAATTTAAGAGATTATGATATAGCAATTCTTGATCGATTTCTTCTTCTCCTTTCTTTTGATCTTCTATCTCGCGTAAGGAAAGTGGTCGCGATGGCGCGACCAAGCGGCATTTGTGGTGGCTCGCGACAACATGTTGAGCGTTCTTCTTCTTTTCTCTCTTTTTTTACCCTGTTTTGTGTTGCAAGGAGGAACTTCTTTCCTCTCTTTTCTGGAAGGAAAATAATTTAGGAGGAATAATTTATGGCTTAGGTTTCTTTTCTTTTAATTACTTATAAAAAGTTAATTGTGAAAATGGATGATTTAGAACCCAAAAGCAGTGCCATTGAGAGGCACCATAGATGCGAGAAGCTCGGTGCAAGCCATTTTCCCCTGTTTTGCTCTAACCCTAAGAGAGTGAAAAAACCCTCTTATGTCTGGGTCACGATTCTTATGTGTTCTCTGGTTGTTGATGAAGGCGTGATCTGTGTTTTTAATGGAGATTGCAAGGCAGGTAGAGAAAAAGCTCGCGGTGGCACAAAGGTTGGGCAAAGGTGAAGGAACGTCGCGAGGCAAATGCGAATCTGAGTTTTCTAGTTCTTATTGTTTCTTTGATTTGCAAGTTGTGATGGTTTCACGTTTTGCAGAGGCAAGGGCTGCTCGCGGTGGTGCTTAATGGCAGAGGCATGGCGCCCGCGATTAGGTTTCTATGCTTCTCTAGTTGTCTTTGCAGGTTAAGGTTGTTGGCGAGGATGATGGAGGTGCAGAGCTTTGTGGTTGTGGTCATGGAAGCGCGACTTGGGATTTCTGGGTGGTGCGATTCGGCTTTCTGGTACGATAGTGATAGCGTCTTCGCGACGACTTTCCGGGGCTAAGGTTTTGCAAAGGGTTCTGTGAAAATTTAACGGATATGGCTTAATTAGTTTAATTTTTCAAATATTTGGACCTAATTGAGATATTTTACAAATATTATGACCCAATTGAGACAATTGGAAATATGAGGACCCACTTGAGATTCCCATACAAATACGAAGATCATTCGAGGATTTAAACCTTATTAATAAGTTGAAAAAAAATTCAATTCGGTCTTTTGATGGGTTCATAGTTGGCTCAATGACTCAATTATTTTTATTTCAATTAGAAGAATAACAAACAATTTCTAATTCAAATTTAAATAAAGGAGTTAAATTTTATTTATGATTAATCAAACATAAGATTTTATTCACACTATATCACTCTCCTCAACAAAATTTTTAATGGTTTCATAGCAATTCAATGTTTTTTTTATAAAAATTGAGTTACTAAGTATAGATTTGTGAATTTTTCATATTGCATAATTATTTCATACAAAAATAATTTCATGCAACGTGAGGTTTCAATATTTTATAAAAGGGTTAAATATGCTTTTAGTCCCTGAAGTTTCACTGATTTTTGGTTTTAGTCCCTGCATGAAACATTGATTGTATTTCATTCTCTAAGTATGATAATTCTTATTATTAGTCCCTACAAACAGACTCCGTTAGTGTAAACAGTGATGTGGCTAACGGCAGAACCACGTAGACTCACCATTGCTTGCCATGTTGACATTGGGATTTAAAAAATTTTCTTTGCACGTGAGTCTGAGATTAATTACGGATCAATTAGGGTTAATTTAGGGCAAATTGGATTTTACGAATTGGGAAAAAGTTAGTTATTTGAAAGATTATTCGAACTCCACCGACGATCTCGAAACACAGTTGTTTGAAAGATTAGTTGTTTGATCCAGCCGTGGTTCTGCCGGGGATCTAAAAAAGAAGCTTTCTTCATAACTCGGTAATACGAATCCTCAGCTTCTTTCTAGAACCGCAATTCTTCTAAATTTTGATTTCTTCTTTGCCGTTCCTAAACCCTAACATCCTTTTTGCTTCTGTTACTTGAGGGCATCAATTCTACTGTTTTGCCCTGGAAACGCTTGAAATCGAGCAATTAAGGTGCTGTAAGAGGAAACCTTTCGTTTTTCCTTTTCTTTTTTGGTGAACTTTTTTTTTTGGAAAAAGTAGGTATCTGTTGTGGAAAATGGGTCGTCAGCGAAAATAGAAAGTGCAGGGAATGAGACTAAATATATTACCTTTTTTGTGTGTGAAAATTGTAGGGGGTGAGTTGTGTTCCTGTTGATAAAGATTTCTTACAGTTGGGTTTTTGTGTTTATCCTTTTAGGGGTTTGGAATGAAGTGTTGGGAATGGTTAGAAGGTTGATTGTTTAGCATTTAGGCGAGGAGATGGATTCTGCAAGGAGTTGGCTTCAGAAGTTCCAGCCTCGAGATAGAACCAGGGCTGCTGCGAAGAAGAAGGAGGATACTATTGGAGGAAACGAGGATTTGAATGCGGCGGAGGATGAAGCAGTGCTTTCCAATGTCACGAAACAGAAGGTGGCCGCAGCAAAGCAGTACATTGAAAATCATTACAAGGAGCAAATGAAGAGCCTTCAGGAGAGCAAATGAAGAGCCTTCAGGAGAGCAAATGAAGAGCCTTCAGGAGTGAAGGTGGAAGGCTACGTGGTTCTGCCGTTAGCCACATCACTGTTTACACTAACGAAGTCTGTTTGTAGGGACTAATAATAAGAATTATCATACTTAGAGGATAAAATGCCATCAATGTTTCATGCAGAGACTAAAACCAAAAATCAGTGAAACTTCATGGACTAAAAACATATTTAACCCTTTATAAAATGATTAATCCAACAAAAAATACTTTTTAGAAAATTGAATGGGTTGGTAAACCAACTTGATTCAGCATGAGTTTAACTCAAATGAACCAGATTCAAAATTGACCCACATCAAAATTTAAATTTTTTTAATTCCATCCGACCATTGTGAATTGGTTTAGCTCAAGAGTTCTAACTCGTTTTAATAACACTAAAAAAAATATGTTTAATTATAAAGTGTCTCTTATTGTTAATTTAGATAAATTTTTTATATTTTAAATTTTATTATACAATACTTATAATCATTTTAACAGACAACATTCATTTTATTTAAGAATTTAATGACATTATCAAAAATTAATTTTCAAATATCTCTAATGTTTCGGAATATTAATTATTTTTAATCATTATATTTTTTAATTTTAAAAATTTCTACAATTTAAATTTTATGTAAAACTTGAAAATTTAGTTTCGAGATAACCAAATTCTAACATTTTTTTAGCCACTAGAGAGATCAAAATAAAAATAAATAATAGTATATGAATATGGCATCAGGAAAATTTTTCCTTTGATGGAAAAAAATTGTCTTTTTGAAGTTTCATAAACATACCTTTTTTAGGTAAGGATTCAAAGAAAGCCTTGTGGGAGAAACATCCTGCTTCGCCATCAAACTCGGGACATGGAGAAGATTCATTCAGTGTTACTTTTGAATTGGATAAGAATTTTAAAACTCCAGAAGCATTTTCCATCAAAAACTCAATGCAATCTGAGTTTTTCCTTGTCAGTCTCACCCTTGAAGGCAATTCAAATGACGGAACCATTCACTTTGTTTGCAATTCATGGATTTACAGAGCTCAAGAAAAACGTACTTTCTTTGTCAACAAGGTAACTAAGCTCTGCACCTGCAAACAACATATGAAATTTAAATACTGCAGTTCACGAAATTTATCCTTAACAAGTGACTGAAGAAATTCGTTGAACATGCTGCAGGCGTATCTTCCGGATAAAACTCCAAAATTTTTGGTAGAGCACAGAAAAAAGGAATTGAAAAGTCTGAGAGGAGATGGAAAAGGAACACGCAAAGAACATGATAGGATCTATGATTATGATGTGTATAATGATTTGGGCAACCCAGACACGAGAGCAGATCTTGTTCGTCCTGTTCTTGGAGGTTCTAGTGCCTATCCTTACCCTCGCAGAGGAAGAACAGGCAGAAAAGCAACAAATACAGGTTAAGGTTTAGTTTGTCTCAATGACATTGTGCCATGAGAAATACTAAATTATTGTGCTTGTGTTACTAAAATATCTCTTATTTAATCATGTTTTTGGATAGTGTGGGGGTGTTGTTACATGTGTTATATGCATTATAACTCAGAAATTTATTTTCTTTTTATTATAATTATTGAGGATACAAAAATGATTTCTCTTTTATCTGATAATGAACAGACAAGAACAGTGAGACACCAAGCAGCCACACTTACATTCCGAGAGATGAAAATTTTGGTCACTTGAAGTCGTCAGACTTCCTTATATATGGAATAAAGCTCTTTTCAGAGAATGTCACTACTCAGTTTAAGTCTGATTCTGGTTTAAGGAATGAGTTTGATAAGTTTGATGACATTCATGAACTCTTTGAAAGAGGACTACCTCATAATCTTCCAGAAGACGTAGTCAGAAACATTAAGGAAATCTCCCCCATTATTGGTGAACGGTTCCTTAAGTTTCCAACACCTGATGTCATCAGAGGTATTCTGTATTTATATGTCACACCTATGTATCAAGTAAAATAAGCTACTATTACTTGACATTAAACTCTATTTGTTTTCCATAAAATTTGGAGCAGTTAGTAAGTCTGCATGGATGACTGATGATGAATTTGGAAGAGAGATGCTTGCTGGAGTTAATCCTTGCGTAATTCAACGCCTTCAAGTAAATAATGCTTTACTGTTTAGTAACATAGAATGATTTGGTTTCATATCATCTTAATTTACTCACAATGTTCTTTAATGAATGACAGGAGTTCCCTCCAAAGAGTAAGCTAGATGCTTCTAAGTATGGTGATCAAACTAGCACAATCACCAGAGAACATTTGAAGAAAAACCTTGGTAACGTTGAAGAGGTGAATGATACATGTAAACCCCATGGAAAAATCACACATGAATATCCATTTAACCATGACACTGAAAGATTATCATTATGTTTGTTCAACAGGCACTGAATGATAACAAATTGTTCATATTAGATTACCATGATGCATTCTTACCATATCTGAAGAAGATCAATGAATTGCCCACCACAAAGTCTTACGCCACAAGGACAATATTCCTTTTCTTGAAAGATGATGGCACATTGAAGCCTTTGGCTATTGAATTAAGTCTACCAAATCCTGAGGGAGATAGGTTTGGTGCTCATAGTACAGTCATCTTGCCTGAAAAACAAGGCGTTAAAGGCACAATTTGGCAATTGGCCAAGGCTTATGTTCTGGTAAACGACTCCAGTTATCATCAACTCGTGACCCACTGGTACATATAAATTCTCCCATTTGTCATCCCTTATCATGAAAGAACTATCAATTTTTTGAATTTATCAAGTGCTTCTTAATTGATTTGGTTTGCCATATCATGTGATAACAGGTTAAATACTCACGCCATAATCGAGCCATTTGTCATAGCAACAAATAGAAATCTCAGTGTGCTCCACCCTATTCATAAACTTCTATCACCACACTATCGTGGCACCATGAATGTTAACGGAATTGCTCGACAATCACTCTTCAACGCAGGTGGCATTATTGAGCAATCTTTTATGCCTGGTCCTCACGCTTTGGAAATATCTTCAGCAGCTTACAAGAATTGGGTTTTCACTGATCAAGCCCTTCCTAATGATCTTGTCAAGAGGTAAATGTTTATTATATACAAGTAGCTAGCCTTTAATGCCCTCAACTTTATCAGTAGCTGCCTGAGATGTGAATAACAAGTGCTTTGTGTTCCTTCATGATTCAGAGGAATGGCGATTAAGGATCCATCTGCCCCACATGGACTTCGTCTTGTGATAGAAGACTACCCTTATGCTGTTGATGGACTAGAGATTTGGAGTGCTATAGAGAGATGGGTTAAGGACTATGTCGACTTGTATTATTTCAAAGACAGTGATGTTAATAACGACACTGAACTCGGAGACTGGTGGAAGGAAGTTGTTAAGAAGGGTCACGGTGACTTAAAAGATAAGCCATGGTGGCCTAAGTTGAAAACTCTTCAAGATCTGTATCAAATTTGCAGTATTATCATATGGACTGCTTCAGGTCTGCATGCAGCTGTTAATTTCGGACAATATCCTTATGGTGGATTTATCCTCAACCGTCCAACTCTTAGCAGAAGATTGATCCCGGAAAAAGGAAAAGCAGAAGGATTAGAATATGATGAGATGGAGAAGAATCCTGAAAAGGCTTATTTGAGAACATTTACACCTAAGTACGAGACTCTTATGCACCTTTCAGTGATAGAGATATTGTCAAGACATGCTTCTGATGAGGTGTACCTTGGACAGAGGGACAATCCAAATTGGATTGATGACAAAAAGGCTCTTCGAGCTTTTGAAAAGTTTGGAGAAAAGCTGAAGGAAATTGAAGATAAAATCATGGAGAGGAACAAAGATTCAAGGCTTAGAAACCGTGTTGGATCGGTTCAGATGCCTTACACTTTGCTTGTTCCTAGCTGTGAAGATGAAGGTCTCACTTTCAGAGGAATTCCCAACAGTATCTCTATCTAAAGGGTTTCTTATATTTAATTTCTTTGCAAATCTTGCTCTCAAAGACAACTGAATAAATGTGCCAACTTATCTTGCTATATGCTTAAGTGTTGTGTGTGGTTGCTATCATTCTGTATCTGTATTCAAGTTTGGAATAAAATCTCTGAATGTTGGGAACTTGGATTTTTACTTGGACTTGTAACATATTTTCACTCTGAATTTGGAATGCTGTCCCTAAATTTTAGGAGAATAATATGTTAATATATATTTTTTATAACAATATTTTGAAATAATATGCATTTTTATATAATATATGGGTCATTTTTTTATTAGATTTAAAATACATCAATACAATAACAAATAAATAATAAATAAAAAGAAAATAACAAATAAAATATCAGAATGTCATAAAAATATTTGTACCAAAATATTTTTTTTCCTAAATTTTGTACCCCATGAAAAATAAGCTTTGACTCCATTAATGGTTATAGAGTGAAGGAGTGGAATAAGTACGTAGTTTCAAAAAGTTAGGATGTAAATATCAAATGTCTTCAACTATGTCTATATTATCCAAAGTCTCAAGGGAATGATTTTTGCATCAAAAACTTTATAATTTAAAAGAACTGTAATTATTTTAATAGAGAGGGTAATTGACTCTTTTTACAAGTTTTAAGACTCGATTTCCGAAAAAAAATATCCACTTGATACTGACACAAATAGATTTAAACCTTTAAATTAAAATAATTACTTTTTAAATTTAAATAATTACAAAAATATTGTTTGAGTATTGCAAAAGTATTTAGAGAAATAAAGTATCTAACATTTGTGAATATTCCTCATTCTTCTCCATCTATAAATATATATCTTTTGTTTTTTTCAAAAACACACAACACACTTTCGTTACATTTTTTTTTATTTTCTCATTCTCTTTTCTTTCTCATATATCTTTTATAATATTATGGGTATATTTATTTTTTAAAAGAGTTTTTGTTATTAGTTATGAGATTTTTAAAAATATGAGAACCTTCTATTGTATCATAAGATACTTACACAACACATTGAATAAATCTTTAAAAACGGTAAATCTACATGTCTTAATAAATCTATCTAATTCGTGTTTTCGTCATTTTTTAAAATAATTTTAAGAATTTATGATTAAAATCAACAATCCTAAAATACGAAGACCAAACACGAAAACCAAATAAGAGTTTAAATCTTATTTAAAAAAAATTATATTTAAATTAATAGTTAATTAATGTACTAAGAGAATTTAAAACAGTGATTGATTAAATGAAGAGATATAAACTTAAATACATCAAAGAAAATTTTAATTAATTTCATGACTTAGAAATGATGGCCTATAGGAGGAAGACTTTAATAGATATGGAGAAAGTTAGTTTGGAAGAAATATAAGATAAAGAGAGTCAACGATAGGATATAAGTCATTGTAAGAAGTGAAGGACAAGAAGATAGATGAAACATTGAAGGAAAAAGCTAAGAAATTAATAAAAAAATGTTAACATCTCTCTCTAAATTAACTATACATCAATGAGAAGAAGACAGGTTGGTATAAACCGTGGCAGAAATGTTTCTGTCTTTCTGCTGCTCTTTACGCAACACGTTTTTTTCATTTCCCTCACTCTTGTCTCAACATAGGTGGTTGAAACTCGTCAGTAAATTACGTAACAGTATTTAAAGAATGGGTTAAATATGTTTTTATATAGTTTGGGGGCGATTTTGGTTTTAGTTTATTTTTAAATTATGGTACAATTTAGTCTTTCAATTTTAGAAAACTTTGATTTTAGTCTTTTTTTACTAATTTTTTTTAACTTTATTTGTTGTTTCATACACATTTCATTATAGCATTTGGATTGTTTACACTATTTGACACATTTTTGCTTCAATGTTAACTAAAAACGTGCTTGAAACAACAAATAAAGTTAAAAAAATTGGTAAAAAAAACTAAAATCAGAGTTTTCTAAAGTTGAAGGATTAAATTATACCATAGTTTGAAAATGGATTAAAACCAAAATTGTCCCAAAGAGTATAGAGACTAAAAACATATTTAACCCTTAGAAAATTAAGCAATAAAATTAAAAATCAATATATTATACTTTTAGAAAATTTGAAATTGTGTATTATAAAAAGATGGTGTGAATTATCCAAATGTGAAACTAATAAATGAACTTGAATGCTTATCGCTGCCATCAGCAAGTGTGGTACGTAGAAGTAGTGAAAAAGTAAAAGCAAATGTGAAATGGAGAAAAATAATGTACGAAAAACCAAATTATTAATGCCTCCACTGTCTTCACATTACCGCTCTGGCCAATAGAAGGGATTTTAATTTTTATTAATATTTTTAAATATTTGGTTACAAATATTATAAGTTTTCCTTTATAAAAAGTTACTTTTATAAACTCATTACATTATTTGGATAATTTCGATTATTAACTTACTATTAATGTTTGCAAAAAATTAATAAATATTTTAGTTGTCATAAAATTTTATTTACGTGGAATTATGTAATATTTTATATAATTTTTTCATTTTTATTTCATTGTTATCTTGCATTTTAATTTGAAATTTATATAATTATAATTTCTTTTTAAGTATTTAACATTGAATAAATAAATGAGAAAATGTCATTTTAATATTTAATATTTAATAATATGATATTTTCTTTATCATGAATTTTATTTTCTTTTAAAAAAAAATCAATTAATTAACATTGAAACAAACAAATTTATACCTATTAAATATGAGTACAAGAATAAGGATGTATATATTTTTTTAAAAAAAAATAAGTATGAGATAATAAAATCTTCCTTTGTCTTGTCTTTATCATCCTTAATAT
The DNA here is from genome assembly GCF_000741045.1 of Vigna radiata var. radiata. NCBI lineage: Eukaryota > Viridiplantae > Streptophyta > Magnoliopsida > Fabales > Fabaceae > Vigna > Vigna radiata. Next base: position 2,205,304 of record NC_028359.1, on the reverse strand, counting down.
GATTGATTTAATTTTTGTTTTAGTATTTAATTTATAAAATAAATCGATATATTTTTTAGTAGGTTTCAATTTTTTTTGTCATTTAAATGTATGATGTTTTGTTTGAGGCAGTAAAATGATCAAATAAGCATATCATCCTCAAGATATGAGACTTAATTTAAAAATATAAATATTTTAAATATTTAATAAAATATTTTTATAATAAAAACTTAATTAAAAAATGTTTAAAATTTATTTAAGTTACTTTTTTTTATATGAAAATATGAAATTATTGATATAACATGTCACTTCAATAAACTCAAATGATAGATATTTAATTAAAAAGATGTAAATGTTAGACATTTAATAAAGCAAATATTTTGATAGACACTGAAGTTTAATACATATTTTTATATCGCTTTTACATTTATGTTGTCTATTTTCAATCTTTCTGGTTGCCATCGTTATGGTTTTATTATGGAATCCAAGTCAAAATACCAAGATACCATTATAAAATACATATGGTAAATAGTGAATAATAATGTTTAACGTGATTATCCATACACATTTTAGAAAAGAATTATCAGTGGTTAAATTGACATGAGAAATGAAAGTGATTTGACTTTTATACGAAATAAATAATATTAACAAGGAAATAGCATGGAAAATGAGATTATAAAAGGAATATATATAAAGGGAAAGTAAAAGTGATAGTAATTAATACTATGTTATGGTAGTTGTGAAGAATGAAGAATGTGAACCCACCTCCATTATTTTATCTTACATTAGTTTTTCTATAAATTCAAAGGCACAAGCTTAGGCCTTCTTCAATCAACTTTCCAAAAGCAAGAAATAGCATAAAAATGTTTTCAGGGATTCAAGGACTGTTGAACAGAAGCAAGAAGTTGAAGGGAACTGTGGTGTTGATGCATAAGAATGTGCTGGATATCAACGCCATTAAGTCAGCTAAAAGCGCCGCCGGTATCCTCCGCGGCGCCGCCGGTGTCGTCAGTGATCTGGTGGGAAACTCAGTCGACACTCTCACTTGCTGTGTGGGACGATCTGTGGCTCTCTGGTTGATCAGCGCCACCGCTGCCGATGGTAGCTATCTTCTTTTCTCACTACTGCTTCAGTACACTTTGCCACCTTTAGTTTCTGTTTCAGTATATTATATCTTTTCTATAATGACGAAGTTAACTTTGTAAAAGCTACATTCTAAGTATTTTTAGAAATTGTAGTGATCTCTAAGTATTTTATATTTTTAAAATATATGTGAAAAATGTTATATTAATATTTTGGTGAATGACCAAAAGACATTCTTAAATAGTTTTGTTAACTTCTGTAGGAAATGGACATGGAAAAGTGGGAAAGAAGACATATCTGGAAGGAATTATTACCTCGATACCAACTTTGGGAGCTGGCCAATGTGCATTTGATATTCATTTTGAATGGGACAGTGACATGGGAATTCCTGGAGCCTTTTTAATACAAAATCATATGCAACTTGAGTTCTTCCTAGTCAGTTTAACTCTTGAAGATATTCCTAATCATGGAACCATGCACTTTTCTTGTAACTCTTGGCTTTACAACTATAAAAATTACGAAAAGGATCGTATTTTCTTTGCCAACGAGGTAAACTGTTACTTTCAGCAAGTATATATGCATGTTGGTTATTGATTATCATGAAAAAAAAGAAAAAGTATAACCTAGTTCGTTTGCAAGATTTTTGTTTTGATATGAACGTTAAAGAAATGTACGTTGCAGACATATATTCCAAGTGAAACACCAGGACCACTAGTGAGTTACAGAGAGGCAGAATTGCAGACTCTAAGAGGAAATGGAACAGGAAAACGTAAGGAATGTGACAGAATTTATGATTACGATGTTTACAATGATTTGGGCAAACCCGACAGCAGTGAAAACCTTGCTCGCCCAGTTCTTGGAGGATCTGTCACTTATCCCTACCCTCGAAGAGGAAGAACTGGTAGAAAACCTACCAAAAAAGGTTACATTTCTATCTCAGGAACATAACCTAATTTTGTTTTCTTCTGTAGTTCTTCTTGACATAAATTTGTAGCTTTATTCCACTCTTGTCAGATCCCAACAGTGAGAAACTGAGCGATAATTTTTACGTTCCGAGAGATGAAAATTTCGGTCATTTGAAGTCATCTGATTTCCTTACTTATGGGGTAAAAGCTGTATCTCGAAACTTCTTGCCACTGCTCAGATCTTCATTTGATCTGAATTTCACACCAAATGAGTTTGATAGCTTCGAAGATGTACGTCAACTATGTGAAGGTGGAATTAAACTGCATACAGATCTACTCTGCAAAATTAGCCCTTTACCTGTGCTCAAAGAAATCTTTCGCACAGATGGTGAAAACGTCCTCCAGTTTTCAGTGCCTCATGTAATCAGAGGTGTTTTCATATGTGTAGACTTTTATATTTGCACAAACATATACAGTGAATCTTAACAAAACCATGATTGAACTTTGAAAATTATTTTCATTTTTATTTGGAGCAGTTAGTAAATCTGCATGGATGACCGATGAAGAATTTGCAAGAGAGATGATTGCAGGTGTAAATCCTTGCTTGATTACCCGTCTAAAAGTAAGTCCAAGTGTTCTATTCTTTACTTTGAGAGTTGAAGTTGTCTGTCATCTTTCTTCATAATATTCTTTAATGACTGACAGGAGTTTCCACCTCAAAGCAAGTTGGATCCCTCCATCTATGGTGATCAATCCAGTAAAATAACTAAGCAACACTTGGAGATTAACCTTGAAGGGTTCACAGTAGATAAGGCAATTGAAGGCAAGAGACTGTTCATATTAGATCACCATGATGTGTTTATGCCGTTTTTGACAAGGCTAAACGAATTAAAAAATACAAAGGCTTATGCCACGAGGACAATCCTTTTCTTGAAAGATGATGGGACCTTAAAGCCATTGGTCATCGAATTAAGTTTGCCAAATTCAGTTGAACAACGACGTGGTTCCATCAGTAAAGTGATATTGCCCGCAAAACTTGGAGTTGAAAGTACAATTTGGCTGTTAGCCAAGGCTCATGTTATTGTGAATGATTCCTGCTATCATCAGCTCATAAGCCACTGGTCTGAACTCTCTCACTAAAATCATTGCACACAGTTTTAATATATGTATACAAAATTATTCCTAACCCTTTTTCTTATACATATATATAAACGTGGTCACAGGTTGAATACTCATGCTGTAATCGAACCCTTTGTCATATCAACAAACAGAAATCTCAGTGTTCTTCATCCTATTTATAAACTTCTATTTCCTCATTATCGTGACACAATGAATATCAATGCACTTGCTCGGGAATCACTAATCAATGCCGATGGCGTTATAGAGCAATCCTTTTTGGGTGGAAAGTATGCAGTGGAGATATCTTCGGCAGCTTACAAAAATTGGGTGTTTCCTGAGCAAGCCTTACCTACTGATCTTATAAAGAGGTAAGCTATGTGAACATGGAACAAGGGTTTTATGTGAATAGTTTTACTAATTAGTGTCTTATTTTTTACATTCAAATCCAAAAGGGTTGATTCCCTAGTATCTCGTTGGTCTTAAGGCATGCCAAAAACTCACTTTCTTAAATGTTAAAAACTCACTTTCTTAGTGAAAACGCATACAATTTTTCTACATTTGCTGTTAATAACAGTTTTTCTTTGCCTGATTCAGAGGCATGGCTATTAAGGATTCATCTTCTCGAAATGGTCTTAGTCTTGTGATAAAGGACTACCCGTATGCTGTTGATGGATTAGAGATATGGAACGCTATCGAGACATGGGTCCGTGAATATGTCTTGTTGTATTATGTTACAGATGATGCGGTTAAAAAGGATATTGAACTTCAAGCTTGGTGGAAAGAAGTTGTTGAAAAGGGTCACGGTGACTTAAAAGATAAGCCATGGTGGCCTAAATTACACAGTCGTGAAGAGCTGATTCGATCTTGTAGTACCATCATATGGATTGCTTCAGCTTTTCATGCAGCAGTTAATTTTGGACAATATCCTTATGGTGGCTTTATCCTGAATCGTCCAACTCTAAGCAGAAGATTGATTCCAGAAAAGGGAACTCCAGAATATGAAGAGATGACAAAGAATCCTCAAAAGGCTTATTTGAGAACGATTACACCAAAGTATCAGGCTCTTGTTGACCTTTCAGTGATAGAGATATTATCAAGACATGCTTCTGATGAGGTGTACCTTGGACAGAGGGACAATCCAAATTGGACCTCCGATTCAAGGGCTATAGAAGCCTTTAAAAAGTTTGGAAAAAGGCTAAAAGAGATTGAGACAAAAATCTCAGAAAGGAATCATGATCCAAATCTTAAAAATCGAACTGGACCAGCTGAATTGCCTTACACTTTGCTTCTTCCTACTAGTGAAACGGGGTTGACTTTTAGAGGAATTCCCAACAGCATCTCTATCTGAATTTAGGTTGTTTTTAACTTAATATAGTGTTATAATGTCTCTCTGTGTGTATTCTTGTATTGTGCTTAACTTTTTCAGAAGGTTTGTTATGTTATGATTTGTTGTTAGTTTTTCTCCAGTTTAGCTATGGTTAGATTTTGATTTAAACAACTTGTTATAATATTTCAAAACTGAGTTAAGAAGTTTGAAATACTTCAGTTGGTTCTTTACAGTTTTCAGGGAATGAAAGGACGAAAAATACTGATATTCAACTTGAGGAAGTTTCGAGCTATTATAAAAGGAAATGAATCTATCAAGGATTATTATTATTATTATAAGTTAACAATTTCTTTTTAATAATTTTTTTATAATGTCTTACTGTTTTATTGATTTATATATTTGAAATGGATCAACAATGTCACGTAATTTAATGTAAAAAATTTGTCAAAAAATAATTATTAAAAAAACATTTTCTATCTGTTAAATTTTTTTATAAAATTTTCCACAAACAGATCTTGATACCTTAATAACTTTTTCATATAACAATCTTTTACAGCAGATCCATGTCATTATTCTATTAATCCGTTTAAATTTATTTTTAAAAATATATTTAAAATATATCAATCACAAATCATTATAAATGATCAAAATGTTATAAGAAAAAGTGTTTTCCTTACACAACTTTAGGAGTTTGAAGCTATTATATTACGGAAAAAACAAATTTAACAGGATCAATGAAAATACTCTTTATGATGAACTTGAATTATAAATAAATTATTCTTTTTGTAAAAAATTAAATTAATTATCAGGAAATTTAATAAAACAAAAAGTTAATCCTTATTATCATTATTTTTTATTTCATTAAAATGATCTAGTTCTTCATTAAAGTTGTCTTCGGTTGGAATAAGAAAAAATATTAAGGGAGATTTAAAATTATTTTTTGTCTTGAAATTTACTGTTTAATTATTAAATGGAATTTAAGAGTTAAGATTTTTAAATAACAAACTTAATTAACTAAAATGGAAAATTTACAATCTACATAAAAATTAAAAATTTCAAAACTGTTTTTTATAATGAAGATAATATAAATAATAGAAAAGGTTAAACCAATTAATAACAGTTCTATAATCAAAACTTTTTATTAGTTTAAGTGAAAGTCGACTAAACTGAAATGTGGCTAAATTTGGTTGTAATGATAGTCAACCTTTTTATTCTCCATTAATTATGTGTGAATGGAAGCTAGTTTCTCCATGTGAAAAGGATTAAACTAAACAAATCTTACATCTCACAGTTCTAGTTGACAGAGTGTGCAATTCATTATAAATTAATGATATATAGTAGTGGGAAAACCAAACTCAAAAGAGGATTTAGCTTCTAGAAAAAGTTCAAAAATAAAATTTGGATAAGTCTATAAAAATTAAAAAATTTATAACTGTTATAAAATAACTTATGACATAATTATTGGTACGTTCAATTTGCTAAATCTTAATGATAACACAAATATACAACTTGCTTACATTATTTGGTCAAATAGTATATACTTACTATTCACAGAAACAAAAATGAAAACCTATAATATTTGAATTTTTTGAGCATTTTTTTATGCTTGGGAAATATTAATATATTGCTGACCAATTTATTTAGACACGTTTTTTTGGTACTGTTTTAAAATGACTTAGGGCAATATTGTTTTGTGTTTCTAAGTTCAATTTGCCATAACTTTAATGAACATATATATACAACTTGTTTTGATTGTTTGGTCAAATATATATGCTTACTACTCATAAAAGAAAAGAATTTAAGAAAATAAAAATGAAAACCTATAATATTTGAAGGTCTTTCCGTTTACTTGCTTGGTAAATAAATCGTTGACAATTTATGTCACTTAATGTAGACACTTTAATTATAATTTTTTTATTTATTTCAGAATCTGTTGTATATTGTTACTGTTTAAAATAAATTATGACAACATTTATGGTGTTTTTATGTTCGACTTGGGGTGACACAACTTGCTTAGATTATTCGGTCAAATACTGCATACTTAGTACTCATAATAAAAATAAAAATAAGAAATTTAAAACAAAACAAGAAAAAACCTACAATTAGAAGGTTTTTCTTAAATAAAGTCTCATATTAGAAAGAAGAATTAGATATTGGTTTATATACACATAGATACTCTATTGGTAAAAGATCTTTTGAAGTAGTATCAAAAACAAATCTGTTAAACCTTGATTCAAAACATACAATATCTTACCAATGTCGATCAAAATTTGAAAATTATAAACATTTCAGGATGAGTTGCTTTTCTAAATATGGCTATATTTTTGTCGTTTTTATGTTCTATTTAATATAATCTTAGTTGGGATATACGCCACTTGCATATAGCTTATTTTGTCACTAGAGAAAATGCGTACTTAGGATGGTAATGTAACTCAAAATTCAATGATATTGAAGTAGAAACTTATTTCTACATGTACAATTTTTGTGTAAAAATTATTGAATAAAATTCTTGACAGTTCGTGTAGACAAGAAAGTTTTTAGAGGTAATTAATTTTTTCATAGAGAATTTAAAATATTTTATCTTAAAATATAATGCTTGTCTAGAAAAATTAATAACAATTTGAAACTTAAAAAAATTATTATATTAATTTTATCATTTAGAATTAAAAAATTTTAAATTTCATTTGTAAAGTTAAAATTTGAAATTCTTTTATACATTTTATTTTCTTAAAACTTATGTTTCTTGTTTATTTGTTTTCTCTGGGACTTAATGTATGTTGAAATATCTTCGATTTAATTTCAATTGAAACATTGCTTACTTAGCAAACGTTAGACATTTTTATTGTCAAAGTTTCATTTTATAGTCAAAGTTTATATATATATTTTTTTTATATAAACTTATGTTATTTTTCAATTTACGTTGTTAAAAGTTTTTTTTTTTTTTTTTTTTTTTTTTTTTTTTTTATATTAGTAGTGCTTTTCAGTTAATGTCAAATGCATTTTTTTATTGATATCTACTAAGATTTTTTTTTTGTTGTCGTAAAATAAAGTTGTAATTTTTTACCGACATTGATTATAACATAAGTTGGGTTTATTTTGTTTTTATCAATGTTTTAGAATGTTTTTGACCAACATTGGTAGTAGTACTACTTTTAGCCAATATTAGCTAGTTTTTTTTTTTATTGATGTTAATGAAATTTTTTTTGGTGAATGTAAGTCAATATTTTATTAAGTTAATGTTCATATACGATTTTATTTTTTATGTTTTATTTATGTTTTATTTTTTTATGTAGTTTACATGGATAGAAAGTGTTAAAATAGGTTGATGTTATTTCTGAATTGATGTTTCACAATATTTTTTTTATTAATGTGAATAGATATAAATCATATATTTTTTCATTGAAGTATTTAATGATTCTTTCTTTTATACATTCAGAATAATTTTCTTTGCAATCGATTTAATTTGTACTATTTATAGCAGTAATTTTTGTATTCAAACATGTTTAGTGGCATATTGTTTCTCCAAAGTTTTTAATCTAAAATTAATATACATTCTATTCAATTTCTTTACACTTTCATTTCACTGCTACTGATTCTAGAAGGGAATGACAACTGTTCTTAAAGTGTTTATTAACATTAATTACTCAACTTTAGTTATTGCTAATTCAACCCATTTCACTACTTATAGAAATGGATACTCATAGTTGCAATATATTTTTGTTTTGTTGAAATGGTAAATCGAATATTTATATGGGAAAAAGGATAAAGATGAACGTGTGATTGTCAGAAGTGAGGGACAAGAGAGACAAAACAATGAATGCACAGCAACTTGTACAAGGAAACACAGTTAGAAAATGTTGGAACATGCAGAACACCAATTTTTAATCTTGTCTCATAAAGTCAAATGGATGTTTCCAAGTTTTAAATGTATAGGCTACTTGATATTTCAATCAGATTTTGAATGAATATTGAAAAATAATATTTAATGAATGTCTGTTTTTGTAATTTTATTTAAAATTGATTTTGTAAAACCAACTTTATTTAAGTATATTTTTTATTATAAAATTTTAATATATAAATTATATCACAAATTTTAAAAAAATAAGCGTTTTGAATATATACACTCTCTAAAATAGAAAATATTTAAAAGGAAAAAGTATTTAAACTGTGTTTGACATCGATTCTAAAATAATATAAAATTATTAGATATGGTAAGAACATAAATTTTACCGTCGACGTCTAATAAGAATAATTGGTCATTCATAATAGAAGATTTAAAAGACTAAATGTTTTGTTATCGTCTTACGATAGATGTTAATGTTTTGATTTCATATCCATAGAGTGAAATTGTTAATATCATCACCATACATCTGAAATATTGTCTGTTTTTGAGAATGAAACTTTGTTACATTCTATTTTTAAAAGCCACTTAGAATTGTTGGACGTAATAGGAACACAAAAAGACACATTTAATGTATAATTAATAATTTGAATTGTGATACCAAATTATTTGGATTATTGAATTTTTCAAGGAAATAAAGTTACTTTGGAGATAAAAGGAGATAAAATAAAAAGAAAGATGTTGTTAGATGATTAATGGAGAAAATTGTTAGACAAGTTTGTGAAATGAACGTAAAGAGAACAATATTAAAAATATCTGATTATATATAACATAATCTGTAGTACTCTTCAGGGGATAAGAAGCCTCTCAATGTATTGAAATTTCAAACTTTATAAATCAATTTAAGGTTAAATTTGGTAAATAAAATTCTCTAAATATTATCATTTTCAATTTAAAGTTTTTATACATTAAAAGAATACGAATTAAATTTGAGTTTATACTTACAAATGTTAATTATTTGGTCTCATATATGGCCGTAATAATCACAATCACGCTATATATATACTACATTTTATAAATACTAAAATTAAAATAAGCAAATGATATGACCTGATATACTAAATATGAATAATTTTTCAATCATTCGAACGAACCAAAGGAGTTTTGCAAATTTTAACTTTTTAGTAACATTTTAATTATAAAAAAAATTATAAATATGCAGCTTTAATAACATTATTAATTATATAAATCTATTAGCATACAGATAAAATCGTAAGTCAGCGGTCAACTTGGTAACATTTTGACTTTTAGTTAATTTGTTCGAATTGACCGATTCAGTATGAGTTTAATAACACGTTAGTAAATATTGTTTTCTTTGAATATAGTATCAGATGAAATTTGCCAGTTTAACTCAAAATAGAAACGACTTATAGTTCAGTAGATCTGGTGAACCAGTAAAACTTGATAAACACCAAAACAAAATAAAAATAATCTAAAGCATTTTCACTTTTTCTATTTTAAATTTAAAATTGTTATTTTTAAAATCTATTGTTTTAAATTGTTGAAATTTAAATTTACATATTATGGTATACTCATTTGATTCATTTTCTTAATTTTTTACTGTTAAAAATTATATAATATATTATATACAAACTTTAATATCATACTATATTTTCTCATCTTATCTTATATTGCTTTATTAGTCGTTCTTCAATTATAGTTTAATCACTCAATTGTTGAATTATTTTTAAAGGATATAGCGATGAATCTATTCATATTATAAGACCTGTTTAATTTATGTTAATTTATATATATATATGACATATGCTTTTTCTTAATCAATGAAAAATAAAAAAAAATTATATAAGCTTAAAATTATATATATTTTTTATTTTAATCTAAACTTCATCTTTATAGAAATATAAATTTTTATATTCTCAAGATTAAGGTAGATATGTCATTTGGCTGTATGTAGAATTAAAGTTTTGACTAAGTTTAATGTTGACATTGATTGTGCTATTATTAGTGAGGCATGCAACTACTTGTAAGGATAACTGATTATTTATATACGTTTATCTATGTTTTTTATTCACGTGTTGTATGAGTTGAAATATATTGTAAAGATAAAATTGATTAATGGTATTAATTGAGATCATGTTAGTTTTTTTCTTCTTCTAAAGAAAATACAAAAGATTTAAGTTATATCTATTAAAACACTATTTTAATTTAAAATTTTAAGATATAATGAGTTCGAAAGTTTTTATTATAATATTATTTTAGGTAGTTCATTTTATTTGATGCCAAACTTCCAATTTATATTTAAATTTTTAATATTTTTTCTCTAAAGCATAGTTTTCTCAATATTGATACATTCCTTTTTATGTAAAACGGCTTTGATGTTGACTATTTCTTATACCGTGTGGCTTATCATTAACGAGAGTTGCTTGTCTAATGGATAAATAAAAACAATAGACTCAAATAGCTAATTAAATCAAATTAAATTAATTGATTGTGGTGCAATATATTTAAATTTCTATAATTATATTAACTATTTGAATTTAATATAATTTGTTGTATAATGATTAGGATAGGATATTATTAAATCAAGCCGGAAGTATACAATTTATTATATTATAAAATATAATAATGAAATATTAAGTTACTCTAATATTAATATTTTACAATAGTTATTCTTTATCTTAATTATATATTTTTTTATGTAATAAATAAAACAGAGTTAACTTTTAAATTTATTAGCTAAAAAAAAAAACTCAATTTCACATTGAGATTAGTTCCAAATCTCTAGCTATTACATTTTTCACGTTAAAATTTGATTTGAAGTGTTAAGAATTAAACTTTAAGTCATGAGAATCTAAATTGAGAATATCAGTTTCTTATGCTGAATTTGTTTTATTTTTTCAGGTTGTGAAAATAACATTCTTAGAAAAGTGTCTTACGAATCATATTTTTTGAAGATGTTTCTATATAGAAAGTGTGAATTTAACTTTGCCCTTTTGAATTAAATTTGGTTTAAATTGTTATAAAAATGTCACCATTATAAAATTATTCAGTGTCTGTCACAAAGAACTAAAATTTCATAGTAAAAGTATCATGTTTCTTAATGGAAGTATTATGTAATGCTAGTTGTGAAAAGCTAAAAGAATGTGATGTTGGTTTGATTATTTTATTCTAAGTCATCTCTATAAATAGCTGTTATCACCTTAACACTTCTCACAAACGAAGCAAGGTACAAGAAATCAAACACTGTTGGTGTAACTGAGAGAAGTGAGTAAAATGTATTCTGGGGTGAAGGCGTTGTTCAACAGAAGCAAGAAGCTGAAGGGTAGCGTGGTGTTGATACCCAAGAATGTGTTGGACACAAATAGCATTACCAGTGTGAAAGGGGTTGTTCAAACTACCATGAGTGTAGTTGGTTCAACATTCATTGATAGTCTCAGTGCATTCTCTGGTAAATGTGTGTCTCTTCGCTTGATCAGTGCTACCAAAGCTGCTGGTATTACTTCTCTCTCTCTCTTTCACTTCTTCTCTATCAACATGCATCACATTCAAAAAACATGTCAACAACCAAGTTAACTTGTTCTAAAATGTATATATTACATATCACTATTAAACAAAATATGTATCAAATCGATGTTTGCAGAAAATGGAAGTGGGAAAGTTGGAAAGAAGACTTATTTGGAAGGTGTAATTTCCACCATGCCAACTTTGACAGCGGAGAAATGTGCATTTGATGTTCATTTTGATTGGGACATTGAGGACATGGGAATTCCTGGAGCATTTACAATAAGAAATCATCTGCTAGTTGAGTTCTTTCTCGTCAGTTTGACTCTTGAAGATGTTCCTAATCGTAAAGGATCATTGCACTTCGTTTGCAACTCATGGGTTTACAATCATCATCTTTACGACAAGGACCGAATCTTCTTTTCTAATGAGGTAAGCCACTATTTTCATGTATCATAAAATTAAAATACCATTTTTCAAATGTTTCCGAAATAATTGAAGCTTTTTAATCATCTTCACCACAACAAGTTTAAGTTATTTATATAATGAGCATTAAATAAATGTATATATATATATATATATTGCAGACATATGTTCCAAGTGAAACACCAGTAGCATTAGTGAGCTACAGAGAAGAAGAACTGCAGATTCTGAAAGGAAATGGAAAAGGGAAACTGAGACAATGGCATAGAGTTTACGATTACGATGTTTACAATGATTTGGGCAATCCTGACAGCAATGAAGACTTGGCTCGTCCAGTTCTTGGAGGGTCTGTCACTTATCCCTACCCTCGAAGAGGAAGAACCGGAAGAAAACCCACAAAAAAAGGTTTCACTTTTACTTCTTAAACATAACTCAATTTTGTTTGTGTAAGACAAAGTTTAAGAAACTTTTGGCTTCATTTTGGTGTAATTTATGGTGTTATTCGATTCGTGGCAGATTGTAAGAGTGAGAAACGAAGCAGTAAAATTTATGTTCCAAGAGATGAACATTTTGGTCACTTAAAGTCATCTGACTTCCTTTCTTTTGGGATAAAATCTATATCAAAAAACGTGTGGCCTTACCTCAAACCTCGACTTGATTCAGATATCTCAAAGGATGAGTTTGAGAGCTTTGATGAAGTACATCACCTCTCTGAAGGTGGCATTAAGCTGCCTCTTGATACTCTCAGCAAAATTAGCCCTTTACCTCTGCTGCAGGAGATCTTCCGCACTGACGGTGAAAATGTCCTCAAGTTTTCAGTACCTCATGTAAATAGAGGTACATATATCATATTATACACATAATATTTATATATGCTAGCTACATGTAACGTCAAAATTAATAAATCTGACAATTGTTTTTGTTTACTGTTTGGAACAGTTAGTAAATCTGCATGGATGACTGATGATGAATTTGCGAGAGAGATGCTGGCTGGTGTAAATCCTTGTTCGATTCGCCGTCTACAAGTAAGTTGAAATAGAAGTTGTACCAAGCTTGTTCTCTTTCATATTTCTTGATAAATAATCTTTGATACATAATGTTTGATGAAATGACAGGAGTTTCCACCACAAAGCAAGTTGGATCGCTCAGTCTATGGTGATCAAACCAGTAAAATCAGTGAACAACATTTGAAGATCAACCTCGAAGGGGTCACACTAGATAAGGCAATGATTCCGCTTAAAAAAACATCATTGTTAGAATGTTTTTTGTTTTTGGAGTGTTGTTATCCATTACTGCATCATGAAACTGGAGTTGTTAACATTTTGTATCTGTGGAACAGGCAATTAAGCGTGATAGATTATTCATACTGGATCACCATGACGTATTCATGCCGTTTTTGAGAAGTATAAATGAATATACATCATCAAAGGCTTATGCAACGAGGACAATCCTTTTCTTGAAAGACGATGGTACCTTAAAGCCATTGGCCATTGAGTTAAGTTTGCCACATCCAAATCAACAACTGGGTGCCTGTAGTAAAGTGGTATTGCCTGCAAACGATGGAGTTGAAAGTACAATATGGCTATGAGCCAAGGCTCACGTTATTGTGAACGATTCCTGTTATCATCAGCTCATAAGCCACTGGTATGAACTCTGTCACTGAAATCATTGCACAAAGCTTTAATATATGCATACAAAATTATTCCTAACCTTTTTTTATTATATGGGGTCACAGGTTGAATACTCATGCCGTGATTGAACCCTTTGTCATAGCAACAAACAGAAATCTGAGTGTTCTTCACCCTGTTCATAAACTTCTATTTCCTCACTATCGTGACACAATGAATATCAATGCACTTGCTCGAGAATCACTTATTAATGCTGATGGCACCATAGAGAACTGCTTTTTGGGTGGAAAGTATGCTATGGAGATGTCTTCGGCAGTTTACAAACATTGGAAATTCCCTGAACAAGCATTGACAGCTGATCTTATCAAGAGGTAATCTATATGATCGTGGGAGAAATTTTACATAAAGTGAGAATTATGTAATGAAATTAAATCAGTTTTTTCATAAACTAAAATTAGATTATATAACTATTGTATATCTATTTCATCTTTTCTGTAACCTTATATCAACTCACGTCTAAGAATTTAACTCACAAAGATAAATTAAATTTAACTTACAAAAGAAACCCATTTTATTTTTCTTTTGAATCTTAATTTTTGATGCTTTTATGGATAAAATCTAAACCTATATATATAATTATATAATGCAATTATATTGATCTCCACGTTATAATTCAACATTCACTCTTTATTAAGATATATATAACTTTTAGGCAAGAGTAAATATTTGTGGGTGATCCAATAGGAAATAATATAATAAACGTTATTAAAGTAGATTATAATATTACATTATTAAGAAGTGACTTCAAGATTAAATCATCCTTAAAACATCAACTTGTAAAATGAATATTCCTTTCACTTATATATATATATATATATATATATATCAATGAGTTTGTTAACACGCGTACGCCTGTTTTTCAGTTGGTACGTTTTAACAATATGTATCGGATCATAGTAGACAAAAATACTCTCATTATGAATTCTAAGTTGTAAGGTTAAGGATATTTAAATAATTTTCATTCTCAAAACTAAAAGAAAAAAAAGAAACCCCAAAACCCTTCCTCACCTCCCGCATTCCTCTCAACCTTTTCTCTTTCATCTTTCTCCCTCCAACCTCCAACAACATTTTCTCTGTCATTCCTATTGTTGCCCCAATTGGAAAAAAAATCAGAAACCCTTTGTCATCAGAGATATCTTCTCTCTCATCTCAACATTTTCTCTGTCATCACTCCACCATTTTTTCTCTCATCTCAACCCAATTGAAGATGGTGGCGGTAATTTGAATCAGAGATATTTTTTAAAAATTGAAAAAGTTTACTCTTTTATAATCATTTTATATTTATTAATNTGTGTAAAATGAATATAAACTTTGTCACTNTANGTTACTCTTTCCAAATCTCAAAGGTAAAAAATGAGTTTACTGTTTTTTATCTTGCACAGTGGTTAAAGTTTATTCTAAACGCCTGTAGAAGTTGATTCACTGATAAAAACGGGACATAAGGAAATTAAAGAAATAGGTTTAGAAGAGCTCCTTAGGAGTACAATTCTTTCAATTCTAGGTTGTAATCTTACATCATGTATCCCATATCAATAGAGAAAGGAAAAAGAAACACTTTGTGTAAAGGGAAAAGGACAATAGAGGAAAATATCTTGTTCTTTAAAAATATAATGAAATGTGGTGTAGATGTGTAAATAATATATGAAAATTTAATTGATTTATGAAGGTTTTATTTACATGATTTAATTTAAAAATGAAATTTAATAATAATAAGAAGGGAAAATATATAACACATCCTCCAAATGAACGAACAGACATTTATTTACATGATTTAATTTAAAAATGAAATTTAATAATAATAAGAAGGGAAAATATATAACACATCCTCCAAATGAACGAACAGAGCAAGAGCAACAAATTATGATGTCACGGGTTGTTGTGTGTGGCTGAGGGAGAGTATGGAAACGAGAGAGAAACAAATTGGATAAGTGAGGAAGGTGAATTAGGTTTAGGTAAGGGTTTCTGATTTTTTTTTTCAATTGGGACAATAAAGATGACAGATAAAATGTTGGAGTGAGAGATGAAAGAGAAAGGGTTGAGAGGAATGAGGAAGGTGAGAAAGTGTTTGGGGGTTTCTTTTTTTTTATGTTTTGAGAATGAAAATTATTTAAATATCCTTGACCTTAAAACTTAGAATCCATGATAAATAAGGGTATTTTTGTCTACTATAATCTGGTACACAATGTTAAAACGTACCAACTGAAAAACAGGCGAACGCGTATTAACAAACCCATATATATATATATATATATATATATATATATATATATATATATGATTGGTCTTGCCTGTAGTACAGTAATATCAAACTGATTTTTAAAAATTCAAATTTTGACTTTTGTCAAATGAGAGCCACTCAATATGTGCAAACTAACTTTCTTAAAACTGATTGACATGAAGGAACATTTTTCTGTGTTATAACACATTGTTTCTCTTTCATAATGGAAAGCTATATCATTGATAACGATTTGTTTTGCATGTTTAAGGGGAATGGCTATTGAGGATTCGTCTTCTCCGAACGGCCTCCGTCTTGTGATAAAGGACTACCCTTATGCTGTGGATGGATTGGAGATATGGAATGCTATCAAGACATGGGTCAAAGAATATGTGTCCTTGTACTATGTGACAGATGATATGGTTAAAAAAGACCGTGAACTCCAAGCTTGGTGGAGAGAAGTTGTTGAGAAGGGTCATGGCGATTTAAAAGAAAAGTCGTGGTGGCCTAAAGTACACACTCGTGAAGAGCTTATTCAATCTTGTACTATCATTATATGGGTTGCTTCAGCTCTTCATGCAGCGGTTAATTTCGGACAATATCCTTACGGTGGATTTATCCTCAATCGTCCAACTCTTAGCAGAAGATTGATACCGGAAAAAGGAACAGCAGAATATGATGAGATGGAGAAGAATCCTGAAAAGGCTTATTTGAGAACAATTACGCCTAAGTATCAAACTCTTGTTGACCTTTCAGTGATAGAAATATTGTCAAGACATGCTTCTGATGAGGTGTACCTTGGACAGAGGGACAATCCATATTGGACATCTAATCCAAAGGCAATAGAAGCCTTTAAAAGGTTCGGAGAAAAGTTAGCAGAGATTGAGAAAAGAATTTCAGAAAGAAACCATGATCCGAATCTTAAAAATCGAACTGGACCAGTTCAATTGCCTTATACTGTTCTTCTTCCCAACAGTGATACGGGTTTAACTTTTAGAGGAATTCCAAACAGTATCTCTATCTAAACTTGTGCATGGTATTTAAGCGTGACTTTAATATTACGTATCTGTTTGATTATATTGCATTTCGGTATCATTTGTTAAGAGTTTTAAGAAATAAGGTCTTCATATATATCTAAGGTTGTTGGTCAATTTTTCTGGTTGTGGTTTTACTATTAGGGTTTTTTTTACTATTGTTTGCTGTCATATATGTATATGACCTTCTGTACTGATCTTTGGCATGGCTTATGCTGAAGTTAAGCTCTTATGTTAGTAACAAAAGCATTTCCTTATTAAGAAAACTCGTTATATTTGACAGGGAATTGTTTCTTTTGTATTATTTTAGCAGAGTTGTGATAAGTTCTACAGAAAAAAAAAAAAACTCATTCTCCTTTATTTATTAAGCCACTAATATAAATATATATTACAAACAGCTTTCAAATAATGTTCTTAAACATAATTATAAATATGATGATAATTATGTTTATGAAAAAATAAAATATATATCTCCCTATCAATAATAAAATAAACCATCATAATGATACTGAAATATATGAAGATAATAAAATAGGAAGATCTTGAATGTCTGACATGCACAAAAAAATAGTCAGATTGTGTTTTTATTTTTGTCCAATGTATACTAGTTATAAGAAGATATGAAGGACAAATAGTGCTAGCTATTATTTCATTACGAACAAAATAAGATCAATTTCAATCTATTTAATTTTTTCATGAAAAACCTGAGTATTGCTATTTGACTATAGTCTAATAGCTGATTTTTTTTATTAAATTGTTCTAGAATAAAAAGAAAAAATTACATATGAATATAATAATATATATAAAAAGAATTACTAAAATAATATTTATTTATAATAAATCTTAATTATTTGTATTTATTTATATATTATAAATTTAGCTTTATTTATGATAAAGATAAATTTAGTTAATATATTGTTTCGAGTGTGGGGTCGAGAATCAGAGTTAACATTCTCACACTTAACACTCTTTCACATTTTTTTTTTAATTTTTAGTGTTGTCTTAGGATTTCATTACAAAGTTATCCTTCTTCTCAATTCCATTACAAAGTCAATTATATGTTTTGATCATTATCATAATAAATTCTTAAATTCACAATGAATGCAAACATCCACCTTAATTATGTATTTATAAGTTTTGAAATAATTTTTTTTTTATTAAAATTGATCTAATTATGACAAAAAATCCAAAAGTCAATATATGTGTTCGAAGAAGTGTCGTCTGTGTACTCACTCCTTGGCTTCCCTAACCGAAAGCTCATCAGAGAAAGAGATATTGATCACTTTGGTCGTCGTTACCTTATTAGAAATCATGCAGTAGGAAGAAGCTCTGAAGAAGAAAGCGAAGTACCAATGAAGAGTACGAGTATAACTGTAATTTTAGCCCTAGAAAAACATGATGTTTATCTATCCTTCAACCTGAAGAAAAGTAACTCTCTGTTGTTAATCAATGTACATGTCCTAAACATTCCTAAAATAAAATTAATATATTTGAGTCAAGTTCATTCAAGCAAAACCCATGAAAAAAAAAGAGAAAAGATATATAAGAAATGTTATTTATTAAGGTAACATTTCTTTGATAAATATAAACATAACATATCATATTACTTAAACATGATTAAACATGAGAGTCTTCACAAGCACTTGTATTTCAATTGGATGATGATATTTAGACAATATTTCTTTTACAACATTCGAACATTGATTACGTATCAATTAATATTCAAATGTTATAAAAAAAATGTTGTCTAAATATCATTATCCATTTTAATTTAGTGAAAGGAACATTTGGGATAAACAGAAAGAGAATATTAAAATTTCAAGAAAAAAAGAGTATTGTGAAATATCTTAATTTCAAGTAATAACATATTTTTTGAAAAAGAAAAAGTAATAAAACATCTTTTCTTGTAAGTTTTATTTGAAGACAATTTTATGCATTAAACCAATTCAAAATAATAAAATAGTGAAACAAAAAATTAAAATTAAAATGTGTACAGTGAAAAAGATAAATTGTTTTAATTCAATTCCATATCAAAATATTTTATTGGATTGAATTTTAAATTGAATTTTAAAAGTCAATCAAATTCAAAATTTTATATGTAGATTATTATTTAAAGAATTATATGTGATTGAAAATAATTTTTAGTAATTATTTTATTAAAACAAATACATATACAGTACAAATTTATTTTAATAGCCTATATTTAAAGATGTAAGGGCCTAAAAAGTTTTTTAAAGTCATTGGGCCTTATGTGAGACAGTCAAGCCCATAAGGCTAGGGACAATCTGACCTTAGAGAGAAATTTTTCAGAAATTAGAACTCATTTGTTAACTTCCCTCTCTTTCTAAAAGTTGGGTTCTTTAGAAGCTCTGCCTTCTCTCTAAACCTTGCTCCATCTTCTCTCTACCCTTTCTCAAATTTCTATCATTGCTTTTCCAAATAGGTGGTGTCCCTACGTTCCCGGAGTTGAGAGCTTCCAATCCATCCGATTAGTTTCGCGTCTCTCCACTGATAAGGTAAATTTCCCATTCTCCGTACCCTAGTGTTTTACTCATGCAAAGGTTCTACCTTGCAAGTAGAGTTATTTTTATTTTCCTTATCCTATCAAGCCTTAAAGTCTATGCTCTACACCAAATTGGTGGCTTGTAGGTATTGTCGAAATTACCTCTGTGCGGAGATACTGTTAGGGCGTTTTCTAGGAACTGTGTTGTGAGAACCAAAAAGTAAGGGGAGCTAGTTATGTTTCTTTGAATTGTTTATATGCTCTACATATATGGTGAATTTTATTTTGGTGTGTTATTTTGGAATTGTATGTTAAGTTTTATGAATATTGGAGGATATGTGATGAGTTATGAAACTGGTGAAAAATGAGTATGTTTAATTTATGATGGTTATAGATTGAACTATTATAAGTTGTTTGGAAGTGAAAAAGTTTGTGACATTAAAAAGAGAATCAATTTTGGGGTAGTGTTTTATGGGTCTCGGTTTGTGGAAGAAAAAGGAAAGAAGGGGGAGAGTGACTTGTGGAGGGACCTTGGAAAAAAACGTAGAGTTACATGAGTAATATGAGTAAGGGACAGTGGTGTTTTGTTATTATAAAATAAATTTAGGTGTTCAATAAATAGGAGGAAGAGAGCTACTCAACGGTTGCATGGGAATGCTTTTGTCATGGTACCTTGAGGTGCAGAGGAGAAATTGAAGCACACGTGCGACCGCTCGCGTAGGCCTTGTGCTGAAAATCTTTTCCTTTTCTTTTACAAAAATTAAAAATCAATTAAAAATATTTTGAAAAGNTAAAAATATTTTGAAAAGATTTAAGCACATGTGCGACCGCTCGCGTAGGCCTTGTGCTGAAAATCTTTTCCTTTTCTTTTACAAAAATTAAAAATTAAATAAAAATATTTTGAAAAGGTTTAAGCACACGTGCGACCGCTCGCTTAGGCCTTGTGCTGAAAACCTTTTCCTTTTCTTTTACCAAAATTAAAAATTAAACAAAAATATTTTGAAAGGTTTAAGCACACGTGCGACTGCTCGCGTAGGCCTTGTGCTGAAAATATTTTCCTTCTCTTTCATAATAAATCAAAATCAATAAAAATATTTTGAAAAGGTTTAAGCACACGTGCGACCGCTCGCGTAGGCCTTGTGCTAAAAACCTCTTCTCTTTTATATAAAAAATACAAAAAATATAAAATCTTCAAAAAGTAAAAATATCTTCAAACAACAAATTTTCAGAAAGAACTACGTAACCCTGATTTCTCATTTTGAATGAGAATACGTAGGAGCAAGGTCTATCCTTGTCGGGCCCAAAAACCTAAAAAATATTTTTGTTTCTTTATTTTGTTGTTCTTGGGATAGTTAAACATTTTGCAAACATATCTTTATTCGCGCATTTAATTAAAGGTACTGCCTTAGGGCAGGCGTTGTAGGGTGCTAATACCTTCCCTACACGTAACCGATTTCCGAACCCGAAATTCGGTTTTCGCAGACCTTGCCTTGTCATTTTATGGTTTTTCCGTAGTTTTCCAGAATAAACTATGATGGCGACTCCAAAACATATTTTTCAAATTATTTCTCTTTTTTTGGATCGTCGTCGTCCCGTCGCGATTCTGGTTGCGACAATATGGCTGTAGACTTTTTCAAAGTTAAGTTTCATTATCTTTAGCACTGAACATGGTTTGTTTCGAATCATTATATCAGTAATATACGTTCTCAATATAGAATAAAAGATGACATATTGTTTGTAAAGTGAAAAATTATTAATGTAGAAAAATAACTAAAAAGAAAGTGCATCCCTCCTTTGATAGAAAGGAAAGTAAAAGAAGGTTAAAACCACTTAGGCGTCCCTGTTTTCGTAAGATCTTCCCATTTTGATCCCGTTTTTATAAAAGTTCCCAATTGGGTCCTTAAAAGTGCCAATTTCGTTGAAATTAACCCCTGCCGTGAAAATTGAGAAATGGTGTTAAATCTGGGCAGAGTTGGATGGAAGACATGTCAACCATTAAAAACGTGGCAGAAATCTGAGTGATACGTGGCGTGATTAATTGATAAATTGAAATTAAAAAGGGGATTAGAGTTAGTTAATTAAAAAAGGGAATTAGGGTTGAGTGAAATAAAAAAGGGGAATTAGGGTTATAGTAAATCGAAAAGCAATTGGGATTAAATTTCATTAAAACTGTGAGAGGAATCTGAGAGGTATCATCGAAAGTTCATTATCAATCGTCAGTGGAGACGATCCATACTTGATTCGGTCTTTGAAGCTTGGCCATTCCCTATTTTGACTTCAATTGCGACTTGGTTATACGTGTCCGTCAACTGGTTTGTCTCGAATTTGCTGGAAGGTTTGTCTTGAATCTGATGAAACAATATCTTATTTAGCTATGAATTTTATATTGGATTGTGATTGTTGACGTTGTTATCTGGGGATGCCTTTTTTAATGTGGGGTGTGTGTTGTCTGAAAATGTGGTGTATTCTTTCTGCGGTTGTGGTCCCCCATGTCCCCCCATAGTTATACTTAAGTTTCTTTTGTCAGTATCACTTTAATGAGCGGTGTGTTTTGTCCTTTTATTTTCTTTTGGTAGGTGTAGAACTTTGTTTACGGTGTTGTGAGTGATGGACCACATACAAGTAGTTATTCACCATGGGGGAAAGTTCGTGAATGAGGGCTGCTTGAAGTATGAAGGGGAAATTGAGACACTTTGTTTTGATCCTAACGTATGGAGTTATTTGGTGGTAGTGAGTGTAGTGAAAAGTCTAGGGTATGATGGTTTTAAAGAGTTATGGTATTCTGTTGGTTGTGGTCCTGTCTTAGATGATAGGCTACAAGCATTGACTGATGACGTTGGTGCCATGCAAATGGTCACCTTAGCTCACTTAAATGGACGAGTTCATTTGTATGTAGTGCACAATGTGTCTGAGGCTGAAGTCATTCACATGATTGAGTATAACGTTGATGTAGGAGGTGAGGAAGTTGCACCATTTGTTGAGGGTTTAGAAGAGGGTGGTGAGGGTGAAGAGTTGGATGAGGGGGTACCTGCTGATGGTGAGAGGATAGAAGTTGTTGTCGGCCAGGCTGAGGAAGTTGTTGGTGAGGATGCTGTAGTTGTTGGTGAGGGTATAGATGTTATAGTTGTTGGTGAGGCTGAGGAAGTTCATGGTGAGGAAAATGAAAATGATGTTCAGAGGACAGAGGCAGCTGAAGTTGAACTTCAAACTCCTAGTATTGAAGTTGATAGGGCAGAAGCATATGGTATTGAAGTTGATAAGGCAGAACTAGATGGTATTGAAGTTTAGGCTAATACTTCTGAGGTTGATAGGGCAGAAGCAGGTGAAGTTGAAGTTGAGGCTGAAAAGGATGGTGAGATGGATGATGTAGAAGTTGGTGATTGGAGTTCAACACAAGAAAGTGATGGTGAGATGGATAATGAGGATGGATTAGTAGACATAGATGTTCAATGTGATGTAAGTGAAAGTTGTGGTGATTTGGAGGTTGAGGTTGAACCTTTTCTACCTGGTTCTGATTCTGATTTGGATGAACACGATATGGACGATTCCAGATGGTTCAATGATGATTGGCAATCTGAGGAATTAATTTCTCCTCACAATAGTGATGAAGACAGTGAACACGAAGGGTATGAGAATTTTGCCACATTTACTCAACCAAAAAATATGGTTGATTTTAACTGGGAAGTGGGAACTTACTTTATGAATAAAGAAGACATCCTTGATGCCATCAAAAGTTATGCAATGGAGAATGGGAAAAATTTGAAACTTGTCAAGAATGATAAAAAACGAATAAGGGTTACATGCTTGGGTTCAAAAGGAGAATGCCCATGGGTGGCATATTTTGGTTTCATGGGTGCAGTTAATTCATGGCAACTGAGGACTGTGGTTGACAGTCATACATGTAGTAAGGAACACAAGGTTCGACTTTTCAATGCCAAATGGCTGAGTAAAAAACTGGAAAAAACAGTGAGAGAGAATCCTAATGTCAAGGGAGTTGACATTAGAGACAAAATTTCAAGGAAATGGAATATAACCATATCTAAGAATATGGCTTATAGGGCCAAAACATATGCATCAGACGAAGTGGAAGGTTCCTTCACTAAGCAATATACAAGAATATTTGATTATGCAAATGAGTTATTAGCAAGAATCCCTGGGTCTACAATCAAAGTAAAAGTTGAGCCTTATGATGGGAATAATGGGAAAGTAATATTCCAGAGGTTTTACGCATGCCTTAAAGCATGCAAAAATAGCTTTCTTTCATGCAGGCCAATCATTGGTCTTGATGGAGCCTTCTTGAAAGGCAACCATCATGGTGAGCTATTAACTGTTGTGGCACGAGATGCAAATGACCAAATGTTGCCACTGACGTATGCAATTGTTGAAGTTGAAAACAAGGACACGTGGACATGGTTTCTGGAGCTATTGATTGCAGACTTAGGTGGTCCAGATGTGTGTTCTGGACTAACTATCATGTCAGATCAACAAAAGGTTGTTTCCTTTTTAGTTCTTGTCTTTCCTCTTACACAAATAACTTCTCCATCTAATGAAGCATATGAATGATAGGGTTTAAGATATGCTGTAGAAGATGTTATACCTGGAGTTGCACAAAGATTTTGTGTAAGGCACTTATATGCCAACTTCAAGAAAAAATTCCCTGGGAAAAACTTGAAGAGGCTCATGTGGAGGGCAGCTACAACAACCCATCCACAACAATGGGAGACTGAGATGAGACATATGAAAGAGGTTAATGAAGATGCTTTTAAACATCTGATGTCCATTCCTCCAAGGTTTGTCATTCTTACTTAATACTACTTATCAAATTATCTAACACAACTCTTGTTTTCATATTATCTAAGTTAAATTTTGTTTTCCTTGAAGGTTTTGGTCAAAATCAAGGTTCACAACCACAACTCAAAGTAGATTACGGAAGGAGGCACTACAAACAAAGAACTGGGTTCCCAGGTATCCAAAACTATTACATTAGTATATACTTGTTTATGTTTACCCATATATCATATAAATAATGGTTGTTTATGTTGACAGCTGGTCTGCACACAAACTTTTTGAGATCAGACATGTGTCCCAAAGTGGGGACAACTTTGTGGTGGATATAGATAAATATACATGTTCTTGCAGGAAGTGGAGCATCAGTGGAATTCCATGTGTGCATGCATTGACAACAATGAAGTTTCTGAACCTAACTGCGGAGGACTATCTACCTGTATGGTTTAAAAAGTCAACCTATGAAGAGATGTATTCCTCCATTATATACCCCATTAATGGAAAACATCTATGGGAGGTCACTCAATGTCCAGATGTCTTGCCTCCACCAAAAAGACAGCTGCCTGGTCGTCATAAGAAGAAAAGGAGATTAGAGCAATAGGAGTTGAAGAAAAGTTCTACCAAGATGTCTAAAGGGGGCTTACTCAAGAGATGCACCATCTGTAGGGAAGTGGGACACAACAAAAGAAATTGCCCAAAACAAAGCCAAGGGCAGCAACAGGGAGAACCCAGCACATTACCTTAAGGTCAACCAGATGGAGTAGATACACAGACAACTTGATGTTTAACATATTTTGTAATAGGCCAGATTATGATGGTAGAATATGTAATAGGCCAGATTTTGATGTTTACTAGATTTTTATGTTTAAAAAACTCTGATGTTTTAGTGGTACCATATGTAACTTTGATGTTTACAGTGTTGGCTGATGAACAATGAAAGATTACCTTTTGTTATTTATATTAAAATCTTTGTTTCAGTTGTTAAACTCCCTTGTCTATTTTACTTCTGTATTCAGATTGATATATATATATATATATATATATATATATATATATATATATATATATATATATATATATATATATATATATAAGTTGATGTTACTTCTTTAATCAGGTGCCAGTAAACAACTTTGATAAATGATGTTTTATCAACTGCCAATAGTCTGAAGTCATGCTTTCCAAAATATCATTTTCATTAAACATATCAAGCACTACATTAAACATCTTAAACATCTGAAACAATACATCTTCAGTGCACAAAACATTAACATTACCCAAAACCTACATCTGAAGCAGTACATCTTCAGACCAACTAAGTACAATAACATGACCAAATCCTGTAATTAATACCAAAACAAACCAACTAAGTACATTGTACTGACCAAAACCTACATCTACATACATTATCAAACCCTTCCCATGAGCATTGCAATTATAATCATGTTCATTATAAAGACAACACTAACAACCAAAACCAAATATTTCATCCAATTTTGAAGACCCATAATAGCTTTCTACACATCAAAGCTCTGCTTAACACCTTGGTTTTCAAAAGTCTTCACCAACCTCTCATCATTTGCTTCCAACACCTCACAGCTAACACTTTCTTCAACTCCCCAATCAGTAAACCACTTGAAGAAGTTGCATCCTCCATTTTCACTCCCCATCTTATACCTAGGGCAACCCCAGAACAGTTTCCCTCGATTCTTCGTCGTTTTTGCAGTCCTCAACACACTCTTCTCTCCACAATGGCAGATCATCGATGCATCTTTCTTGTTCCAACCTCCATCTCCTTGAGAGCTCGAAGCAGAACGGAAATGCTTTCTTCTGCATGCATTGCAAGTTGAAGAGCAATAGGAATGACCCAAGGACATGGTTACGTCTTGTACTGTAGAACTTCCCTCTTCAACACCGATGAACCCTAAATATGTCGAGCTGGGTCTCCTACTTCAGAACTTAAACTCACAATTTCATTCTTCAAATGCTTTACCAATTACAAATCTAATTAACGTTTTTAATGAATGGATTAGTAGCCACGTACCACTCAGTTTTCTGCCACGTTTCCTCTGATTTTTAATGGTTGACACGTCCTCCATCCAACTTTACCCAGATTTAACATCGTTACTCAATTTTAACGGCACGGGTTAATTTCAACGAAATTGATACTTTTAAGGACCAATTGGGAACTTTTATAAGAACGAGATCAAAATGGAAAAACTTTACGAAAACAGGGACGCCTAAGTGGTTTTAACCTAAAAAGAAATATATCACTTTGTTCCTCATGTTTACTTTCCAGTGAAATATGAAGAGAAAAAAGTGATAACTATAATAATAATAATAATAAATAAATAAATAAATAACTCATTTTTCAAAATTACTCTTCTCTTTCCAAAATAATAAATGTATAAGTTACATTTTATCGATACAAGTCCTTAATTTTAATTAATTTATTAATTTAAAAAAAATATTTTGTTTTGATGCATGCACAAATACAGAGTTTTCAGAACTTACATGTCTGCTTGAACGTGGCATGAGAAATGAAATATCAACGAAACTGATGAAAAACTAGTTCATATTAAATCACGATAATGCAACAATAATAAAGATTATATTTATTTCACATATCTTTTTTATAATTTTATTATTAACACTATATATATAATAACAGTTTTATTATTGTGATAAGATATTTTTTTTGCTATTATTGAAAAAAAAATGCCATACAGTCAGAGTGTTTGTAACCGACAGAGTAAACTATCTGAATGGTGGTTTAAGATTTGAAATTCTATTATATTAAAACCTTAGTTTGTTGTGTTTTTTAATATGACTTGACTTTTGTACATTAGTTAAAGTCTTAGGTTATATAATATTTTATAGGAAAAAGTCTTTTTAACAATTTTTTCTGACAACGCATACGTGACCGTCTATGATTGGTCCGTTTCAAATATCTTTTTAAACATAAATTCAAACAGACCAATAAAATGGAGTGATAACACGTGTCCTCCTTGTTAAAAAGTTGTTAAAAAAGAATTGTCAAAATATTATTATCCTCTTTTTTATAATCTATATTGAAAAATAATAGTATTTATGTTTCCACATGAAACACTTTATGTTTAAGAAACATGTTTCGATCTGTCCTCTTCCCTCGATCTCAGATCGCGGTGATAATTTTCCTTTTAAATTGTTTTTCAAATGTCAAACCAGTGATTTTTTTTTTGAGGGGAATCTAAGAATCATGTGCTAAAGAATGTGAAATATTGCTATTAATTTCCTGTCGAAGATAAAATAAAATAAGTAAATTGGAAATGTTGTAATATCTAAAACATAATGTAGAAAAATAAATATGGGACATATATTATAAAATAAATTAATAACTATAATAGAAGCAACATGTTATAAAAAATAATGCTCACGCAGTGTTCACACCACTGGCATATATTATATAAAGAGATTTATCATCTTATCTGATCTATCCTCTTTTGTTTATGTTCCTTTCTTTACGAGTATACAAATACGATCAGTATCACATACTTTTGTGTATAAATAGCTGAGATTAGAGCATGAATTCCTCACAACTCACAGCATAATTAGATTCATAAGAAATTGTTCTTGCTATAGCAATGAGTTCAATAGTGGAAAAGAAAAAGTTGGTGAAGGGGAGAGTGGTGTTGATAAGGAAGAGTGTGGTTCAAACCCTAAGCACTCCTAAGGGTATTCTTGCCACTGGCATCAAGATAATTAACGACTCACCCCAACTTGATATCACTAAGTCTGTGTCTTTCAAGTTGATTAGTAGTTCCAAGTCAGAGAATGGTTAGTCTTCTCTCTTTCTCATGTTTTTCTTTTCAGTTCACACTGTGCATTATCAGTATACAAGTTTTTCTATCATCAATCTTTCAAATATAGTTACGTTTCTTACCAAAACCAATAGTTTATATCATGTATGATGATTTGAAATCAGATGATACTGTAAAAAAGTCTTTCTGCATTCCATAAACATGTAGGTTTTGATTTGTTTGCATCTTGCAGAAAGTAATTCAGCTGGGAAAGTTGGAAAGGATGCCTATTTGGAGAATAATGTTTCTGTGTTACGAACTTTGAAAGAGACACGGGAGGAATACGATATTTATTTTGAATGGGATGATGAAGATATGGGAACTCCAGGTGCATTTTATGTAACAAACAAAATGAATGAAGAGTTCTTCCTAGTTAGTGTCACTATTGAATATCCAAGTGAACACGACAAGAACAATATTATTCACTTNGACTGTAATTCCTGGGTTCACAACGATAAGCGTAGCGAAACAGGTCGCATATTCTTCGCCAACATTGTAAGTCAAATAACGATCTTTGTTATTTCCATTCTTAAAATTTAAATGAGAAAACTATATATTTATGAAAAAATATGCATTGCAGTCATATCTTCCTGGTGAGACACCGGTGCAATTACAAGCGTACAGACAAAAGGAGTTGGAGAATTTAAGGGGAAATGGAACTGGAAAGCGTGAGAAAGGGGATAGGATTTATGATTATGATGTCTATAATGATCTGGGCTTTCTTGAAAGCGATAGACAAGAACATCACCCAGTTCTTGGAGGTCTCAAATATCCCTACCCTCGTAGGGTTAGGACGGGGAGACCCCTCATCGAAAGAAATGGTGAGTTACATTTTATCATGTTTTAATCACATGGTCTAATATGAAAGGCCCAGTAAACGAAACATGTGACAAATAAAAGTTTGAATTGTGGATGATAAATGAGTCTCTATGTATGTCTTGACAGGTGAAAAATACGAGGTACCAGACGAGGTTTATTATGTGCCAAGAGATGAAGATTTCAGTCAGCAGAAGACTTTAGAATTCCTTGAATTATCAAGGAAAGCTTTAGGTGGAAAAGTGAAACCTTTGCTCCTATCTTTGTATTTAAAGACAACATCAAATGAATTTAACAGCTTCGAAGAAATGCTGAAAATGTATGAAGGTGGAAATCCAAGTGTCATTGACTTCCCAACTCCTGATGTAATCAAAGGTAACTATTGCTTACTTATAACTCCGGCATAACCACTTCCAAACATTACACTCTTTGCCAATCTTATTTTCTTTGTTATCATTTTGTATAGAGAGCAAGTCTGCATGGATGACTGATGAAGAATTTGCAAGAGAGATGATTGCTGGTGTAAACCCTCATGTAATTCGGCTTCTTAAAGTGAGTGCAAATATATTAAATTTACTTTTAATATACAGAGATCTTTTATATGGCCTTTCTTTCTGATTATTGGACATCTTTATTAATGGCAGAAGGAGGACCTCGCATTTCCAGGGAACACATCACGAAGTACAGTAACAAAAGAAACTTTGGAGATTAACATGAATGGAGTCAAAGTAGATGAGGTAATGAACTAAAGAGAAACGATTTAATATGATAGAAATACAAAGTTCAACACTTCCTCTAAATACTTGGATTTTGGAATTATTCTTTCCTATTGTGATTCAAAGGTATATATGATATTAACAAAATGATCACTGAACTTAAATTTGTGGAACAGGCATTTGCTAATAATAAATTGTTCATATTGGATTACTATGACGCATTCATGCCGTATTTGGAGAAGATAAATGAACTTCCTTCTGCAAAGGCTTATGCCACCAGGACATTCTTGTTCTTAAAAGATGATACATTGAAACCACTTGCTATTGAATTAAGCAAGCCACATCCGAATGACGAGACCAAAGTGGTGCTGCCTGCAGACAATGGTGTGGACGGTATAATTTGGTTATTGGCCAAAGCTCATGTTGTTGTAAATGACACCAACTATCATCAGCTCATAAGCCACTGGTATATTTATAACAACTCTATCTGCTAGAAGCATACATATGCAAACTTTATAATGTAATACGAAATTTAGTCTTTTAACTTTCTTGGTGTCTGTTAAATGTCACAGGTTACATACTCACGCAGTGATTGAGCCATTTGTCATATCAACACACAGGAATCTCAGTGTACTTCACCCCATTTACAAACTCCTTCATCCTCACTTCCGTGACACCTTAAATATAAATTCACTTGCCAGGAAGACCCTAATTAGTGCAGGTAGCATCATAGAGCAAACTTTTTTGCCTGGACCATATTCTATGGTGATGTCTTCTGCTATATACAAGAATTGGGTTTTCGCTGACCAAGCATTACCAAAGGATCTCATCAAAAGGTAAATTAACCGTATTAAAGTAGATAAAACAATGTGTTAAATTATGGGAAAATATCAAAATAACTCTTTTTTTTTTTGTTTTTCTTTTGAACGATTTAGAGGATTGGCGGTTGAGGATACAACTGCCCCTCATGGCCTTAAACTTGCGATAGAGGACTATCCTTATGCTGTTGATGGACTAGAAATATGGAATGCTACTGAGAAGTGGGTACAAGAGTATGTGTCTCTGTACTATTCAGAGGAGGGAGCAGTTCAAAGAGATACTGAATTGCAAGCATGGTGGAAGGAAGCTGTGGAGAAGGGTCATGGTGACTTAAAAGCAGATCTATGGCCAAAAATGCATACTTCTAATGATCTGGTGGAGATTTGCACTACCATTATATGGATTGCTTCAGCTCTTCATGCCGCTGTTAATTTTGGACAGTATCCTTATGGAGGTTATATCGTGAACCGTCCTACACAAAGCCGAAGATGGATCCCAGAAGAAAAAACTCCAGAATATGATGAGATGAGCAAGAATCCTCAAGAAGCTTATTTGAAAACAATTACTCCAAAGTACCAGGCCGTTGTTGATCTTTCAATATTGGAGCTACTATCAACCCATGCTTCAGACGAGGTGTATCTTGGACAAAGGAACAGTCTGAATTGGACTTCTAATGAAAAAGCAAAAGATTTGTTTAAAAGATTTGCAGATGACTTAGAAAAAATTGAGAAAAAAATCTCAGAAAGGAACAAGACTGAAGGACTTAAAAATCGTACTGGACCAGTCAAAATGCCCTACACTCTGCTTCTTCCTACCAGTAAACCAGGGATGACTTTTAGAGGAATCCCTAACAGTGTCTCTATCTAAGGGCTTGGTGGCTTCATTTTCCTTTCAATAACAGTTCCATGTTACGTGCATATGTCTCATTTTGTATGTTGTTGTTTATGTCACATTGTCTTTGACGCTGCTTTTGTACCCATTAGCATATTTCCTTTTATCACTGTAAACCTTTGTTATTTGAGCTTTGAGTTGTATTATTCAAGAGTTATTATCATGAATGTTATGGTTTTACATTTTTATTTCTTTCTTCTTTCTCTTCAATTATTTTATTCAAACAAAGCCATGTGATTTAGTAATTTAGTTTTGAAGATTGTTTAAAAATTATTATTGTTCTTTATCTCTAAATCATGAAGTTTTAAGGAAGGTCCCATTCTCTTAAAAGAAATCGTTATATATAAGAAAAATGATATTTTAACACTAATTTTTTGATACTATTTTGACATTACACACATGTCAAAATGTAGTTGGACGATTTCAAATTAAAAAAGAACTTTAGTTTTTCTCTTCCAAATATGTCCTTGTCTCAGCTTTTTTTTAATTTAAAATCGTCCAATCACATTTTGACACATGTGCAATGTCAAAAGTGTAAAAAATTGGTGTTAAAATATCATTTTCCCTAAATAATAGTTCTATTTTGACACACGTGCTCAACTAATTTATAAAGTAAAATAATTAAAAATTAATATTTGTCTCTCTATAACAATTCGTAGTTAAATAATACTGTAAAATGGTTTACACTGACATAATTAAATTATAAAAACAAATACATCCATAATCCATCGTGGCATTTCATATTATAAATGTGATTGATTCAAAATAGGAAGAAGAGTTCGAGTATAATTGTGATTTTATCCCTAGAAGAACATGATGTTTATTTATCCTTCAACCTAAAGAAAAGTAACTCTATGTTGTTAATCAATGTCCATGTCCTAAAAATTCCTAAAATAGAATTAGTATATCTGAGTCAAGTTCATTTAAGTAAAACCCATGAAAAAAAAATAGATATATAAGAAATGTTATTTATTAAGATAAGATTTATTTGATAATATAAACATAACATATCATATTATTTATTGACTTGATCAGAATATTTACCAACACTCTAATCTCAATTCATAAAAAAAAAAAAAAAACATTTCGGACTATATAAAATTTTGAAAAAAAATTCGTATGGAAACATCTTAATTTCACGTAATAACATGTTTTTTCTGAAAAAGAAAAAGTAATAAGAAGTTTTATTTGAAGACATTTTTATGCATTAAACCAATTCAAAATAATATGAGAGTGAAACTAAAAATAAAAATTAAAATACGTATAGTGGAAAAGGTAAATTGTTATAATTCAATTCAAAATCAAAATATTTTACTAGATTGGATTGAATTTTATATTGGATTTTAAAAACCAATCAAATTCAAAATTTTATATGTAGATTCTTATTTAAAGAATTATTTCTGATTGAAAATAATTTTAGTAATTATTTTATTAAAAAAATACATATACAGTACGAATTTATTTCAATAGCCTATATTTAAAGATACATAATAATATTAATATTAAAGAATAACTTTTAATATATATATATATATATATATATATATATATATATATATATATATATATTTGGTCTTTTGTATTATTTCTGTTATGTTTGCTACATATAATTTATTATTCATTAGTATTTTATCAAAGAAATTAAAATCAAATGAAAATAAATTAGTAATTTATGCATTATGTAAACTTTACATGATGAAAAGGAAGATGATAAACATGAATGTATATAAATAAAATTGCATGATCAATATAGTGTGATATACATGAATGAAGTCTATAAAAGTTGAGTTAGAAATTTGAAATAACATATAAAACATCATAGGATGTATTAACCAAATTTTTATATTGTATATTTAAATTCTATGGGTAAAATCATCTATTCATACTTATATATTAAAAAATTATATTTTATTGAAAATAATTTTAATAATTTTTATTAAAAATAAATAAATATGTTGTAGAAATCTATTTTAATAGTCTATAAAGATAAATAATAACTTGGAGATAAAATATTTATTTTATTTTTTAATTATTTTTGTTACTATTCATCCGTATTTTTTAAAGAAAATAAAAAATAATAATTTTTATTAATATAATGTCATTAAATTAATAAAATAACCTATTATACATTAAATGATTTGTTTTGATTAATTTTCTTTAATAATTATTTAATTTAATATATGATATATCAAAATTTATCAAAAATAAGATTTTAATGATTTCTTAAAATTTAAATTTTAAACTAATATATATAACTGTGAAAAAAATGAAGAGAAGTTGTTTAAAAAATAATAAAAAATGTTAGAAAAAAATTATATTATCTCTTTTTCATCAACAACACTACCCAGTAACCTACCATTACTTTTTCTTCTCACACTATAGGCAATTTCAGCTTCTAGCAATACTTTCTTTCCCATAAATGTATTACTCAGCTATTTTGTCATATTCCGCTATTACCTTTATCTCCTTCCAGCACAAAGATTCATCCTAGCTAAAAAGATATATAAGCAATGATAAATCAATGATAATACTGAACAAATTATATAAAAAATGTAAACATTAATTTTTGACAAAAATGTAAACATTACTTTAACTTTAATTCGTTTATATAAAAAATCATAACAAATTAAAATAAAATTATTCTTTAATCAAACTTCCTACAAATCATCTTTCAATACAAACTTCAAAATATAAAGGATTTCATAGACTTGTATAAATAAATATCTTATATCTTTAAAAAAACGCTGAAATATTTATATATTTGTTTCTATTTTCTTTAAATATACCACTACACGTAATTAAATTACTCATAAGTCATACTTTTATTATAATAATAATAATAATAATAATAATAATAATAATAATAATAATAATAATAATAATAATAATAATAATGTTTTAGGGTTGTTAAGGCAATATGTTATTTTAGGACGAATCTTAGTGCATATATATGAATAGAATATGTGTCTGTATATTTTTTTAATACAAAGTTAAGATTCATTATTTTAGTACTGATGTTTCGAATCATTATCAGACATATATATAAGTTCTCAATATAGAATAAGAAATAATGACAATATTATTTGTAAAGTGAAAAATTATTAATGCAAGTAAAATGGAAGTGTGCATCCCTCCTTGGTAGTAAGGAAAGTAAAAAGAAATATACTGAAATATGAAGAAAAAAAAAAAAAAAGAGAGTCAAAACTATAAAAAAAAATCTCATTTTCCAAAATTACTCTCTTCTTTTCAAAATAATAAATGTATGAGTTACATTTTATTGAAACAGTTCCTTAATTTTAATTAATTTATTAATTTAAAAATGACTTAATTTTTTTCTCATCCTAATAAACATATCTAAAAGAACCCGTGCGTGATGAAGCTCCTATGCCAAGTGGTAATAATATATATATATATATATATATATATATATATATATATATATATATATATGTGTGTGTGTGTTTTTATTACATGCCCAAATAGAATATTTTGTTTTGATGCATGCCAAAATTGAATACAGAGTTTTCAAAACTTACATGCTGCTTCATGAGAAATATATAAAAAATCAACGAAACTGATGAAAAACTAGTTCATATTTGTGACAAGTTGCAGATTTCCTGCAACAATCTATTCATATTATATCACGATAATTATATTTTTTACATATCTTTTTTATAATTTTATTATTAACACTATATTTATTATTGTGATAAGATATTTTTTTTTTCTATTATTACAAAAAAAAAAAAAAAGCCATATAAAGTTACAGTGTTTCTAACGACAGAGTAAACTATCTAAATATGGTGGTTTAAGATTTGAAATTCTATCATATTCTCAAAACGGGTCATTCAACCCAACCTGAACCTGGTTCGACCTACTACGAGTTAGTCATTTAGTGAATCAATTTATGGATTAAAAAAAAAAATTGTATTTCAAATTTAAATAAATTTCACTATCAAAGTGTTAAACTCAAGACAATTCAAAATAATAAAAAAAAGTACAAAATAATATTTTTTAGTATACAATCATGATGAGTGAAGAGAGTATTTTTTTAAGGTAAATTAGGTATGTTGGTGAGCTAACCCGGCTCACCACGAATTTAATCTAGATGAGTTAAGATTAAATGAGTTGGATTGAAAATTGATCTGCATAAAAAAATATATTTTTTTCAAATCTAACTCGACTCAAATTTGTGGTAGATCAAATTGACTTGCGGGTTATAACTTATTTTTACAACTCTATCTATTATATTAAAACCTTAGTTTGTTACGTTTTTTAATATGACTTGACTTTTGTACATGAATAAAGTCTTAGGTTATATAATATTTTTTAGTATATCTATATTGAAAAAAATAGTATTTATGTTTCCACTAGAAACTCTTTATGTTTAAGAAAACATGTTTCGACCTGTTCTCTTCCCTCCATCTCAGATCGCGGTTGTCTATGATTCTTTTTCGATAATTTTTCTTTTATATTGTTCTTCAAATGTCAAACCAGTACCTTCTAAGAATCATGTGCTAAAGGAATGTGATAATATTATTGATTTCCTGTCGACTATAAAATAAAATAAGCAAATTGGAAATATTGTAATGTCTAAAACATAATGGAGAAAATTAAATGATAGAACATATATTATAAAAGTAAGTTAAAGATAAGAATATTTTTTAGAATGTGAAGAATTCAACTTAAGGAAAAAAATATTATAGATCGTGGAAGGTTTATATCGTCTAAATATTTTATCATAAGAGATAAATTAACTTTTTTTATATATTTATTGAAATTAGGTGTAACCACCCTTAATTAATTTAATTTATTACATTATACAATTGGTTACTCTAGATGACAAATGAAAAAAATTCAATCAGTATTGTTTGAATTTATTTTGATATGAATAAAGAATATTTGAATTAATCACATAGGTAATATCTGACGTTTTAAGCATAAATGAGTTTATAGATATTTCTGCAATCGCTTTCTTTTCCATTTTAAATTTACTGGAATTTTCTTAGTGTATTTGAAGTATTGAAATTCACTTATAAAATAAAATTTATGCACAAAGAAAAAAAGAAGAAAAAAAAGTTAATAAGTATATTCATTTTTTCTATTTTTCTATCCAAAACTATCCCAATAACAACATCCAGAACTCATCTAATAGAACTTTCTTATCTTAATAGCAAAACATCTCACTCTTACCACAAATTCATCATTTAAGCTTATTATAAATAAGTATTTGGTTAAATATGTCCTAATAATAGACACAAACAACTGAATAAAAAATTACAAATTTTTCTTTCTCCTCCTACATCTAACCTAATAAGGCTTGAAAATTTATGAAAATATAACTATTTTCAATGATATAGTTATTAGACGTGCTATCTTAACATATAAAAGAAGGTATATAATATATCATTTTAACATTAAAACAATGATAATAATTTTTGTCTTAACTCTTAATTTTTTTAAGAAAAGATATTTAGACGAGGATGGTACAACCGTGACCTAATAATAAGATAAAGGTATAAAACCTTAAAGAAATAAGGAAAAAAGTATAATTAAACTTTACATGCTTGATAGTAGTTCTCATCTCTATATATTATTAACAACGAGTAATGATTCGGTAACGTAATTTTATATTTATTTGATATATAATATAATGGTAAAATGGTAATAAAAAAATAAATTTTGTATTTTTTTTAAGAAAGTAAAAAATAAAAAAGAATAATATAAAATAAAAATGTAAAAAATTTTATATGTGTCAAATTATATTTTTTATTACTTAGACATAGCATTAAATATTAATTATGATTTTTTTATTTTGAATAATGATGAAATAAATGAATAACTATATATAGAAGCAACTTGTTATAAAAAGGGAAATGATATTTTAACACATTTTTTTTACATCATTTTGACACTGCACACGTGTCAAAATGTGGTTGGACGATTTCAAATTAAAAAAATAAACTTTGGTTTTTTTCTTCCAAATATACCTCTGCCTCAACTTTTTTAATTTGAAATCGTCTAATCACATTTTAACATGTGTGCAGTGTCAAAATGATGTCAAAAAATAGTGTTAAAATATTATTTTTCTTATAAAAAATAATCCTCAATTTAGTAAAAGGCTGTGTTCACACACATGTATCAATACAAAGAGATTTATCATCATATACATACTTTTGTGTATAAATAGCTGAGAATAGAACTTGAATTCCTCACAACTCACAGCATAATTAGATTCATAAGAAATTGTCCTTGCTACAACAATGAGTTCAATAGTGGAAAAGAAAGAGTTGGTGAAGGGGAGAGTGGTGTTGATACGGAAGAGTGTGGTTCAAACCATAAGCAGTGTTCAGGGTCTTGTTGCCACTGGCGTCAAGATAATTAACGACTCACCCGAACTTGATATCACTAAGTCTGTGTCTTTCAAATTGATTAGTCGTACCAAGTCAGAGAATGGTTAGTCTTCTCTCTTTCTCATGTTTTTCTTTTCAGTGTACACTATGCATTATCAGTATACAAGTTTTTCTATTATCAATCTTTCAAAAATAGTTACCTTTATTATCAAAACCAATAGTTTATATCATGTATCATGATTTGAAATCAGATTATACTGTAAAAAAGTCTTTCTGCATTCTATAAACATGTACTACTATCTTGTTATTTTTAGATTTTGATTTGTTTGCATTTTGCAGCTTGTAGTTTGGCTGGGAAAGTTGGAAAGGTTGCCTATTTGGAGAATAATGTTTCTGTGTTACGAACTTTGAAAGAGACGCGGGAAGAATTTGATATTTATTTTGAATGGGATGATNAAGATATGGGAACTCCAGGTGCATTTTATGTAACAAACAAAATGAATGAAGAGTTCTTCCTAGTTAGTGTCACTATTGAATATCCAAGTGAACACGACAAGAACAATATTATTCACTTNGACTGTAATTCCTGGGTTCACAACGATAAGCGTAGCGAAANAGGTCGCATATTCTTCGCCAACATTGTAAGTCAAATGACGATCTTTGTTATTTCCATTCTTAAAATTTAAATGAGAAAACTATATATTTATGAAAAAATATGCATTGCAGCCATATCTTCCTGATAAGACACCGGTGCAATTACAAGCGTACAGAGAAGAAGAGTTGAAGAATTTAAGGGGGGATGGAACTGGAAAGCGTGAGAAATGGGATAGGATTTATGATTATGATGTATATAATGATCTGGGATTTCTTGACAGCGATGGACAACAAGATCACCCAGTTCTTGGAGGCCTCAAATATCCCTACCCTCGTAGGGTTAGGACTGGGAGAAACGTTATCCACAACAACAAAAATGGTGAGTTGCATTTTATCATGCTTTAATTACATGTTCTAAAGAAAGGTCCAGCCTAGACTAAACATGTGACAAATAAAAATTTGAATTCTTTGATGACAAAAATGTCTCTATGCTTAATTTATGTCTTGACTAGGTGGTAACTACGAGGAGCAAGCTGAGGTTTATTATGTGCCAAGAGATGAAAATTTCAGTGACGAGAAGACTGCAGAATTCTTTCAATTATCAAAGAAAGCTTTAGGTGGAAGCGTCGAACCTTTGCTCCTATCTTTGTATTTAAAGACCACCTCAAATGAATTTAATGGCTTCGAAGAAGTGCTGAAAATGTATGAAGGTGGAGTTAATCTGCCTCTATCTATCACTGGAAACGGTAATCCAAGTGTCCTTGACTTCCCAACTCCTGATGTAATCAAAGGTAACTATTGCTTACTTGGAACTCCGGTATAACTACTTCTAAACACTACACTCTTTGCCAATTTTATTTTCTTTGTTATGGTTTTGTATAGAGAGCAAGTTTGCATGGATGACTGATGAAGAATTTGCAAGAGAGATGATTGCCGGTGTAAACCCTCTTGTAATTCGGCTTCTTAGAGTGAGTGCAAATATTAAATTTATTTTTAATATACAGAGATCTTTTATATGCTAAATTATTCTATTTTCATGGCCTTTCTTTCTGATTATTGGACATCTTTATGAATGGCAGAATGATGACCTTATATCATTGGAGCAACAACTTTGCAACTGTATTCAACACAGTACAGTAGAAACAAAAGAAATATTGGAGAAAAACATGAACGAGATGACACTAGATGAGGTGATAATATACAGGAAGTAAATAGAAAACAATATGATATCATAGAAATACAAAGTAGTTCAATATTCTTTAAATTATTCTTTGGGGTATGG
Organism: Vigna radiata var. radiata; assembly: GCF_000741045.1. Taxonomy (NCBI): domain Eukaryota; kingdom Viridiplantae; phylum Streptophyta; class Magnoliopsida; order Fabales; family Fabaceae; genus Vigna; species Vigna radiata. The sequence continues at coordinate 2,165,570 of NC_028359.1, read as the reverse complement.
AGGCACCTAAAGTGATATTGTTTGTGATTGAAAGGTATATGAATTAACAAAGTTATCACTGAACTTAAATTTTTTGGAACAGGCATTTGATAAGAAGAGATTGTTCATATTGGATTACTATGACGCATTCATGGCGTATTTGACGAAGATAAATGAACTTCCTTCTGCAAAGGCTTATGCCACCAGGACATTCTTGTTCTTACAAGATGACGGCACATTGAAACCACTTGTTATTGAATTAAGCAAGCCACATCAATGTCCATGTTGTGGTCAATGGAATGTCGAGACCAGATTGGAGCTGCCTGCAGACAAAGGTGTCGACGGTATAATTTGGTTATTGGCCAAAGCTCATGTTGTTGTAAATGACACCAACTATCATCAGCTCATAAGCCACTGGTATATTTATACAAGAACTCAATCTGCTAAAAGCCTACATATGCAAACATGTTAATGTAATACTAAATTTAATCTTTTAACTTTCTTGGTGTCTGTCAAATGTCACAGGTTACATACTCACGCAGTGATTGAGCCATTTGCCATATCAACAAACAGGAATCTCAGTGTACTTCACCCCATTTACAAACTCCTTCATCCTCACTTCCGTGACACCATAAATATAAACTCACTTGCCAGGAAGTCCCTAATTAGTGCAGGTAGCGTTATAGAGCAAACTTTTTTGCCTGGACCATATTCTATGGAGATGTCTTCTGCTATATACGAGAAATGGGTTTTCGCTGACCAAGCATTACCAAAGGATCTCATCAATAGGTAATTTAACCGTATTAAATTAGAAAAAAACAATGTGTCCAATTATGGGAAAATATCATGTCGATGGTGAAAATTGAGATAGCCTTGTTATCAAAGTAACTTTTTTCTTCTTCTTCTTATGATTGATTTAGAGGTTTGGCGTTTGAGGATGACGCTAACGACCTTAAGCTAGTGATAGAGGACTATCCTTACGCTGTTGATGGACTAGAAATATGGAATGCTACTAAGCTCTGGGTACAAGACTATGTCGCTCTGTATTATTCGGACGATCAGGCAATTAAAGGAGATACTGAATTGCAAGAATGGTGGAAGGAAGTTGTGGAGAAGGGTCATGGTGACTTAAAAGCACAAAAGGGTCATGGTGACTTAAAAGCACAATGGTGTGAAATGCTTACTTCTCAAGATCTGGTTGAGACTTGCACTACCATTATATGGATTGCTTCAGCTCTTCACGCCGCTGTTAATTTTGGACAGTATCCTTATGGTTATATAATGAACCGTCCTACACAAAGCCGAAAATGGATCCCAAAACCAGGAACTGAAGAGTATGATGAGATGACCAAGAATCCTCAAGAAGCTTTTCTGAAAACAATTACTCCAAAGTACCAGACCGTTGTTGATCTTTCAGTAATGGAGCTACTATCAACCCATGCTTCAGACGAGGTGTATCTTGGACAAAGGAACAGTCTAGATTGGACTGCTCATCAAGAAGCAAAAGTTTTGTTTAAAAGATTTACAGATGACTTGGAAAAAATTGAGAAAAAAATCTCAGACAGGAACAACACTGAAGGACTTAAAAATCGTACTGGACCAGTCAAATTGCCCTACACTCTGCTTCTTCCCACCAGTAAACCAGGGATGACTTTTAGAGGAATCCCTAACAGTATCTCTATCTAAAAGCTTGTTGGCTTCCTTCTGTGTTGTGCTTTTACCTTTCAATAACAGTTGCATGTTACGTGCATGCCTCATTGTGTGTGTTGTTGTTTAGGTCACATTGTCTTTGATGCTGCTTTTGTACTCTGATAAATAAGCTCATTATAGCATATTTATTTCCTTTTATCACTGTAAACCTTTGTTATTTGGGCTTTGAGTTGTATTATTCAAGAATTATTATCATCAATATTATGGTTTTACATTTTTATTCCTTTCTTCTTTCTGTTTAATTATTTTATTAAAAAAAAAAAAAACCATGTGATTTAGTAATTGAATTTCGAAGATAACTGAATATTTTCTTGTAGTAGTGATAATTGAGTATCTATAATACTAATATTTACGACATTGTTTTCCTGCTTGTACAATCTTAAGTTATTTCACATATCACAAAAGTTGTTAGTGTCTTGATTCAAATGGCAATATTTTTATTTCCCAGAATAGTTTCCTTTTTGTTACTCAAACACAATATATTTCGATCGATGTCTTGTTTTATTATTTCTTCATGGTATCATTTCATCTATTGTTGACTCTGAATTCGACATGCTACCCATGAATCACTTATTGTTGTTTGTCTTTTATTTACATTGCGTCTAAATTCTTATATAGAAGCTAATCCTATTGACCTTGTTGTTTCGTTATATTATAGACACACTCATCCTACGAAAGCATGTTGTAAATTTGGATGGGACTTATCCAGCTGTGAAGGTTCTTACTATTAGACTTATTCTCACTTTAGCTTTTACAAACAATAATTCTTTCATAAATGGCATTCTAGAAGACGTTTACATCACTCAACCATTTGATTTTGAGTCTACACATTCAACTCTTGTTTGGAAACTCCCTAGGCCCATATATATGTCTTAAAACAAGTCTTTAGAGCCTGGTATACCATCACCTTGTTGGTTTTTGTGACATCCCTTCACAAATGTAAAATGAACTCATTTTTAATTTAACTATTATATAAAAGAGATAATTAAGTTAAAACTTGAAATATGGAATAAAAGAGAGCTATAAAAGCGAGAATTTTTCAGCTCATTTTTTCTCTCAGTCTTTGAGATATATTATTTATTTTTCTTTCTTTCTCAAGTCTCCATTTTCTTTGCGCGAAAAAAGAGACTCCACCAGCCACTCAATATTAATGGATTCCTCTTCTGTTGGCAAAGCCGCATCAACTAATCACAGGATTTTGTTGCAAATTCTCTACGTTTGGAAAAGTAGTTAGTCTTCTCTTTCTTCTAGCACCTTGCAACTCTATCTGTTGAGTGTTTCTGTAAAGGTATTGCTGAATAAAAGTTTGATTGTTGAGTGCCTTAGAAAGAAAAGACATCATGTGCTGATATTTCTTCTCTCTGACTTGCAATATGTTCTCCATAGACAACAATTGCTCCCTTGAATTGTGTTGCCGGTTCCTCAACCTCAATTTCATCCATACAAAATCTCATGTCTCTCCTCAACCTCTCCATCTCACCTTCCAATCCAAACTCTCCATATTCAATGCAAGCTCCACTTTTATTCTGATTTGGTAAAAATAAAAGAAAGAAAAAGAAGGAAAGTAGGAAAAAAAATGAACCACATCATAATATTTACCAACAAATTATTTCGTCGATAAATATTGATGGACGTTACCGAAGGAAAAATTTGTCGATAATTATCGACAGAAAAATCTTTCAGTAATTACCGATGGATATTTTCAACAATAATTATCGACGAAACAAAAGTTCTTCAGTAATATTTTTCGACAACACTTTTATTAATGAATTTTTTATCAACGATAACTTTAATTTATTGTCAAATTTTATGCATTATCGACGAATTTTGATTGTCAGAAATAGCAATTTTTCTTATAGTGATTTTAACTACAGTTAATCTCGACTCTTAAACGATATGAGACTATTGAGTGTGGTAAGAACATAAGCTCCCTAATTAAGGTCTAAGGAGAATGACTAAATGTCTCCAATGGAGGGCTTAAGGGACAAAATGTTCTATTATAGGCTCCAATAACTGAAAGACAATATCCTAATGGTGGTTTGCTTGTTCCTTTTGTCTGAAAAGGATCTTTGTTGTTGAGAGGGAAAATCTACCTATAAAATACTCTCTTAAGTTCAAGTTAATAAAATAGTTAAATTCTTTGTATAATAGTGTGAAAGTGAGTCTTTCTTAGAACATATTAATTATATGTATAGGATCAATGTGGACCCTAGACCTATATTCCTATTGAAATAATTTTTACCTAAGAGCATAATAACAATATAATAAATAATAACAAAATGATAAATAATAAGGTTTAATCATACGTATGGTCCCTATTTTTGGTGACTTTTCTTAAATAAGTCTCTCACTTTTTTTTTTATCTCAAATGGGTTCATATTTTTGAAAATTTGAAGCAATTAGGTGTTGCCTTTAATTTTGTATTAACAAACTTAAAGAACGTGTCACATGTCAGTTCGTTATTTTTTTTGAATTTCGAAATATTTTTTTAAATACTTTTATTTTTATTTTTTTACTTTTTTTTTTAGAAAAAAAATTACCACGTGTCAAACTGACATTATGTCACATGACGATGACAATGTGACATGGCAACGATAGTGTCATATGTCATTGTCAGGCCACGTGTCATTGAATTAATTTCAATTTAGTCCCGTATTTTTATGGTCTCAATTTAATCCTAATTTTTTTAAAAATTAAACAATTTTGTCCCTCTCCAAATTCAAACAAAATTTAATTTTTATATAAATCTTTATAAATATTTTTATTACAATTGATATTTTATTAAATATTTATAATAAGATTAAGTTTATTTATATTTATATTTAGTTAATTATATAAATGTTAATTATGTTATCAGAGTAATTGTGAATAAGGGTGAATTAAGAGTGTCAGCGTTTGACGATAGATCAGAGTTGTGTGTGATCAAGTTAGTTGTATAGTACTTTAGAGAGGATATAAGATTATGTGAAACGATATCGGGAAGGCTTTAGTTTGAAGTCAAGACTAGCTAAAGTTTTGAAAATAATAAGAGTTAGTGGAAGACATTAATTGGGAGGTGAGTTTAGTTTGGCCGATACAAATTCTTTGATCAGGCGCAAAAAGGATCCTTAAAAGATTAGGTTTGGAGCTTGTTTTAAGAGTAGTGGCTAGACTAATCTATACTATTGAATACTAGAGAATTTAATGCAAAAGCAATGTTTTTCAATCAGTTGAGTGTTGGGGATAATATCTCGATCAAGTTGGTCGTTTGTGATAAGAAAGAATGAAAAGAGCATATTTTTCTTTCTACTTGATGAGTGAGTTTTTTCGAACAAAATTTTAGAGGTGGCAGTGGTTTAAAAATAGTGAGACTCAATTATTTTTAATATTAATTTTTTTTAATATAGATAGTTTCGTTATGAACGAGTTTCATTATTTTAAAACATATCATCTCTCTAAAAAACCACTTTTCTAGAATTATCTAACTCCGCTCTAAGAATTGTCGCTCTCTGTTCATGTGTTTGAAGATCAAATACCGCCAGAGTGATCCTTGTCGTGAGATCTTCAAGTCTAACCGATCAGTTTCTTAAATAAAGTAAGTTGGTTTTTTGCTTCTCTTTGGGCTTCTTCCTTGCATGCTAGCCCCTTTTTCTACATTGAAGTTTGAGTCTTTTATAAGACTATCTATTGATCAGTTTTCCTAATTGTGTACCTTAATCATATTTTTGTGGTTCGTAGGAACAGATAAAACTTCTTGTGCATTTGGAACTATTTTAGATTTTCTAGAGCGGTTTAGTCATCTATCAAGTAAGGAAAGTTAAATTTCCCTAATTTAAGTGTATGATGTGTTGAGAATCTGAATTGCATGTTTGAGTTGCTTGAAATTGGTTGAAGTGCTGGTATTGGTATTTGTGCTAATGAAATATGAAATGTTGAGTTGAGTTAGGGGCTTGGGATAGCTTTTAGTGATTGAATGTTGAAATGTTGGTATACTGTGTGATTGACATTGCACCTAAGGTGAATTACGTCATTGATTCGTGTTTAATCTTATGGTTGGTTGTTTTGGGCATCTAGAATTAGTGTTAGACTCTTTTGTAGGGTTGAAATGACATAAATCTGCAGAATTTTGTTCTGCAAAATTATGGAAACTTGTTGGACGAGCATATATTCACCGAGCAAAGTCAAAGTCAAAGAGCTACTGACTTGGTGGAGTGAATTCAATTCCACTAGGACCGGATCATCCCCCAAATGTATATTTTCTTCTGCAAAAACATTTCCCCACAACTGGAGCTTGATAGCAGTATTGGCGGCAGAACATGATGGGTCTCTTAAGGTCTCAAACATCTCATGGGCTTTCTTAACCCTTTGATACTTCTCTTTAGCTTCTTTGGGATCTTGAGCTTGTATCTCTTTCAACTTATGCAAAGTATTTTAACATGATTTTAGAGTTCTGACTGCCATCAAGTTCTTGCATCTTATCTTTTATCAATGTCCCAACACCAAAATCATCTTGCAACACTAAGTTAGTGAGAAAAAGAAAAACCAGATTGATGAAATGTGAAGTATGTTAAAACTAAGATTACCATTTTCAGCTCTGCCTTTATGAAACGTTAGATTATACCCAGCTCATCCTTATTTCCCTCTTAATCCTAGTATAGTCTAGTTTATAATATCATTGTTTTAGTTACCATAGTTCTTTTAAGAATTTTTGTTTTACAAGTTCTAGCAAATAATTTTATTTTTCCTTTTAATATGAGTTAGTGCACTTAATATAGTTTCGAGTAAATCAGTTCGATTTGGCTCGGTTCGGTGCAATTTGGTTCTATTGGTTCGGTTCAGTTTGCTTTGGTTCACTTCGGATCGATTTGGCTCGTCACGTTCAGCTTGTCTCGTTCGGCTCGTTTGGCTCGACTCGGCTAAGCTCGGCTCTGTTCAGTTCGGTTTGGTTCGATACAGTTCAATTCAGTTTAGTTCAATTCAGATTGGCATGGTTCAGCTCAAGTCGACTCGGTTCGGTTCGGCTCGACTCAATTTGATTCGATCGATTCAATTTTGTTCGGCTCAGCTATGTTCGGTTCTATTCGACTCATCTTCGCTCGGCTTGGCTCGTTAAGCTTGGCTCGACTCGTTCCTTTAGGTTCAACTTAGTTCCGTTTGGTTCGGCTCAATTTGGTTTGGTTTAGTTCGGTTCAGCTCGAATCAGCTTGCCTCATTTTACTTCAGATTAGTTTGGTTCTACTCGGCTCGGCTTGTCCGAATCAGTTCAGCTCGCCTCGGTTCGGCTCACCTCGGTCCATCCATTTTAGTTCGATTCGGCAAAGTTCAATTCAGTTTGGTTCAATTTGGTTCGGCATGACTCCACTTAAATAAGCTTGTTTAGCTCAGCTAAGCTCGAATCGTTTGGCTCATTCGGCTCGGTTTTGTTAGGTTCGGTTCAATTCAGCTCAGTCGGGCCTGGTTCAGTTCCGATGGTTGGACTCGATTTGATTCGGTTCGATTTGGCTCGTCTTGATTCAGTTCAATTCAACTTGACTCGACTCGTTTTGGTTTGGTTTGGTTGTATTGGGTTTGATTCAGCTCGATTTGGTTGGTTCAGTTCAGTTTGGTTCAGTTAGGTTCTGTTCGATTCGGTTCGATTTGGTTCGGTTTGTCTCTGCTCCACTCGATTCAATTCGATTTGGTTCGGTTTCGCTCGGCTCGGCTCGGTTCAATTCGACTCATTTCGGTTTGGTTTGACACAATTCGATTCGACTCTATTCCGTTCGATTTGGATTAAAATGTCATTGTCAATAACACCATATCAATTTGACACGTGTCACAATGTTAGTTTAAAAAATTAAAAATATATTAAAATTTGAAAAAGAAAAACTGGAACTAACACCATCTATACATATCTAACTACAAGGACATAATTGTTTTAATTTTTTAAAAGTAAAAATCCAATTTAAAAAAGTGAAAAAAGTCACTAAAAATAAAAATTATTTGTATGACTAAATGAAAGAATAACACAAACTATTGAGAGTTAATTATGACGTATAAATATAACCTAGATATATACAACTTTATATTATTCTATTAAAAAAACTTATTAAACCAAATTCTTTAATATGTCTATTTAATCGAATAAAAGATGTAACAATGATAAATATTTTAAAAAATACGGAAAAAGAGAAGATTAATATATGAGTTTAATTTATATAAAAGATTATAATTCTTCTTATTCAAAATTTTAAAATATGAGATTTAGTTTTTAATTCTTTTTATCTCTTTATGAGTGGTAAAATTATCTTTGGATTTCCAACACAAGATAATATATTATTATTTCTTTTAAAATTTTATTATGATACACAATAATGTATAAAAGATATCTTTATCTTATATACTTATTTTATATTTATTTTTTTATTATATTTAAAATTACAATATTTTAAATGAAATAAATGTATTATAGTAAAATAATACTAAAAAGAAAATATATAAATATAAATATACATTCATCAAAAAATAATTATATACATTTCAATAATTAATACTTTTTAATTTATAGTACTTCTCAAATATTATTTATTTTAAATGCCTAATCCGTTAAATATTCCTTTTCAGAATAGGACACTGACCATATTGTCACTCTCGGTCGGTCACGTGTAACACAATTAAATATTGTAATATTGTAATTTTGCGGAGAAGTTTCATCATATAATGACAAAGGAACTCCTTTCACATTAATCAATCATATATATATATATATATATATATTAAATTTACACCCATTAAATATAAAAAATATATATACAAAATATTGTACTTAAATATGTTTCCAATAGTATTTTAATAAAATAAACAAACGTCAATACTGAGACAAAATGACAAATGTGTTTCCAATATATAGTAAAATAATTTTGTTTTTTATTATACTTATTATATGTTTTAAAACAATTAAATTTTATAATAAAATCTATGTAGAAACTAATAAATTGCAAACTATTGTAGTTAATAATAATTATTTTTTCTGTATTTCACAATTTTTTACGTTTTCTCTTAGTAAACCCGTTTCAAATATAAATTTCGAAAATAAATATTTTTCGACACTGTTTACTATAATAAATTTGATAATTGTTTATGTTAGACAATTTGATATTTAGAGTTAAATTTGTAACATAAAGTAACATTTATCATTATCATTATTTATTTTACTTCATTATTAAGATATATATTTTTAATCTATTTATAAATATAATCATGGTTATATTTATGAATTAGTGGATATTATTTTATAGACATTTTGAATGGATGTAATTTTGTCTTAATTTCAATACCATAATTATATAATATGTATTTAGATTGAAGATTTCATGAATAAAGAAGAATGAATTTTATTTTTATAAAACTTATCATATACATTTAAAACAAGTTTAACTATTTAAAGGCTTGATTGTCATATACATTTAAATTAATTTTATAACTTTATGAATTTATAAATTTATAATTTTAGAATTTTATAAATTATAAAATTATAAAATTATATTATAAAATTAAAAAATTATAACATCATAAAATTATTATAAAACTTTAAAGTTATAAATTTATAAAGTTATAAAATTATAAATTATAAAATTATAAATTATAAAATTACAAAATTATAAAATTTTAAAAAAGTATTTAACTTTTGTAATAAGGTTAATTTTTTAAGTTTATTAAGTAGTTTTTCATGTTAACATTCGAACTAAAATATATCAAATAATATAAAAAATTTAAATATTACCATGAAAGTGTTTGTCTCGCAAAAAAAAACAATACAACTGAGTTAAAATTATGAGACAAATTTTAATTTCGAATAAAAGTTTAACTTTAAAATAAAAAGTAAAATTCCTGTTAGGAATATATTTTTATTTATTTTTAGTGTTACTTTTTATTTAAAGAATTTCATTTTTTAATTGCTAACTTTTTTTCTTATTAATAAGATATAATAGCATATTCTTTACTAGAAAAAAAAAAGTATATGAATTTTTCATTTAAAAATAATTATTACATACAATACAATTGTATTATTTGTATGGATATAAATGATTTCAACAACCAACAAGAATTGATCACGTGTTCACAACACCATCCAAAACAAGAGTTAAAGAAGACTTTGTGGCCTTATCGTACAACCAATCAACATTAATTGAAATTATCGAACAATAAACCTAAGACACTGAGATTTTGCAACATTCCTAATAACACGCCAAAGGGTTATTTCTGAAAAAACTAGTTCATGAAAAATGAGATTGCAGGAAATGAATGGCAGAAGAAGAAGAAGACAACTTTAATGGGATATGTAGGACTCATTTCAATAGAATAGTTATCACATAAGTTGAAGGTGGAAACACCTCATATTCACACAATTTTTTCAATGGGTAAAGATTTTTGGTGCTTTTTCCATGACTTTCATGTTTTTGTTCACATTAGAGGATTAATGAAGCTTGTATTTATTCTTGAGATTTTTCCAGCTGGGTTGGTTTATTCTTTAATTCTTCACATAGTTTCGTGTATAAATACCCGAGATTACATTGCTTCCTCACACCTCACAACTCTCAGATATCAAGCACAGAAATTATATATCCTTGCTATAGCAATGAGTCTAATAATAGTGGAAAAGAAGGGACCAATAGTGGAAAGGAAGAAGTTGGTGAAAGGGAGGGTGGTATTGATCCGGAAAAATGTTGTTCAAACCATGAGCGCTGTCCAGGGTCTCTTTGCCACTGGCAAAACCATCATTGACTCATCATCCCAACTTGATTTCACTAAATCTGTGTCTTTCAAGTTGATCAGTCGTACCAACTCAAACAACAGTCAGTGTTTCTTCTTTCTTGTGTGTTTCTTTCTGCAATGATACTGCAAAAAGAATCTNTGCATTCCTTGAACTTGTACTTTTTCTCGTTATTGTTGGATTTTGATTTGTTTTCATTTGCAGTTTTAGNTTCNGCTGGGAAAGTTGGAAAGNAAACNTATNTGGAAAANAATATTTCTGTGTNACGAACNTNGGGAGAGAGAGNGGAGGAATTTGATATTTATTTTGAATGGGATGATNAAGAAATGGGAATTCCAGGAGCATTTTACGTAAAAAGCCTAATGGATNANGAGTTTTTACTTGTTAGTGTGACTCTTGAATATCCAACTCAAAGAAATGAGCACGACCATAACCACGACCAGAACTATATTCACTTTGACTGTAACTCCTGGGTTTACAACCATAAGTTTTACAAAACGGATCGCATTTTCTTTGCCAACATTGTTAGTCTTTATTATTTCCATTTTTAAAATTTACATGAGAAAAGCATATATTTATGAAAAAATATGCATTGCAGCCATATCTTCCTGGTAAGACACCGGAGCAATTAAAAGCGTACAGAGAAGAAGAGTTGAAGAATTTAAGGGGAGATAGAAAAGGAAAGCGTGAGAAATGGGATAGGATTTATGATTATGATGTGTATAATGATCTGGGCTTTCTTGAAAGCGATGGACCAAAAGATCACCCAGTTCTTGGAGGTCTCAAATATCCCTACCCTCGTAGGCTTAGGACGGGGAGACCCGTCATCGAAAGAAATGGTGAGTTACATTTTATCATGTTTTAATCACAAATGAATTGTGGATGATAAAAGTGTCTCTATTTATGTCTTTGACAGGTGAAGAATACGAGGTACCAGGCGAGGTTAATTATGTGCCAAGAGATGAAGATTTCAGTCAGGAGAAGACTTTAGAATTCCTTTCATTAGGAAGGACAAATTTAGCTGCAAGAGTCGAACCTTTGCTCCTTTCTTTATATTTAAAGATCACATCAAATGAATTTAATGGCTTCGAAGAAGTGGATAAAATGTATGAAGGTGGAGTTGATCTGCCTCTGTCTATCACTGCCAACGGTACGCCGAGTGTTATCACTGGCAAAGGTACTCCGACTGTCATTGACTTCCCAATACCCGCTGTAATTAAAGGTAACTAGTTCACTTGGCACTCCGGCGTAACTACTTCCAAACATTACACCCTTTGTAAATTGTTTTTTCTTTGTTATAATTTTCTATAGAAAGCAAGTTTGCATGGATGACTGATGAAGAGTTTGCAAGAGAGATGATTGCCGGTGTAAACCCTGCTGTAATTCGCCTTCTTAAAGTAAGTGCAGATATTAGTTTTATTTTTCATATACAGAGATCTTTTATATGCTGAATTATTCTATTGTCATGGCCTTTCTTTCTGATTATCGGACATCTTTATTAATGGCAGAAGGAGGAGCTCGCATTGCCAGGGAACAAATCACGAAGTACAGTAACAAAAGAAACTTTGGAGATTAACATGAATGGGGTCAAAGTAGACGAGGTAATAATATACATGAAGTAAGCAGAAACAATTTGATATCATAGAAATACAAAGTTCAACACTTCCTCTAAATACTTGGATATGGAATTATTCTTTCCTATATAAAGGGATATGAAGTGATACTGTTTGTGATTCAAAGGTATGGCACTGAACTTAAAATTGTGGAACAGGCATTTGCTGATAGGAGATTGTTCATATTGGATTACTATGACGCATTCATGGCGTATTTGACGAAGATAAATGAGCTTCCTTCTGCAAAGGCTTATGCCACCAGGACATTCTTGTTCTTGAAAGATGATGGGACATTGAAACCACTTGCTATTGAATTAAGCAAGCCACATGATCATCCGAATGTCGAGACTAGAGTGGTGCTGCCTGCAGATAAAGGTGTTGAAAGTACAATTTGGCAACTGGCCAAAGCTCATGTTACTGTAAATGACACCAACTATCATCAAGTCATTAGCCACTGGTATATACCAACATACATCTGCAAGATCAACAATAAATAATCTATTTAATTAAAGGAGTGCTTGGTGCTCGAACTCTTTTACATCCTACACATATATACATATGCAAACATGTAGTATGAAATTTTATCTCGTAACTTTTCTGTTGCCTGTCACAGGTTACATACTCATGCAGTGATGGAGCCATTTGCCATAGCAACACACAGGAATCTCAGTGTACTTCACCCCATTTATAAACTCCTTCATCCTCACTTCCGTGACACATTAAATATCAATTCACTTGCCAGGAAATCCCTAATTAATGCGGGTAGCATTATAGAGCAATCTTTTTTGCCTGGACCGTATTCAATGGAGATGACTTCTGCTGTATACAAGAGTTGGGTTTTCACTGACCAAGCTTTACCAAAGGATCTCATCAAAAGGTAAATTAACCATATTAAATTAGAAAGATCAATGTGTCAATATGGCCTTGTTATCAAAATAACTCCTTTTTTTTTTCTTTTGATTGATTTAGAGGGTTGGCGGTTGAGGATATCACTGCCCCTCATGGCCTTAGACTTGCGATAGAGGACTATCCTTATGCTGTTGATGGACTAGAAATATGGAATGCTACTAAGAAGTGGGTACAAGAGTATTTGTATCTGTACTATTCAGAAGAGGGGGCAGTTCAAGGAGATACTGAATTGCAAGCATGGTGGAAGGAAGCTGTGGAGAAGGGTCATGGTGACTTAAAAGCAGATCTATGGCCAAAAATGCATACTTCTAATGATCTGGTGGAGATTTGCACTACCATTATATGGATTGCTTCAGCTCTTCATGCCTCTGTTAATTTTGGACAGTATCCTTATGGAGGTTATATCATGAACCGTCCTACACAAAGCCGAAGATGGATCCCAGAAGCAGGAACTGAAGAGTATGATGAGATGAGCAAGAATCCTCAAGAAGCTTTTCTGAAAACAATTACTCCAAAGTATCAGACTGTTATGGATCTTACAGTGATGGAGCTACTATCAACGCATGCTTCGGACGAGGTATATCTTGGACAAAGGAACAGTCTGAATTGGACTGCTGATCAACATGCAAAAGAAATATTTCAAGAATTTACAGAAAACCTAGCAAAAATTGAGAAAGAAATCTCGGTCAGGAACAACAACAAAGAACTCAAAAACCGAACCGGACCAATCAAATTGCCTTACACTGTGTTTCTTCCTAACAGTGAACCAGGGATGACTTTCAGAGGAATCCCTAACAGTGTCTCTATCTAAACGCATGTTGGTTTCCTTCTGTGTTATGCTTTTACTTTTCAATAACAGATGCATGCCATGCATGCCTCTTGTTTGTGTGCTTGTTTGTTTTCTTGCAGCTTTTGTACCCTAATAAACAGGCTGATTAGCAGATTTCCTTTTACACTGGAAATCTAGTTATTTGGCCTTTGAGTTGTATCATTCAAGTGTTATTATCATGAATATCATATTTTAATTTGAATAATCGTATGATGATATACTTTTACCTTCGTTTGAATGATAATGTAAAGATAAAATGATTTTAAAAGAATAAAATTTTATATTTTTACAAAAAGTATTGTTACGGTATCACATTTTTACCTTCGTTTAATACAATGTAAAATAATCATAAAAAAATAAATTTTTATATTTTTTATAGAAAGAAAATGATAAAAAAATAGTGTCATAAAAAAATAAATGTAGTACTTGTTTGTGATATAATTTAATTTTAAGTAGTAGGAATTTATTTGTTATGGAAGTGAGATTTATTAATTTTGTACACAACCGATAATTATCCCAAGTTATAATTATCCATCACATGAAATAAAGTACAAACATAATCAGATAAAAGAAACAAATTATTCCATAGAATAAATGGGGAATTAATTAACATTTAAATGATAAAAATAAGATTAAATATAAAAAAAATAGAAAGTTGGGTTACAAAAAAGTCACTTGAAGTATGTATTTTAAAAAAAAGTTTAGAATCACTAAAAAAATCTTATTCAAAGACTACGTACCAAGTCAAACGAGCTTTTGAGATAAGAAAGGATAAAAAAAAAAACTAGCTCAAATGACCTGATAAACACGATCTTATGTAGTGTGTCTAAAACAAACAAAACTATATATAAATTTTGTGACATTAAAATAGTTATTTAAAGAATTAGTTAATATATTTACATATCAAAACATTTGTAAATCTTCTTAAAATAAATCAAATCTCAAAAACAACTCATTCTAAAATACCTTAATATTATTGCAAGTTTTAATATTAAACATCATTATTATATGTCGACGAGACTCCAGCACAGCGACGGTGGTAGACATGTGACAGAGGGAATGAACCTTGGTCACAGTAAAACATTCTGGTGTTGTCAACTCGACATTGGCCTCCATTAGCATACAAACACCTAGAACAGTTCTCAGATAATTCTATTCCAATTTCGATTTCATAAGTTACGTACTTGAAAGGGTCGTGGGGATCAAGATCCACAAATAGCACGTCGGAGCTTGTAGGAAGCTGAACCATTGTACATCCTTTGAGGTGACTGTAGCTGGAAGACGTGTCGTTGTCCACCAGTGAATATAGTGTTTCGTTTCTGCAAATTGCTGAGTTAGAAACAACAGCGTCCACCACCTGCAGCTCATGCTACGACCCGCGTGCAAACAACAATGTCCACCACCTGCAACTCATGCGTTACGGAGCAACTTCCAGCAAGCACTTCCCGGTCATGCGCTACGCCCCATGCCGGCACCAAAGGAGGTAAGAAGCTTCCAGCACTTCCCGATCATGCGCTACGCCCCACGCTGGCAGCAAAGGAGGTAAGAAATGATGATGACCATAACCGGATACAACATGGGTGAAGAACAACGCGTATCCGGATACGTGCTTTTTTTGAACAAGAACAACTGTATCCGAATACAAGTATATGGGTAACCAGATACAAGTTGTTGGGCATTTTCATGGCTTCTCCGTAACCGGATACACCTTCCTGTGTAACCGGATACGAATTTCTTCTTTCGTCTTCTTCGTCACCAGCGACGGAGCTTGCAGCCGACCACCTCTTTTCTTCATCTTCCACCAAAGCTTCCTCATCTACAGTATGCAAATATTACAGCAACAACCCATATACACAGTGAAAACTGGTGCAAAGCTGGTGCAAGTGGGTGAGGACAAACAGAGAGAAATATTTAAAATGAAGAGGGTATTTTAGACAATGGTCGATTGATCCCTGACAGTAAGTTTTTTTTAATTAATATGATCACAAATAAGGTTGATATATCTTGTATAATTTAATAAATAAATACTTTATCTAATATAAAGTTAAGGAAAAACATTAGAAAGGGTATTTAATTGGATTTTTTAAAACATTTTCCCAGATACTAAACTATATTGGATGGTTTTGTCTGAAAACTTCAGTTTGAAAAACTTTTTTTTTTAAGAAAAGGAGAAAGAGAACAAATATTTTTCTTTTACAAGTTCATATAATATATTATAAATATTCCTTCTCCAATCTTTGAATTTTTTCAACCATTCATTTAATAGTATTTCCACTGTGTTTGTCGATATGTCTTTGGACTCTAATCACAATCCCAATTTTAAAAGTAGTTTATTATTATTATTATTATTATTATTATTTGACTATATATAATAATGCGCAATAGACTAATATATAATAAAGATTATTCGTACAAGATTTCCCATCAAAGATCTAATATGAGTTATAATAACGAATCAAGTTGTGGATTTCAGTGTATTTGTGTCTTTGTTTCTAAATATAAAAATTCACATTTATTTTTTTTCTTCATCTTTGTGTTTCTGTGTCATTTTCATCTCTTCGGGTAATTTCTTAATTATTAATTAAATTATTTTCTTTCAAAAAGTTAAAACTATTGTTAATTATTCAATATTAAAAGGATATATATTTTTTCTTTTATTTAATTTATGTCAATTTTAAGCTCTGAAATCCTGAGTACTTTAAAATCTCAACTTGTGAAAATCGAATAAACTAAATATTTGAGAGAAAATAGAGAAAAAAATTCAAATAAAACTGAACATAGAATAAAAAATAATAAAAATTATTTATAAATTACGTGATAAACTAAAAATATTGCAATAATTTAAAAGAGAAATAAAATAAATATAAATAATATTTTAGAATTAAATGTGATCAAAACATACTTGATTATTTTAATATTAAAAAATTAAAATATAAATAAAAATTTTATAAATGAGTTTTATTATTTAAAAGTTTATTATCGTTTTAGAAATTACATTTTTAGAACTAACTTCTCTTGTGTTTAGAGATTAAAGATCGCTAAAGTGCGATAAAATTTTGATAAATGAGTTTCATTATTTAAAAGCAAATCATGTTTTTATAAACTATTTTTCTAGAATTCTATAACTTTTCTCTAGGTTTTCTCACTCTCTACTTCTCTGGTTGAAGATTGGAGACAACGATAATGATTCTCACAACGAGCTCTTCAATCATGTTCGATTAGTTTCTCCATCTGAGTAACTATTTTTTTGCTCCTTTAGAGGTTAAATTTGTTCTTCTATTACATATAGGTCTATCTTGCCTCCATGTGTCTTTAGAGCATCTACAATATTGTTTGTTGATCAGTGCTTTTAGTTATGTATCTTGAATTAGGGGTTAGGTTCTTCAATTGAATTTGTGTTGTTTCTAAGAGTAGGTAAAAGCGTCTTAAGGTATTTTAGGGTCTCTAAGCATCTTGAGTGGTCTCACAGGTAAGAGTAGCTAATTGTAGTATTTCTAAGTTATAAATATATTCAAATTAGTGATTGAGTGATTGTATGATCATTGCTTGAGCTATTGAGTTGTTTGATGAGCATGATCTATGATCTATTGAATTAGGGGTTAGGTTCTTCAATTACATTATCTGATTGTAAGATGGATTTTAAAGTAAAGTAAGGAGTAATATTGCAATTATAATGATTTGGACTCAATTGGACTGTTGTAATTCAAATTTCGGTATGTTTGTGGTGTGTATGAAGTTGTTGTATTGAGTTTACCATGTCTTGATTTTCATAATTGCATAATTTCATTTTTTGTAATTAAGCATACTCACTGGGCGAGGGGTTGCATCATTGGGTGATGCCAAATTTAAAGAGCCCACTGACTTGGTAGCTGTTGCGTGAGGATTTCTTCCTAAGTGACTTTAGAGTCAAAGAGTTCACTGACTTGGTTGTCATTGGGCACGATAGGACTTCGCTAGGCAAGACAGGACTTCACTAGGTGAATTTTGGGTGATTTAATCCTTGTGAGTTCCAATTCCAATGTCGTTGGGTGAGACTTATAGTTGTTGGACGAGTTAACCTTCGGGTACTACTCACTAAGCCAATGAATGCTTTCACTGAGTAGGATTAATAAAGTTATTCATTTCTTTATGTTCATTGATTTTGTGTGTTTGATGTAATCTTATAAGTTACTAGGAAAATTATTTGTGTATGTTTGAATAAGAATGGTTGGTATTGATCCAAGAAGGATTAGATTTGGACTTTCTTAATGTATGCATTGATATAAAGATTAAGTATTGGAAGTTATCTTGACATTGTAATAACCATCAAGACTCAAGTAAAGAAGGATGAGGTATGTGGTAAGAATAGCAAAAAGTTCTAGTTTAGGAGTTTTACCTTAGCCTAAGATGATAACGAACTAACCTTGTGGATGGTAGGGTGCATTAGTGGAAGATGTTTATATTAGAACAGGATATAAAATCGGTTGTAGCATAACCGATTTAATTCAAAACGTGGTGGTAATTTGTAAATACTTTAGAAAGTATTTTAAATTGATTAAAGAAACAAGTGATCTAATATGTCTTCTTCACTACAAAGCACGAAAACCCTTTTCATTTTTCGAACTGTCTTTTCTCTCACGCCTATATTGTTTCTTCTTCTCTTCCCAACGAAAAACAATGAAACACTTGTCTCTTCCAAGCCATTCACCATTATCGTTGATGATATGCTTATATGATCGTTGGTTTGTGTAATTGAGTTATTTGGTGAAATATGATATGTTGAGTTTAGTTAAAATTGATTTGGCTTACATGCATTGTACTTTGAAATTGGTATATGGTTAAAATTGCAATTGAGATGAATTAAATCATTGAGTTGTGTACAATATGGTAGTTAGTATGTTCTTGCATTTGCGGTTGTGGTTGAACTGCTTTGTAGAGTTGGAATGACATAAATTATCATAAATTAGGTTTTGCAAAATTATGCAGACTTGTTGGACGAGGATATACTTGTTGGGCGAAGTTGAAGTCAGAGAGCTACTGACTTAGTAGTCACTAAGCGAGACCAAAGTTAGAGAGTTCACTCACTTGACAGTCATTGGGCAAGAATATACCCACTGAACGACTTTTGTGAGAAATTAAGTCTATAAGTTTTAGTGTTATTCTCGCTAAGCGAGCTATCTGGTTGTTGTCAAGCACTATTTACTAATCGGGTAGATATTCTAGCTAAGCGAAAATATCAAAGTTTTAACTAAATTTTCATATGTCTCTTATGATGTGTTTAATGTGTGGTAAATGTTGTATTTGGTTTTTTAAAGTGAAATACTGGTATGAATGGATGGATTATAGCGAATTTCCAAGAAGGGAATCCCGTTGAATGTGTTTCACTTGGGTGTGAATTGAGATAAGGACGGTTCATTTTTGTTTGGTCATCCTAAACTCTACTAATCATTCATACTCATGTAAAGGAGGATGGTTGGGTGGTGAGAGTGGCAAGAGGTCCTGCCATAGGGAAGACTTCAGGGTTCTTATGACTGTGACAGAGACTAACCATGTGTGTCAGCTCGGTAGAGCAATATATATATATATATATATATATATTTGTCACCAGAAATGCATGGTTGGATCTGATTTCATGTATGAATATGTGAAAGTGATGCGATGAAGTTTAACATGCTATTTAGTGTGTTGGGTTATTTATATTTTCTTCTTCTTTTTTAACTAGCTTACCTTGTGTGTATCTATATGATTTAATTGTTTATGAAAACTCTTTCTATATCAACTTACTTTGTTGTTTCATGTGTTTATGTTTGTTTCTTTTGTGATACTCACCTTATTAGTGTGAGTAGATGAGGAATATATGTTAAAGCATCTATGATGGAAGACGATGATGTAACGAAGTCATCTTCTTATTCATCTATTAATAGTTCTTCGTAGTAGTTTTAAATATATTTATTATTATAAGATTATTCTTTTAAATAATTGCATTAATATTATATATATAAATTAAAATAAATATGTTTTGTTTTATGAATCTTATAACATATTATTGAGTTATAAAAAGTTAAATTGAAATGTTTCATATTCTTACTTAACAAAAAACAATTAACCATACTAATTTTGTCAGTGTTCAACATTTAATCAAACTCTATTAATGTGATATTAATATAAATATATATTTATTAAAAATTTAAATTTATTAACATAGTTTAGAATAATTAAGTCGACTCTATAAACAGCTAAATTATTTAAATATACTTTTACACTTTTTAACTATTTTTTAAAAAGTTAGTATGATTTATTAATAAAATTGTAATTTAGATATCAATTAAATAAAATTTACTTTATTACTTATCTTAATTGAATAATACACAATATGTTATTTTTATCAGAAAAAAATAATAAATATAATAATAGAGTACTTGGTATTGTAACTCTTTAAAAAAAAGAGTGTCATCCACTTGAATTACAATTACTTAAATATCAATATAAAATATTTCTTTTGTTTTTTTATTGATAAATGTTTGTTATTATTTTTTTTAATGGAGAGAAATAAACCTACGTTCACTTCCCTCGTTTGATAACTAAGTTAAAGTTCAAATGAGAATGTAACCATTCAAAATCAAACAATATAATCGACTTACAAAATACAATGACAATAGATCGATTTCTATATTATGTTTCGGTTTCTATTGAATCACGACATAATGTGTGTGGTAAAAGATCGATTTTTTACTAGTATCACTTCCTTTAATAACTAAGTTAAAGTTCAAATGAGAATATAACTGTTCTATAAACAAACAATATAAAAACAGGATCAAAATTGAATATCTTACATAGACTCGATAACAATAGATATCCATGCAAGGGACACCAAATATTAATATTTGAATTATAGGTCTTGCATATGAAAAGGGTAATACTAATTTATTATTTAGATCGATAGAATTAATTATTCTAATTTAATTATGGAACTAGTAATTTTTTAAAATCAAAATAAGTGTCTAGAAATTTTCTGCTATGATTATAGTTAATACTTCGTCACAATATTAGCTATAAAAGATGAATTTTTGACTCATTATATAACAATATATATTAAAAAAATAGTTCAAAAGTTTAATATAGATTCAATTACAAACAATTTCCGTGACAATTAAGAAAGACACACTATAATTTAATAAATTGTTAGAAATATATATATATATATATATATATATATATATATATATATATATATATATATATATATATATATATATATATATATATATAT
>NC_028359.1:2102075-2144060 GCF_000741045.1 Vigna radiata var. radiata | reverse complement strand
AGTATATACCCTCAGTTCTAATATTTGGCATCAGAGCTCTAAAGGGGCCTGATACAGAGAGTGAGAAAGTGCGCCTGATACAAAGAGTAAGAAATTAAGTGTGAGTGAGAAAGTTCGCCTGATACAGAGAGTGAGAAATTAAGTGTGAGCATCATAAACAATCCAAGAGTGAGAGTGTAAAGGATGTCTATCTCAGAGAAATTTGTGCAACCAGCCATACCTAGGTTTGATGGCCATTATGATTTCTGGTCCATGACAATGGAAAACTTCCTACGAAGCAAGGAATTATGGCAGCTTGTAGAAGAGGGCGTACCTGTGTTTGGAGCCATGCCCACTGAAGCCCAACAGAAAAATGTGACCGAGGCAACTCTGAACGACCTAAAAGTGAAGAACTACCTGTTCCAGGCCATTGATCGAGAGATTCTCAAAACTATCTTGGACAAAAGCACATCAAAGGCCATACGGCAGTCCATGCAACAAAAGTATCAAGGATCGACGAGAGTAAAACGCGCCCAACTCCAAGCATTGCGGCGCGAGTTCGAGTTATTGGGCATGAAAGATGGTGAGACGGTAGATAGCTACCTGGGACGCACGCTCAGTATCGTTAACAAGATGAAATCCAATGGTGAGAAGATAGACTCCAACACAGTGGTTAGCAAAGTATTGCGTTCACTAACCTCGAAATTTAATTACGTGGTGTGTTCGATCGAGGAGTCTAACGATTTGAGCACTTTGAGTATTGATGAACTTCATGGAAGTCTACTCGTCCATGAACAAAGAATGAAAAATCTTCAACCAGAAGAACAAGTATTAAAAGTCACTCATGATGTCAAATTTGGAGCTGGCCGAGCACAAGGCAGAAGTGGACGCGGCCGTGGGAGAGGTCGCGGGAGACAATCGTTAAACAGAGCGCTTATTGAATGCTTTCAATGTCATAGGCTAGGTCATTTTCAATACGAGTGTCCTGAGATGGCAAAAAAAGCTCATTATGCAACATGTGAAGAAGAAACAGAAGCTGAAGAAGAACTCCTACTAGTGGCATACGAGGAGGTAACCCAATCTGCTCATGTAGAAGATTGGTTTCTAGACTCAGGCTGTAGCAACCATATGACCGGAAATAAACTCTGGTTCACAGAAGTACAGGAAGAAGACTTCAGTAGAACTGTCAAACTTGGGAACAACACTACAATGGTTGTCGCTACAAAAGGAACCATTCGTGTTCAAATTGATGGCACCTTTCACACTATTTCAGATGTTTATTATGTTCCTGAGCTTAAGACAAATCTCTTAAGTCTAGGGCAACTCCAGGAGAAAGGGTTAGCTATCCTAATTCAAAATGATACGTGCAAAATTTTTCATCCCGAGCGAGGCCTAATTCTTCACACCAACATGAAGGGTAATAAAATGTTCCATCTCTCAGCTTCAATGCCTACTCAACATTCCAGTTGTCTCCACGCTGAGGACGAATCAGAGAAGGAAATGCATCTGTGGCATAAACGCTTTGGGCATCTTCATTTTCACGGATTAAGCATTCTTGCAAAGAAGAAAATGGTGATTGGGTTACCACTAATAAAACATCCTCGAACAATTTGCACTGCCTGTCTTAGTGGTAAACAACATAGAGATCCTATACCAAAGCAAAGTTCATGGAGAGCTTNGACAAAGCTTCAATTGATTCACGCCGACATTTGCGGTCCTATTTCACCAGCCTCACATAGCAACAAACGGTACATTCTTAGTTTTATCGATGATTACTCGCGTAAAGCTTGGATTTATTTTTTACATGAAAAGTCTGAGACCTTCGCTATTTTCAAAAGCTTCAAAGCCAGTGTTGAGAAGGAAGCAGGAGTTTACATCACCTGTCTCAGAACAGACCGAGGTGGTGAATTCACGTCCAAAGAATTTGCAGAATTTTGTACTCAACAAGGAATTACAAGGCAATTGACGGCAGCCTACACCCCTCAACAGAACGGAGTTGCAGAACGCAAAAATCGCACTATCATGAATGTTGTCCGTACTATTTTACATGACAAACAGGTGCCCAAACCTTTCTGGCCTGAAGCGGTGCGATGGTGTGTACATGTTCAGAACAGAAGTCCCACTTCTGCCATTAATCAACAAACTCCCGAAGAGATGTGGAGCGGTGTCAAACCTCGAGTTGATTATTTTCGAACGTTTGGGTGCATTGCTCACGTTCATGTTCCAGATCAAAAATGTAGCAAACTTGATAACAAAAGCCAACCATGCATCTTATTGGGAGTAAGTGACAAATCTAAAGCCTACAAATGTTTTGATCTTGTTACAAAAAAAGTAATTGTGAGTAGGGATGTGGTGTTCGAAGAGGACAAAAGTTGGAATTGGAATGAAAATGTAGAGCAAAGCACAATTCTTGACTGGGAAAATGAAGCAGCCACCGACAATGGGAATATAGAGTCTCCATCAAACGAAGTAACATCCAGTAATGTTGATAACCTAGAAATGTTGGAACCCGAACCCGAATCAACCTCAAATTCTGAACAAGATGATTCCCCAATTGAAGGTAGAACCACAAGAACGCGAAGGCAACCTATATGGATGGCTGATTACGAAACTCATCTCTCGGTAGATGAAGCAAATTTACAAGCAATGATGATTACAGACTCTAAAGATCCTCAATCCTATGAAGAAGCCTGTAAAAGTCCACAATGGAGGGAAGCTATGAAGGTAGAAATGAAAGCAATTGAAAAGAATCATACGTGGGAGTTGGTAGATCCTCCAAAAGGGGTCACACCTATTGGTGTTAAATGGATCTTCAAGACCAAATTCAATGAAAATGGTCACATAGGGAAGTACAAAGCTAGACTAGTGGCCAAAGGTTATGCTCAAAGGTATGGAGTTGATTATACAGAAGTATTTGCTCCTGTTGCTAAACTTGACACGGTAAGAATATTACTAGCATTGGCTGCTCAAAATATATGGGATGTGGTTCAGCTTGATGTAAAAAGTGCATTCTTACATGGAGAACTTCACGAAGAAGTTTTTTTCCAACAACCAGTAGGCTTCATCCAAAAAGGTAGTGAAAATCAAATCTAGAGACTCAAAAAAGCATTGTATGGCCTCAAACAGGCTCCAAGAGCTTGGTATAGCAAGATTGAAGCTTATTTCGTAAAAGAGAAATTTGAAAGATGCTCCAGTGAACACACGCTCTTCACGAAAAGAACTAAAGGTACTATTCTCATTATTAGTCTCTATGTTGATGATCTGATCTTCACTGGAAATAGTAACTGTTTGTGTAATGAGTTCAAAAACTCAATGAAGAGAGAGTTTGAAATGACTGATTTGGGTAAAATGAGACATTTCCTTGGCATTGAAGTTATACAAAGTAACACAGGAATTTTTATCTGTCAAAGACAATATGCTCGTGAAGTGCTAGAACGATTCAACATGACCAAAAGTAACCCTGTACGAAACCCCATCGTACCAGGTACAATATTGTCCAAAGATGATCAAGGTGCTGCTGTGGATGCCACAAAGTTCCAACAAGCAGTTGGAAGCCTCATGTATTTAACAGTTACCCGACCAGACTGAATGTTTGGAGTAAGCTTAATCAGTCGTTACATGGCAAACCCAAAGGAGTCACATTGGGCTGCAATCAAAAGGCTCCTACGATATATCAAAGGTACTATTGAATATGGCATATTTTATCAAAAAGGAACATATAGTGGTCTAACAGCTTATAGTGACAACAACTATGCTGGAGATTTAGATGACAGAAGAAGTACTTTCGGTTCGGTATTTTTAATCGGAAATGGAGTTGTCTCATGGGCATCAAAAAAACAGCTCGTGGTAAGTTTATCTACTACTGAGGCTGAATACATTACTGCAGCATTTTGCGCTTGTCAATGCATTTGGACTCGACGAATCTTAGAGCATCTTGGGTCAAAAGAAAAGGAAGCAACAAAAATTCTATGTGACAATAGTTCCACCATTCAATTATCCAAGAATCCTGTCTTTCATGGAAGAAGTAAACATATTGTAGTGAGATTTCACTTTCTTAGAGAATTAGTACATGATCACATAATTCGCTTGATCTATTGCTCCTCTGATAAGCAAGCAGCAGACATAATGACGAAGGCATTAAAGCTTGATCAATTTGAAAGGATCCGACGTATGCTTGGGGTCATAGAAGTTACTGATATAAGCTAAATATAACTATTATAGCTTAAGGGAGGGTATGTTAATATTAAGTTTAATTTTGTTGTTTAAATTTCATGTCAGTAAAAGATCNCTACTTTATAGGGTGACTCAGTCTTTTAATAACTAGATATTAGGAGTGTCTAGTCACTTCTCCTATTTATCTGCTGTGCAGTATGCGCACTTTAACTTTTTCAGTTTCATTGTAAAGCTTATATAAGCTATCTTTCATTATCAAATAAAGATTTACCCTCTCTTATTTTCTATCAGAGCAGTATATACCCTCAGTTCTAATAAGCTTTTGAGATCCGTTCTCCATTCGGTTTTCTTCTCTTAAATGTTGCACAATCCGTTTCAAGGACAAACAGACATAGACATGGGAGATCCGTTTTGGCCGATCAAAACCATAGGTTATTCCCGAGAAACATATCCAGATCCAAATGTCCAGAAAGAGACACCATTAGAGGGCCATACCGGCACACCCAATTCAGGAACTTGCTGGAGCTCTGTTTGGCGACCCTGCTCCGTATTTTTCATAATCGAAGCTTCGCGAGACGGCGTACAAGATCCTGGTTGCGGCGTGCCGGAGTTTGGGGCCAATGCTGCTGGCGTTCACATCGCAGTCGGAGAGGGGGAATCGTTATAGGGCGCCGCCGCCGCCATCGTTGCATCGATTGCTAACTTCGACGACGGCGAGCAAGGTGAAAAGGGCTCTGGGGCTCAAAACGTCGTCGTCAAAGGGGAGCAAGCGCGCGAGGACGACGTATGAGATCCAAGTCGCGGCCTGCCGGAGTTCGGGGCCGAAGCCGTTGACGTTCATATCACAGTCGGAGAGGGGGGATCACGATAGGGGATGCCGGCGCCGTCGTTGCATCGGTCGCTGACTTCGACGACGACGAGCAAGGTGAAGAGGGCTCTGGGGCTCAAAACATCGTCGTCGAAGGGGAGCAAGCGCGTGGGGACGATGGGGGAGTTGGTGAGAGTGCAGATGAAGATTTCTGAGCAGAGTGATACCGGAATTAGAATAGCACTTCTCAAAATTGTTGTAGGCCAAGTTTTGAACTTAGTTTTGAGTTTAATTTTCTATAATCTTTAGATTATCAATCAATCTGAATTCATGTTTGGATGAGCTTTAAAGTGGTTTTTGTCATAGGATTACTTGTAATAGAATGACAATATTTTTGCTCTAAAATTTAAGAAGCTATTAATAGTCATGGAATTTTTGTTTTATTATGAGGAAGAAGTGAGTGGAGTGTGTGAATCAATACAAACCTTTCGGACTATTGTATTGTGTCTTGCTTGCAGATCACCTAGTGGATCTATTTCTGAGACATGCCACTGGGCTGATGGCTTTCCACTGAACCTTTGGATCTACCAAACTCTTTTGGAAACATGTTTTGAGGCTTCTAGTATGCCTCAACGTCCGGAACAGCTAACCTCGTGAGTGTGGTAGAGTGAAATCCATTGGTAACAGTTTTGCAAAGCAGTAGAGACCACCACGAGTGCATGACTCGCCATAGCTCGATTATCATTCTACGTCCAAACGAGTCAAGTCTAGAATATAACATGCTAGGATGTGCAATTTATTTTACTTTACTTGAATGAAACATGTATGTTGTGTACTATTATACTTGTATGATTTTGTATACCTAGCTCACCTTCTGCTTGTGATTGTATGTTCTTAGTGTTGTGTTTTCCTTTTGCAATGAACATCCATTTGGATGTACAAATAGAGGTAGATGATGTGTCTCTAGAGCAGGCCTTGGAGGTGATGACGCTGCTGCCTAGTTTAGTAGGATTTCTTAGTTGTTATGTATAGTTTTGAAATACTCTTTTATACATAAAGTTTTAAATTTATAGTCATTTTGAATGACTGTAAGCTTAATACTTTATTACAAGTCTTTAACTGTTTTATAATGTTATATTTAATGATTTTTATATTATATAGTTTCTATATTAGAATGTTACAATTTTTCTATTTTGAGACTAACTTTCACTCACAACATATAATAACATAGATTAAATTTATAAATGTTAACTGTTTATTTTGATTTGAGATACCAATTAAATAATATTTGAAAACAATATATTTAAGAAATTATAAACATGTTAAAACAAGTTAATAAAATATGTAATTTTCTTTCTAAATCAATATATAAAATGAAGTGAATTGGTGACGTGGCACATATCATTGATACTCCCAATAAGAAAATACCTTTTAAATTACTAAGGACAAGGGTTTTAAACGTGGTAAAAGAAAACAGCGGGTTTTAAACGTGGTAAAAGAAAACAGCCAGTGATCACACTGATACGTAACAAATAATCAATATACATGTTTTCAATATGATTTAAGAAAGAAAAATGTTTTCTTAACAACTTCTTTTTTCTTAAAACTTTTTTATAATATCTAATGGGAGCTCGTGATGTGTTTTAAATATATAAATCAATAAAATAGTATATTATAATTTATTATTAAAAAATTATTACACAAAAGTTATTAAGATATCATAATCTAATAAATTATCAATTTATTTAAGAAGTTTTACTTTGGTTTTTAAGTTGCAAAACAGCCTATGATCACGCTGATACATAAGATATATACTCTAATATTTAATTACGTAAAGAAAAAAAGTTCTATCTTTCCATGTAATTATAAATTTACTTCCATACTAAAATATATTTTTTAAGAATAATTTTACTAGTAATTAAAAAAAAATAAAGTCAAGTATATTAAAAATTAGTTCACTTTTTTTATATTAAAGAAATACATAAGATTTTTTCTATTGTTAAAAGTCAAATTAAAAATGTTCATAATTTATAAATATAAAATTAAAGATTAAATATAATTTTAGTTTCTAAGTTTTGAAGTAACATTAAAATTTATATCTATCACAAATTATAAATTTGATATATTTTTATTGTCAGATTTTATAAGGAATAAATATAATCTTTTTATCTAGGTTAATTTTTTTAATTTATTTCTTATAAAATTAAGGATTAAATATAATTTTAATTTCTAAGTTTTGAAATAAAATTAAAATTTATATCTATCACAAATTATAAATTTAATATATTTTTATTCTCAAATTTTATAAGGAATAAATATAATTTTTTAATCTAGGTTAATTTTTTTTAATTAAAGGCTAAATATGATTTTAATTTTTAAATTTTGACGTAAAATTAAAATTCATACTTATCATATATCACAAATTTGATATATTTTAATTTTCAAACTTTAAAAGAGGTATATAACTTTTTTAACAAGGTTAATTTTTTTAAGTTTATTATGTAGTTTCAGGTCAACATTTAAACTGAAATATATTAAACAATATAAAAAAATTAATTTCGAGTAAAAATTTAAAGACTAAAAATATATTTTGACTTTAAAACTAAAAATAAAATTAAAATTATGAGGAATACATTTTTATTTACTTTTAGTGTTACTTTTTATTTAAAGAATTTCATTTTTTAATTTGTAACTTTTTTTTCTTATTTAATAAGATATAATAGCATATTCTTTACTAGAAAAAAGTATATGAATTTTTCATTTAAAAATAATTATTTCGTACAATTGTATTATTTCTATGAATATAAATGATTTCAATAACCAACAAAAATTGATTCGGAGTTCACGTGTTCATAATCCATCCAACAAGTTTTAGAAGACTTTGTGGCTTTGTTATCGGAAAACCAATTAACATGAATTGAATTGTCGAACAATACACTCTAAGACACTGAGATTTTGCAACATTCCTAACAACGCCAAAATATATACCAAAATCGTCTTAAGTTTGAATAGTATGTTAGGATTCAACTTACACCAATTCACATCACACTCCAATATTACTTAAAGGAGATAATATGAAACTTCCAAAGGATTTAATTACTTCACATCACACATGTAGATTGGGGCCTTAGACCATTTACAACCTTGAAACAAGATTTAAATTTTAAATTTAATATTGCATTATTTATGGAAAATAATCAAAGGGGATTTTAAAGGCCGTTCATAATTTCCAAGGTAAGTTTCCAAAAGCTCTAATGCATCATTTATTGCATTAATATCTGTTAAGAATTAAACTTTAACCCTAACTCAATTTCACAAAATCGTCATCTACTCATTTATATTTCTAAATTGTCCTTATCTGGTTGAGACCTCCAACACACACCCATTATGGCGAAGTATGTCATCTACCCACTTATATATTCTAAATTGGCCTTATCTGGTTGAGACTTCCAACACACACCCATTATGGCGAAGTATATACATGTCGAGTGTAAGATTAGACATTAATGGATGGTCTGATAGCGGCTAAATAGCGGGTGAAACAATATGTCCAACAAATAACAAATATCGTTAGGATAGACTCTAACTATAACTCTGATATCATGTTAATAACCCATTTCTCTAGTAGGATGCCTTTACAAAATCATATCTAAAAGCTTTTCTCTAAGGTTGAAATTGGTTTTACATAACATAATTGATCATACCTAATCTGCATTTTTTGGAGGACAAAGGCTATTGGATAGTGTTTTGGTGGCTAGTGAAACTATAGATTGCATGGATTAAGTGGGATAATATTTGCAAACCAAAAGAGTTTGGAGGATTAGGAGTTAAAAACCTAAGGTTATTTAATATTGCATTATTTGGAAAATGGAAATTGAGGGCAAGAATGGAATGTGAAGAGTTATGAAAGCAATTTTGGACTTAAAATATAGTTCATGTAGAAGTTTAATACAATACCATACATAAGTTTAATCCACATAATATCACCTATAATTCAAAATCTTAAAAAGATACATTTATGATCTTTATTATTATACTGTGCTTAACTTTTTCATTTTTTACTCAATGTAAAACTTAGACTTACATTTAAATTTTCAATAAATATATAAAAGTTACAATTACAAGAAGAAGAAGGTTGCACTCGTCACGACAATTATAAATGTCATCCGAACCAGAAAATTACCAAAATCAATTATAAATTTTATTAGCATGTTAGGTTCCAACTCAAAATTGTCTACCAAAACACGAATTCTGGTAATTAAGGAAAATAATATGACACTTCCCAACCTTTCTTCCAAAATCTTAGATAATTGCAAATTAAATATAACTTTCTAAAAATTTTAGATTTTAGAATGAACCATGCAAGTAAATCACATTTTAAAATCTATAACAAAATATTACTTGATCTAATAATTTTAATCCAATAAAATTATTAAGTAATAAACGTAAGCGATTTTCCTAGTTACTTATTATATAATTGATTTTTTTAGAATATAATTACATAAAAAGAAATTAAAAATAATAATTGTAAATATATACGTTTATATATATATATATATATATATATATATATATATATATATATATATATATATATATATATATATATATATATATATATATATATATATATATATATATAATGTGGTGATTTCAGTACAAGAGATTAAATAAATTTGAAAGAGGGATGTGATAATTTCGAGTAAGTATATGATTTAAGGTGAAATCTCTTGCAATATATTAAATTTAAAAAATTATATA
The DNA here is from genome assembly GCF_000741045.1 of Vigna radiata var. radiata. NCBI lineage: Eukaryota > Viridiplantae > Streptophyta > Magnoliopsida > Fabales > Fabaceae > Vigna > Vigna radiata. The sequence goes on along the minus strand of NC_028359.1, from coordinate 2,134,339 downwards.
AAATCATGTTTTAATAAAATAAAAGGTATGTTTTAATTTAGAGTAATGGTAACCTGATATATTTATATATTAGAGTAAAATAGTTATATAAGGTTAAACTTTTATATTTTTTAAAAGAAAAAAAAAAGAGTAAAAAGTAAAAAAGGATTATCCACAGTAACGTATCCAAATTGGTTTCTGTTTGTCCCGGTGCACACGATGTTTGAATTCACTGTATGTCAGTGCACACATGCAACTTCACACTCTCAAGGGCTATTTCTGAAAAGATTAAAAATAGTTCAACTTGATTTACATTCATATAACACGCATGGAACCCACTTTTTTAAACAAAAATTAAAAGCAAAAGATCATTTTTAAATAAAAATTTAAAAAATCCCGTGTTATTGTGTCAACCTATTACTGCTGAAAAAACTAGTTCATGAAAAATGGGACTGCAGGAAATGAATGGCAGAAGAACAAGACAGCTTTAATGGGATATATAGGACTCTATTTTTAACTTCATTTCAATAGAATAGTTATCACATAAGTTTAACGTGGAAACACCTCATATTCACACAAATTTTTTAACGGGTAAACATTTTTGGTGCTTTCCATGAGTTTCATGTTTTTGTTCACAGTAGAGAATTAATTAAGCTTGTATTTATTCTTTGACATTTTTCCAACTGGGTTGGTTTATTCATTAAATCTTTTCATAGTTTCGTGTATAAATACCCGAGATTACATTGCTTCCTCACACCTCACAAATCTCAGATATCAAGCACAGAAATTATATATCCTTGCTATAGCAATGAGTCTAATAATAGTGGAAAGGAAGAAGTTGGTGAAGGGGAGGGTGGTATTGATCCGGAAAAATGTTGTTCAAACCATGAGCACTGTCCAGGGTATCTTTGCCACTGGCAAAACCATCATTGACTCATCATCCCAACTTGATTTCACTAAATCTGTGTCTTTCAAGTTGATCAGTCGTACCAACTCAAACAATCGTCAGTGTTTCTTCTTTCTTGTGTGTTTCTTTCTGCAATGATACTGCAAAAAGAATCTATGCATTCCTTGAACTTGTACTTTTTCTCGTTATTGTTGGATTTTGATTTGTTTTCATTTGCAGTTTTAGNTTCNGCTGGGAAAGTTGGAAAGNAAACNTATNTGGAAAANAATATTTCTGTGTNACGAACNTNGGGAGAGAGAGNGGAGGAATTTGATATTTATTTTGAATGGGATGATNAAGAAATGGGAATTCCAGGAGCATTTTACGTAAAAAGCCTAATGGATCAGGAGTTTTTACTTGTTAGTGTGACTCTTGAATATCCAACTCAAAGAAATGAGCACGACCATAACCACGACCAGAACTATATTCACTTTGACTGTAACTCCTGGGTTTACAACCATAAGTTTTACAAGACGGATCGCATTTTCTTTGCTAACATTGTAAGTCTTTGTTATTTCCATTTTTAAAATTTACATGAGAAAACTATATATTTATGAAAAAATATGCATTGCAGCCATATCTTCCTGCTAAGACACCGGAGCAATTAAAAGCTTACAGAGAAGAAGAGTTGAAGAATTTAAGGGGAGATGGAAAAGGAAAGCGTGAGAAATGGGATAGGATTTATGATTATGATGTCTATAATGATCTGGGCTTTCTTGAAAGCGATGGACCACAAGATCACCCAGTTCTTGGAGGTCTCAAATATCCCTACCCTCGTAGGCTTAGGACGGGGAGACCCCTCATCGAAAGAAATGGTGAGTTACATTTTATCATGTTTTAATCACATGGTCTAATGAATTGTGGATGATAAAAGTCTCTAAATATGCTTAATTTATGTCTTGACAGGAGAAGAATACGAGGTACCAGACGAGGTTAATTATGTGCCAAGAGATGAATATTTCAGTCAGGAGAAGACTGTAGAATTCCTTTCATTAGGAAGGACAAATTTAGCTGCAAGAGTCGAACCTTTGCTCCTTTCTTTATATTTAAAGATCACATCAAATGAATTTAATGGCTTCGAAGAAGTGGATAAAATGTATGAAGGTGGAGTTGGTCTGCCTCTCTCTATCACTGCCAACGGTACCCCGAGTGTCATTGATTTCCCAACACCCGGTGTAATTAAAGGTAACTATTTCACACTCCGGCGTAACTACTTCCAAACATTACACCTTTGTAAATTGTATTTTCTTTGTTATAATTTTCTATAGAAAGCAAGTTTGCATGGAATACTGATGAAGAGTTCGCAAGAGAGATGATTGCCGGTGTAAACCCTGCTGTAATTCGCCTTCTTAAAGTAAGTGCAGATATTACTTTTATTTTTCATATACAGAGATCTTTTATATGCTGAATTATTCTATTGTCATGGCCTTTCTTTCTGATTATCGGACATCTTTATTAATGGCAGAAGGAGGAGCTCGCATTGCCAGGGAACAAATCACGAAGTACAGTAACAAAAGAAACTTTGGAGATTAACATGAATGGGGTCAAAGTAGACGAGGTAATAATATACATGAAGTAAGCAGAAACAATTTGATATCATAGAAATACAAAGTTCAACACTTCCTCTAAATACTTGGATATGGAATTATTCTTTCCTATATAAAGGGATATGAAGTGATACTGTTTGTGATTCAAAGGTATATGATATTAACAAAGTGATCACTAAACTTAAATTTGTGGAACAGGCATTTGCTGATAGGAGATTATTCATATTGGATTACTATGACGCATTCATGGCGTATTTGACGAAGATAAATGAGCTTCCTTCTGCAAAGGCTTATGCCACCAGGACATTCTTGTTCTTGAAAGATGATGGGACATTGAAACCACTTGCTATTGAATTAAGCAAGCCACATGATCATCCGAATGTCGAGACTAGAGTGGTGCTGCCTGCAGATAAAGGTGTTGAAAGTACAATTTGGCAACTGGCCAAAGCTCATGTTACTGTAAATGACACCAACTATCATCAAGTCATTAGCCACTGGTATATACCAACATACATCTGCAAGATCAACAATAAATAATCTATTTAATTAAAGGAGTGCTTGGTGCTCGAACTCTTTTACATCCTACACATATATACATATGCAAACATGTAGTATGAAATTTTATCTCGTAACTTTTCTGTTGCCTGTCACAGGTTACATACTCATGCAGTGATGGAGCCATTTGCCATAGCAACACACAGGAATCTCAGTGTACTTCACCCCATTTATAAACTCCTTCATCCTCACTTCCGTGACACATTAAATATCAATTCACTTGCCAGGAAATCCCTAATTAATGCGGGTAGCATTATAGAGCAATCTTTTTTGCCTGGACCGTATTCTATGGAGATGTCTTCTGCTGTATACAAGAATTGGGTTTTCTCTGAGCAAGCTTTACCAAAGGATCTCATCAAAAGGTAAATTAACCATATTAAATTAGAAAGATCAATGTGTCCAACTATGGCCTTGTTATCAAAATAACTCCTTTATTTTTTCTTTTGATTGATTTAGAGGGTTGGCGGTTGAGGATATCACTGCCCCTCATGGCCTTAGACTTGCGATAGACGATTATCCTTATGCTGTTGATGGACTAGAAATATGGAATGCTACTAAGAAGTGGGTACAGGAGTATGTGTATCTGTACTATTCAGAAGAGGGAGCAGTTCAAGGAGATACTGAATTGCAAGCATGGTGGAAGGAAGCTGTGGAGAAGGGTCATGCTGACTTAAAAGCAGATCTATGGCCTAAAATGGATACTTCTAATGATCTGGTGGAGATTTGCACTACCATTATATGGATTGCTTCAGCTCTTCATGCCGCTGTTAATTTTGGACAGTATCCTTATGGTGGTTATATCATGAACCGTCCTACACAAAGCCGAAGATGGATCCCAGAAGCAGGAACTGAAGAGTATGATGAGATGACCAAGAATCCTCAAGAAGCTTTTCTGAAAACAATTACTCCAAAGTACCAGACTGTTATGGCTCTTACTGTGATGGAGCTACTATCAACGCATGCTACGGACGAGGTATATCTTGGACAAAGGAACAGTCTGAATTGGACTGGTGATGAAAATGCAAAAGAAATATTTGAAGAATTTACAGGAAACCTAGCAAAAATTGAGAAAGAAATCTCGGACAGGAACGACAACGAAGAACTCAGAAACCGAACCGGACCAATCAAATTGCCTTATACTGTGCTTCTTCCTAACAGTGAACCGGGGATGACTTTCAGAGGAATCCCTAACAGTGTCTCTATCTAAAGCATGGTGTTGTGTTGTGTTTACCTTTCAATAACAGATGCATGTTACATGCATGCCTCTCTGCGTGTGTGCTTTTACCTTTCTTGCAGCTTTTGTACCCTAATAAGCAGACTTATTAGCAGATTTCCTTTTATCAATGGAAATCTAGTTATTTGGCCTGAGTTGTATCATTCTAGTGTTATTATCATGAATATCATATTTTAATTTGAATAATCATAGGGTGATATACTTTTACCTTCATTTTAGAGATAATCTAAATATAAAATAATCATAAAAAAATAAATTTTTATATTTTTTATAGAAAGAAAATGATAAAAAAAAAATAGTGTCAAACCAAAGTAAAAAACTTATGTGTATCATACGAATGTGAAAAAATTATATATATCAAATTATTTTTTTATTAAAAAATAAGCAAAAAATAAGAAATAATAGTGTTGTTTGTGAAAGTATGATTTCTCTTTTACTTTTTATATAACTCATTCCTATTCCTTTCTTCTTTCTCTTTGATTATTTTATTAAAAAAAGCCATTACATTTTAAAGACTTCTTAATCTCTCCCATGAGGTTTTCTGGAATGTCAGACACTAAGGTTCATATTGATAACATTAAAAAAACTCGTCATAATTCTTCTCACGCCATTGATATCATCATTGTCATTTCCACGTTGTACACGTGTTTTTTTATTGGATGCAACTTTCCAAAAAGCTAAATAGTATAGTTCTATTTTAACACACCTTACTTGGATAAAATTTATAAAGTAAATTAATTAAAAAATTAATGTTTGTCTCTTTATAATAATGCATAGTTAAATAAGATTATAAAAAGGTTTACGCTGATATGATTAAATTATAAAATAATATATATTCACAATCATGGTGGCATTGCGTATTATAAACTTGAAGTCTCTTTCCTTCAAAGATGTGAATATATTTAAGAAGATAAACCCACGAGGTGATAAAATATTGCTCTACCTTTATTAGTGTCCTTGCCAATAGTACATGGGTTGGTAGATCGTTTTGGCAGAAAAAAAATTATCATCATCTGACCTTTTATTCTGTTTCGTGTGATAGATTAAAAAAAAAATAAAAGAGAGAAGAATATATATATATATATATATATATATATATATATATATATATATCACTATATATTTTTATTTTTTCTCTTATTTCTTTTAGATATTATTATCCTTTGTTTTCTTTCTTTGTACAAACATTAATAACATGTTATTAGTTTGATTGGAATTGAATTAAATAAAAAATGTTAAGAAATTTAAAATATGTGGTATGGTGGAACGACTAAGAAATTAGTCTTTAACATTGTCAATGTTGTTATCATAGTTATTAGCATTAAAAAATAAAAACAATTATTTCATATACTTAACTTTTTTTTCATTTATTTGATATTATTTTTTTTAATTTTTTATTTTATTCTTTTTAAAAAAATATAATATTTTATATTTTTGTAACCATTTTATCTTGTAGTTGAATGAAATAAATATAAAATTAGGCGTGATACCATTGATTTAAAAAAATATTTTCTTACGACTAGATTATTTAATGAATAGTTATCCTGCTTTGCACGTGACTTCCATTATGTGCGCCAGAGTTTTCTAATTGAGTTACCTTATTTAGAAATATTTCCTGACAATTTTTTAATTAATATGATCACAAATAAGATTGATATGTATTGTATAATTTAATAAATAAATACTTTATCTAATCTATACTCAAGGAAAAACATTAGAAAGGGTATTTAATTGGATTTTTTAAAACATTTTCCCAGATACTAAACTATATTGGATGATTTTGTCTGAAAACTTTAGTTTGAAAAACTTGTTTTTTTTAAGAAAAGGAGAAAGAGAACAAATATTTTTCTTTGACAATCTTTGAATTTTTCCAACCATTCATTTAATAGTATTTCCACTGTGTTTGTCAATATGTCTTTGGACTCTAATCACAATCCCAATTTAAAAAGTAGTTTATTATTATTATTATTATTATTATTTGACTATATATAATAATGTGAAATAGACTAATATATAATAAAGATTATTCGTACAAGATTTCCCATCAAAGATCTAATGTGAGTTATAATAACGGATCAAGTTGCGGGTTTCAGTGTATTTGTGTCTTTGTTTTTAAATATAAAAATTCACATTTATTTTTTTTCTGTCATTTTATCTCTTCGTGTAATGTCTTGATTATTAATTAAATTATTTTCTTTCAAAAGCTAAAACTATTATTAAATATTCAATATTAAAAAGATATATATATTTTCTTTTATTTAATTTATGTCAATTTTAAGATCTGAAATTCGGAATGCTTTAAAATCTTAACAAACTTGTGAGAATCGAATAAGCTGAATAAGCTAAATATTTGAGAGAAAATAGAAAAATAAATTCAAATAAAACTAAACAAAGAATAAAAAATAATAAAAATTATTTATAAATTACGTGATAAATTAAAAATATTGCAATAATGATTCTCACAATGAGTTCTTCAATCATGTTCGATCAGTTTCTCCATCTAAGTCAACTATTTTTCTGCCCATTTAGAGGTTAAATTTGTTCTTCTATTGCATGTAGGTCTATCTTGCCACCATGTGTCTTTAGAGTCATCTACAAGATTGTTTGTTGATCGGTGCTTTTAGTTATGTATCCTGATTAAATTTGTGTTGTTTCTAAGAGTAGGTAAAAGCGTCTAAAGGTATTTTAGGGTCTCTAAGCATCTTGAGTGGTCTCACAAGTAAGAGAAGCTAATTATAGTATTTCTAAGTTATAAATATATTCAAATTAATGATTGAGTGATTGTACGATCATTGCTTCAGGTATTGAGTTGTTTGATGAGCATGATCTATGATCTATTGAATTGGGGGTTAGGTTCTTCAATTAAATTATCTGATTGTAAGATGAATTTTGAAGTAAAGTAAGGAGTAATATTGCAATTGCAATGATTTGAACTCAATTGGACTGTTGTAATTCAAAATTTGGTATGTTTATGGTGTGTATGAAGTTGTTGAATTGAGTTTACCATGTCTTGATTTTCATCATAATTTCATTTTTTGTAATTAAGCATACTCACCAGGCGAGGGGTTGCATCATTAGGTGACGCCAAATTTAAAGAGCCCACTGACTTGGTAGTCGTTGCGTGAGGATATTCTTCCTGAGTGACTTCAGAGTCAAAGAGTTCACTAACTTAGTTGGGCGCGATAGGACTTCGCTAGGCAAGACAAGACTTCACTAGGTGAATTTTGGGTGATTTAATCCTTGTAAGTTCTAATGCCAATGTCGTTGGGTGAGACTTATAGTTGTTGGACGAGTTAACCTTCAGGTACTACTCACTAAGCCAATGAATGTTTTCACTGAGCGGGATTAATAAAGTTAATCAATTCTTTATGTTCATTGATTTTGTGTGTTTGATGTAATCTTATAAGTTATTAGGAAAATTATTTGTGCATGTGATTTGAATAAGAATGGTTGGTATTGATCCAAGAAGGATTATATTTGGATTTTCGTAGTGTACGCATTGATATAAGGATTAAGTATTGGAAGTTATCTTGACATTGTAATAACCATCAAGACTCAAGTAAAGAAGGATGAGGTACGTGGTAAGAATAACAAAAAATCCTAGTTTAGGGGTTTTACCTTGGCCTAAGATGATAACGAACTAACCTTGTGTGTGGTAGGATGCATTAATGGAAAATGGTTATATTAGAACAGGATATAAAATCGATTGTAGCAGAACCGATTTAATTCAAAACGCGGTGGTAATGTGTAAATACTCTAGAAAGTATTTTAAATTGATTAAAGAAACAAGTGATCTAATATGTCTTCATTACAAAGCACGAAAACCCTTTTCATTTTTCGAACTTTGTCTTCTCTCTCATGCCTATATTATTTCTTCTTCTCTTCCCAATGAAAAACAATGAAACACTTTTCTCTTTCAAGCCATTCACCATTATCGCTGATGATATGCTTATATGATCGTTGGTTTGTGTAATTGAGTTGTTTGATGAAATATGATATGTTGAGTTTAGTTAAAATTGATTTGGTTTACATGCATTGTACTTTGAAATTGGTATATGGTTAAAATTGCAGTTGAGATGAATTAAATCATTAATATGATAGTTAGTATGTTCTTGCATTTGGGGTTGTGGTTGAACTGCTTTGTAGAGTTGGAATGACATAAATTATCATAAATTAGGTTTTTCAAAATTATGCAGACTCGTTGGACGAGAATATACTTGCTAGGCGAAGTTAAAGTCGGAGAGCTACTGACTTAGTAGTCACTAAGCAAGACGAAAGTTAGAGAGTTCATTCACTTGATAGTCTTTGGGCAAGAATATACTCGTTGAGCGACTTTTGCGAGAATTTAAGTCTATAAGTTCCAGTGATATATGTTAGCATAAAGCTTAAGAGAAAAAGTTTTGGCGATGCCTCAAAGTCAAGTCTCAAGTACTCTTGTTGCAAGAAGATCTTCATGAAGACTTGTCTTATGTTAAAGCTTTTGTAATTTAGTAGATTTATGTATAGGATGTAGTTTATCTTTAATTCTATGTATTGTTTTCCTTAGGTTGCGTTAAAATTCGTTTTGAATAAGAAAACCTCATTTTATACTCAAGATAATCTATTATCATTAATTATGACTTGCCATAATTTATTATCACGAGCAATTATGAGAATTTTTAACCAAGTTTTTTATCGTTGTGCATTCATTAAATGCATAATCTATTATCATATAAGTGGATAATCGATTATCACACGTTAATTACCTGATAATGGATTTTTGGAGGTATCCTTGAGTGAGATTTTTATAAATTGGATTGGGATTCTCATTCTAAAATACGAAATACTTTTATTCGAAATTCTTATATGTTGTGTGATGTGATAAGTGTTATAGGATTTGTGTAACCCATGTGCTTGTGGCTTTGAGAACTTGGTGTTGGCATAAAGCAAGAGCTTTCACGGGTTGTTGTTGTTGCAGAGTTAAAGTTTCTCATCCTTAATGAAGATTCAAAAAAGGTGTTCATCCTTCGTGAAGCATTCAAAGGAGGTGTTCATCCCTTGTGGGTTTCAGGAAAAGTGAGTTTCAGGAAAAGTGAGTTTCATCTCTTGTGGTAACAAGAGAAGTGTTCTAACCTTAAATTGTGCTATTTTATTTGTGATTGTAATAGTTTGTTGGTTTGTGATAGCGAAGCATTAATTCTCGTTTGAGATTAACAACTCGACGTAGGATATGTGTGATTCGAACCAGTATAAAAATCACCTATACAATTTTCTTTCTTCCTTACTCTTTAATTTGTTTAAATTTTTGTTAAAGAATTTATATTTGACGAGAAAATTATTAAAGGTACTATTTGCGATAAGAAACCAATTCACCCCCCCTATACTACTCTGATAATATATTCTCGCTGGGAGAGCTATCTAGTTGTTGGGCGAGTGTGCTATCAAGCACTATTTATTAATCGAGTAGATATTCTAGTTGAGCGAAAATATCAAAGTTTTAACTAAATTTTCATGTCTCTTATGATATGTTTAATGTGTGGTAAATGTTGTATTTTGTTTTTTAAAGTGAAATATTAGTATGAATGGATTAATTGTAGGGAATTTTTAGGGAGGAATCTTGTTGAATGTGTTTTACTTGGGTGTGAATTGAGGTAAGGACGATTGATTTTTATGTAGTCATCTTGAACTCTACTAATCATTCATACTCATGTAAAGGAGGATGATTAGGTGGTGAGAGTGGCCAGAGGTCTTGTCATAAGGATGGCGGCCTTAGGGTTTTTATGACTGTGAATAAGACTAATCATGTGTGTGTCAGTTCGGTAGAGCAATATTTTTTTTGTCACCACAAATGCATGGTTTCACTAGTCTGACTCAATGAAACGTATTTGAATACGTTTGATTTGGTTTCATGTATGAATGTGTGAAAGCGATGCGATGAAGTTTAACATGTTATTTAGTGTGTTATGCTATTTATATTTTCTTTTTCTATCTTAACTAGCTTATACTTTGTGTGTATCTATATGATTTAATTATTTATAAAAACTCTTTCTATATTAGCTTACTTATTTCTTTGTTGTTTTCATGTGTTTGTGTTTGTTTCTTTTGCAATGATCACCTTATTGGTGTGAGATAATGAAAAATAAATGTTGAAGCATCTCTAGTAATGATACAAGAGAATTATCTTCTTGGTCTTTTAATAATTATTTGTAGTAATTTTAAATATATTTATAATTATATAATTATTCTTTTAAATAATTGTATTAATATTATATATATATATATATATAAATTGAAATAGATAAATTTTATAGCGTTTTATTTTATGAATTATAAACCATGTGTTTATATTCTTTCTTGAAAAAAAAAAGTTAACCATACTAATTTTATTAGTGCTCAACATTTAATCAAACTCTATTAATGTGACATTAATATAAATATATATATATATATATATATATATATATATATTTATTAAAAATTAAAATTTATTAACATAGTTTAGAATGATTAAGTCGACTCTATAAACAGCTAAATTATTTAAATATACTTTAACATTTTTTTAACTATTTTTTAAAAAGTTAGTATGGTTTATTAATAAAATGGTAATTTAGATATCAGTGAAATAAAATTTTTATTATTATTTATCTTAAGTTACTAATACACATAAATATGTTATTTTTATCAGAAAAAATAATAAATATAATTATAGAGTACTTGTTATTGTAACTCTTTTAATAAAAGAGTGTCATCCACTTGAATTACAATTACTTACTGGATAATGATATTTAGACAACATTTTTTTGACAACATTTAAACATTGATTACGTGTCAATATGTGATTGGTTAAAAATTACACCAAAGTAATGTTTATGATTATTATTATTAATTGTAGAGTAATTTTTGATCGATTGACACGTAATCAATGTTTAAATGTTGTCAAAAAAATGTTGTCTAAATATCATTATCCTTACTTAAATATCATTTTAGAAATTGTTTTGTTTTTTTATTGATAAATGTTAGTTATTGTTACTTATAAACCTACGTTCACTTCCCTCCTTTGATAACTAAGTTAAAGTTCAAATAAGAATGTAACTGTTCAAAAGCAAACAATATAATCGACTTACAAGATACAATAACAATAGATATTCATGCATGGGACACCAAATACTAATACACGTTAATATGTATTTGAATTATAGGTCTTGCATATGAAAAGGTATAGCTAATTTATTATTTAAATCGGTAGAATTAATTATTCTAATTTAATCATGGAACTAGTAATTTTTTAAAATCAAAATAAGTGTCTAGAAATTTTCTGCTATGATTATAGTTAATACTTCGTCACAATTAGCTATAAAAGCTGAATTTTTTACTCATTATATATAACAATATATATTAAAAAAATAGTTCAAAAGTTTAATATAGATTCAATTACAAACAATTTCCGTGACAATTAAGAAAGACACTCTATAATTTAATAAATTGTTAACGTAATTGACAATTTAAAACACCCTGTTAGAAGCATTTTATAAAATAATTAATGGCTGTATATACAAAACACAATATTATACTGTTGTGACTTTGTCCAGATTAAACAATTAAGCAGCGTACGTAGGTGATTAATATATACAGTATAGTGCTTCCCGTACCTCTAATTTCAAGGTTTTTCACTTCAGATTTTGTGTTGGAAAGCAATCTCTATACAGAGTATTATAATTTCTTTCTGCTGTATGGATATTTTTTATCCAAATAGAACTGTTTTAAAATTATATTTTCATTCTATCAAATAAAAGATATAATTGACTGCCACATTGATTTATAGTTTTAAGATTTTTGTGACCTCAGATGAATCATTTGAGTGCAGAAAGACACAATAAGAAACGTTAAATGAGATTAGACAATTTAATAACATGGATAATATCAATATATGATATAATAAAAAACACATTAAGAACGAGTTGATAAGTATATCGCTCATGGAGTTAGCAGCCATACATATAATAATCAATCAAAGTTGGCAACTTGACAGTAAAAGAATTTTTCAAGGTTTCATCTCTTTCCATCTATAAATAACTCACTTTGCTTCCTTATAATTCACAACCTACGATAAAACTCATCATCGACAAGAACTTGCAAAGATGTTTGGTCTGTTCGACAAAAGCCAGAAGATAAAGGGCACTGTGGTGTTGATGCCGAAGAATGTGTTGGATGCTAACGACTTAAACGCAGTGCAGAACGGAGGTCTTGGTGGTTTTGTCTCTGGTATATTCGGCGCCGTGAGCGACGTAGCAGGACAAGTAGTTGATTCTGCAACTGCCATCTTATCCCGTAATGTCTCCTTCAAGTTGATCAGTGCTACCTCCACTGATGGTTTGTTCTTCTACCTTTTTTTCTTCCATTTTTTGCTTAAATAAATGGGACTTTTTGTCCATATATAAACAAGTTGCCGTGATACTTTCTTCATTTTTTTCACTTCTTTCAATGCTTTATATAAATATTTATGCAACTATGATTTTTTTAAGATTCCTGTTGGATAAAGAAACTGATGTTTTTGGTTTTATTTGTAGCAAGTGGAAACGGTAAAGTTGGCAAGGAAACGTATCTAGAGAAGCATCTTCCAACGTTACCAACGTTTGGGGATAGACGAGATGCATTCGCTGTTAATTTTGAATGGGATGCTAATTTTGGAATTCCGGGAGCGTTTTACATCAGAAACTTTATGTATGATGAGTTCTTCCTCGTCAGTGTCACTCTTGATGACATTCCGAATCACGGAAGCATTCAGTTTGTCTGCAACTCGTGGATCTACAACTTCAAAAGCTACAAAAAGGATCGTATTTTCTTTGCCAACAATGTAAGTCTGAATATCCAAAAGCTACAAAAAAGATCGTATTTTCTTTGCCAAAAAAGCTACCCAGTTGTTTTGAATGTTTTGATAGTAATACTTTTGCAAGATTAAGCTCAATATTTTGCAGTCATTTTTGAAACGATTCATGAAAAATGTTGCAGACATATGTTACAAGTGCAACACCAGCTCCACTAGTTAAGTACAGGAAAGAAGAGTTGGAGGTTTTAAGAGGAGATGGAACGGGAGAACGCAAGGAATGGGAAAGGATATATGACTATGATGTGTACAATGATTTGGGCAACCCAGATAGTGATAAAAGTCTTGCTCGTCCTGTGCTTGGAGGCTCCAGCACCCATCCCTACCCTCGTAGGGTTAGAACTGGTAGAAAACCCACCAAGAAAGGTGAGATTTTTTGGCTTTTCTTTTATCATGTTTTCACTTTTAATAAGGAAACTCACATGGGACCAAGTATTTGGTGGGAATTTTTATATAGATAAAATAACAGTGGTTCTTTAACGAATAAAAGGATAACAATGATACTTTTCAGTAGAAAACAATGTGCTTGGTGAGAAGAGAGAAAGAGAAAACAATATTCTAGTTGGAAAAGAGCAGGAATGAGGAAGAGATTTGTTTGTTTAGTTTATAAGAGAAGAGATAAGGGATAAGAGAGAAAAGTTGACTTTATATGAATATGAGCAATGAGGCATACCTTATTTGATTTGATTCATAAGGAGAAATGGTAAAAAAGCAAAATCACAAGGAAGAAAGAAAATATAGATATCATTATTATATTTTTATAAATTAAGAATGTTTGCTCTTTTGGGCATGCAATCTTTGAGTGTTGTGAATGTTTTCTGATATTTCTGCTGTTCGATTCTCTGACAGATCCTAAAAGTGAGAAACTTGCAGCAGAGTTCTACATACCAAGAGATGAAAAATTCGGTCATCTGAAGTCCTCAGATTTCCTCTCATATAGTTTAAAATCCTTGTCTCAATCACTCTTACCTTCACTCGAAAACGTTGTAGACTTAGATTTCACATGGAACGAGTTTGATAGCTTTCAAGAAGTGCGTGATTTGTATGAAGGTGGAATTAAGCTACCAACAGGTGTACTTAGTGACATTAGTCCCTTACCAGTCTTCAAGGAACTTTTCCGATCTGATGGTGAAAATGTCCTTCAGCTTCCACCACCTCATGTTATCAGAGGTACCTTAATTCAACATCCTAATCAACACAATTTAGTATTTTCCAAACTTTCATCAAAACATAATTAATCACATATATAATTAATCCAAATTACCTAAACAAAGGTTAATGAATTCTATAATCTATGATTTGAGCAGTGAATAAATCTGCATGGATGACTGACGAGGAATTTGCAAGGGAAATGATTGCTGGTGTAAACCCAAATGTCATTCGTTGTCTTCAAGTAAGTGTAAATTTTTCCAATGTTAATCAGTGAATGTTAGGTGCTTTATTGCCCCACTATCTTGTTAATAGACAATTTCTTCATTTTAAAAATTGCAGGAGTTCCCTCCAAAAAGCCAGCTAGATCCCACTCTCTATGGCGATCAAACTAGTACTGTAACAAAAGAAAAGTTGGAGATTAACATGGGTGGGGTCACAGTGGAAGAGGTAATGATATATATATATACACACACACATGTGTCATAGCTCCATATGATAATACTTATTACCTATAGCCATATATAATAATGACCACTGCATTATTTCCAACAACTACTTACTTTTCGAGGAACATATAATATTGGTCAAGTGGAAACTGATAGGTACATCAGCTGACAGAACAATTTGAATCTATTTAATATGTTAGAAATATAAAACAACTAGGTTTTTATATTCTTTACTTAGTTTAATTTGGAATTATAAAACAACTATTCCTTGTGATTCTAAGTGATCATTGAAATTAAATTCTGTGAAACACAGGCACTTGCTGCTAAGAGATTGTTCATATTAGATTACCAAGATGCATTCATTCCTTATTTGACGAGGATAAACAGTTTACCTACTGCAAAAGCTTATGCCACAAGAACGATCCTATTCTTGAAAGATGATGGCACTTTGAAGCCACTTGCTATCGAATTAAGCAAGCCACATCCAAGTGGAGATAATTTGGGTCCTGTGAGCAAAGTTGTGTTACCTGCGATTGATGGTGTTGACAGCACAATTTGGCTGTTGGCCAAGGCTTATGTAATTGTAAATGACTCTGGTTATCATCAGCTCATGAGTCATTGGTAAGAACTTCTTCAGCAATATTTAGCACATATATAGTTTATGCGTATATGAATTTATTATTGATAAGTTTTTTTCTTTTTCTTCCTTTTTGGTGTTGCAGGTTAAATACTCATGCAGTGATGGAGCCATTTGCAATAGCAACAAACAGGAATCTCAGTGTGATTCACCCCATTTATAAGCTTCTTTATCCTCACTATCGTGATACCATTAATATCAATGCACTTGCTAGACAAAACCTGATTAATGCAAATGGCATTATAGAACAATCATTTTTGCCTGGAAAGTATTCTATGGAGATGTCTTCAGCCGTTTACAAGAATTGGGTTTTCACTGAACAATCATTGCCAGCCGATCTCATCAAGAGGTATTCTTCTTAAATACACATTACTGCATAAACTAAACTATAATAATATGGTTAATGATAGAAAAATGAACTGGGACTAAAAAACAAAATGTGCCCTTTTAATTATGGCAAAAACTGAGAGGGTAGTAACATTTTTTTTCTTTTTGCTTGATGTAGAGGATTGGCTACTGAAGATCCTTCTGCTCCTCATGGCCTTCGTCTTGTGATAAAGGACTACCCTTATGCTGTTGATGGACTTGAAATATGGGATGCTATTAAGATATGGGTTGAAGAGTATGTGTCCTTGTATTACCCTACAGATGTGGCAGTTCAACAAGATACTGAACTTCAAGCATGGTGGAAGGAAGCTGTAGAGAAGGGTCATGCAGACTTAAAAGATAAACAATGGTGGCCTAAAATGAAGACTCGTCAAGAGCTTATTCAATCAAGTTCTACTATCATTTGGACTGCTTCAGCTCTTCATGCAGCTGTTAATTTTGGACAATATCCTTATGGAGGTTTTATCCTGAACCGTCCAACTTTAAGCAGAAGATTCATCCCTGAGCCAGGAACCAAAGAATATGATGAGATGCTGAAGAGTCCTCACACTGCATATTTGAGAACAATTACACCTAAGCGTGAGGCCATTATTGATCTGACAGTGATAGAAATACTGTCAAGGCATGCTTCTGATGAGATCTACCTTGGCAAGAGAGATCATCCAAATTGGACATCTGATTCTAAGGCATTGGAAGCGTTCAAAAGGTTTGGAAGCAAGTTGACAGAGATTGAAGCAAAAATCACAGCAAGGAACACCGATTCAGCCTTGAAAAACCGATGTGGACCAGTTGAACTTCCATACACATTGCTCATTCCTTCAAGCGAGGAAGGGTTGACTTTCAGAGGAATCCCTAACAGTATCTCTATCTAGACAACGTGTGGTTGAATACCATGATTATGTATCCACTTTGTCATAACACAAATGATCATGCTGTTGTGTTTTTTATTATGCTTGTAATTCTCTGTTTGGAACTGTGTGCTTTGATTGACCAAGAAAATAACAGTGTTTTTTGTTTTAAACATTAATCAGAAAATAATGTGATAGATTTGGTGCAATCATTGTGTATATAAAACAGATAAATCGATGCAACAAGTCTTCTAGTTCTGAAAAGTATACTAATGACCAACAACATTTCACAAATGTCCTTATCGTCTCTCAATAGTTAAACATAAATTTATTTCTTGAAATGATGTTAAAGCAATATAAAATATAAAACTTGTTTAAGTAAGATATTTGATGGATATATATATATATATATATATATATATATATATATATATATATATATATCGTACTTTTTGTTATATATGATAAAACATTTATCTTCCTTGCACAAACTAAAATGCTAATTTATAACTAAATAAAAAATTGACTAAATATGTTTAAGAAATTCATATTAAAATAATAATAATATATAATGATAACACTCTCGTTAAGCCCGTTTTTCTTTTGGGCTATCCGTTTTTCAATTTAGTTTTCTAAAGTTGGGTTACAGATTACATGCTATCTCTCCACGGATGCTTCTCCTTGTACCTTCAACTTTTCTTTCTACACCTCCAAATTCTAAATTAAGAAAAGTACCTTTCTGATAAGGGTAAAAAACTTTTTCTCTCTTATAATTAACTCCACCCATCCATACACCCACTTTTACTCATATTTGATTTTGCAGACTCTTGCATCGCACCTTCTATCTGCTTTCCACCCCTTTTTTTGAATACTTTAAACGAATCTGATCGTCTTTGTTTAAGTTTTTCTTTAGTGTCATCAGCTTCGTTTTTGTAAATGACCATATGTGGTTGGAATTCGCTATTTATTGTTACCGACTTGACCTTATCCCAATTATGGTTGACTCAGTTGAATTCGACCAAAATTTAGTTGTGGTTGATTCCATAGAATTCGAACAAAACTGATTGAGTCAAATTCGGACAAAATTATGCTAAGGTTAACATGACGAAATTTCGATCGGGACGACTTAGTCGAATTTAGCCAAATTACGATCATGGTCAATTATATAAAATTCAAAAAAATGTCAACCTAGGTAATCTCGATCAATTTTGACCTAATTTTGGCTTGGACCAACTCGACCGAATTCAACTAAATTTTGGTCATAATCGTCTTGGTCGAATTCGGCCAAATTTTGACCAAGTCAATACTATTAAATTTGGGTGTATTTCAACAAGGTCTAAATAAGTCAAATTTAGACAAATTTCAGCTTGGCTCGACTTTGTCAAATATGGTCAAATTTTGGTCAAGGAAGATTGGGCCAAGTTCAACCAAATTTGTTGAATTTGATAAAATTTTAGTTGTTGTCAAGCGATCATAGTGTGTCTTGACTTCCAATACATGTCAGTTCGTCTCAACCTTCAATCTAGATTGACTCATCACAACCTTCAACTTGATTGACCCATCTCGATTATTAACTTGGTTCAATCAACCACCCAAACTAGTTTATTTTAACTTTTGATTTGAATTAACCTTAACTAGTCCATAACCTTCAAACTCGATCAACTCATATAAACCTCAAAACTAAATCCACTCATCTAAATTTTCAATCTAAACCACCCGGCATTAGTCTTGGAAACATGGTTCAAATTCCAACAAATTGCAACTGGCGTATTTAATTAAATTTTTCATTGCACCAAACATATTTTAGTCCTAACCATAATCTATTTGAAAGAGAGACTTTCTAAACTTGAAAGTTTTCTTTATCCCGTTGCTTAAAATCCTCAAAAGAGACTTATTTAAATGAGTTAAGATTTACGATATATTAACGAATTGACACCCGTAAGTCCATAATTCCACGTTCCCCTAATTAAATTCCTGTATCTTTTGAGAGAATTAATAATATTAATTTATGGAGATATTAAGAAGCTACGAATGATATTTTTTTTTTCAATTTTAAATATAAAAATAAATTCTGAACCCTTCAAAAAAATTTCAAACCAATTATTCAGTGATTTATTGCATCTCCTATATATAGTCCAATGATATGAAAACAAGCCACGAAAAAGGAGAATTGGACGATCCTATTTCTAGCATATATATATATATATAAAATAAATTAAAAATATATAAAATATTTTTAAGTGAGTAAATTCATTAATCAATTTATGAGAATTAAGTCATATTATAAAATTGTTGACTTAAACTAATTTACTTTTAGTGCATTGGTAAATCAATCCATTTGACACTCTTAATCAAAACACACCAACCTATTTATTACATCAATTTTATATTTGAATCATTTCAGCTCAAAATTACCATTCAAAACCCAATATATAAATTCAACAATATCTAATCATAATCTAAACATAAATCGATGGAACAAAAATAAATATAATTGTCCAACCCAATTTCAAATGTATAAAAGAACAAATATATTACATATACTCTATATTATAACTAACATAAATCAATTTGATGATTCTCACTCTATTATTTCAAGTTCCAAGAAGAATTTCAAAAGGAATGTATGTCTTCGATCTCAATCAAAACCCCACAATGTTAAATTTCCTATTGAAACATTAAACTTTAATGTACAAATTTATTTTACTTTCACATACAAATGTAGTTTATCAATTTTTTTTAAGTAGAGGGAAAATAAAATCTTAGTTTAATTGAATTTTTTTAAGAGTCAGAATTCATTTTCACTTTGTCGTAGTCTCACTAATACCTTGATCAATAAGATGATAAAAATTAACTCCTAAATCTTAGAAAGATAGAAGAGAAAAGGCAATGATATAAAATCAATCATTAATAGATTTAATGCATATCTCATCCACAAGGCGAACGAATAAGCATACGCAGGTGGTCCAATGATATAAAAACAAAAGCATGAAAAGTAGAACTGGACCATTCTATGGCTAATATAAATAAATTATGAAATATTAAGAAAAAAATCTGCCTGTATTACAAAAATTCTCTGTATTATGAAATATTTGAAATAATTTTTACGACCACTAATTAATATAACAAACCAGAACACAGAAGAGATATGAGTGGATAATGTTGATCCTAAGAAATTGACAAAACAATGAAGAGAAATGATAGTATAATGTTTTCTTACTTTTTATTTTTTATTTAAAAAAAATTACAAAAAGTTTACTTTTTTAAATTATTTTATAATATGTAAAATGAATGTAAATGATTGTTCTATCGTCATTGTAGGTAGGTTGGACACACATAGATCTCTATACATCAAAAAATATTATCCATTTTGGATTAAGTTTTTACTGATTTGTTTTTTATACTTATTCAAGATACTTTTTTTTTAGGTAAAATACATTTTTTGGTCCTAGTTTTGGTTACAAATATTCAAAATGGTCTCCATTTTATTTTTCTGTTCAATATAGTCCTAAAAAACGTAATTATGTTCAATTTAGTCTTTTTTCTGTTCAATGTAGTCCTAAAGAATGTAATTTGTGTTCAATTTAATCCTTTTTACAAATTCCGTGAACTACAAACAAGGACTAAATTGAACACAAATTACGTTCTTTAGGACTACATGGAACATAAAAATGACTAAATTGAACATAATATTACGTTCTTTAGGACTATAGTGAACAGAAAAATAAAATGAGGACCAATTTGAATATTCTTAACCAATGGGAAAAAAAAGATATTTAACCTTTTTTTATTGGAGATATTTATGTTTTTTATAGTTATTCAAAATATTTTTTTTATTAGAGGTATTTGTATATATATAAACTTTTGAATCATTTTTTCTTACTCAATGTTGAAATTTGTGGAGTTTGATTGGACTGGAACATCATTATGCAATGTTATATAGCACGTGTTAGATATGCAGGTAGGTATGCCATGAATTCTGCCACTATAAGTACCTTCTATGCAGTGTTTCACCACACAAGCTTCTTCTTCTTCTTCTGAAAAGGATAAGAACAATAGTGTTGAGTGTGTGTAAACAGAAGGAGGAAAAATGTTTGGGATCGGCAAAAGGACACAGAAGATAAAGGGGACTGTGGTGTTGATGCCCAAGAATGTCTTGGACTTCAACGCCATCTCCTCCGTCTCCGTTCCTAACAGTATTGGCGGCGTTGTCGGCGGCGCTGTTGGCGCCGTCGGCGGTATCTTGGGCGGCGTCGCCAATGTAGCCGGCGGAGTAATCGACGCTGCCACCGCCTTCTTAGGGCGTAACGTTTCCATGCAGTTGATCAGTGCTACTCAGACTCATGGTTCGTTCAATCTCTTTTCATTTCTTCAAATTATTATTAACACAATAAAACAGAACTACCATCAAACAGGTGTAATTATAGAAAATAACTAATGTAATAAATATAAGTCAAATAATTACCTCACTGCATAAAAACAGGACAAAAGAGGAAAAGTAAAATAAAAAAGTTATGAAAGAAAAATCTATATAATATTATGGTTGTAATAATTTTGAGAATAATAAGATTATTAATTTTAATCTTATTCAATATTTAATTAACATTTAATAATATTCTTTGTACATATAAAATTATTTATTTGTGACAATAGTACATTTCATAAATCATTATTCAAAAAAAATTCTTTAATTATTTACATTTACACGTAAATAGATATAAGATAATATTTTTTTTTTGTATTTATATTGTATAAACATATTATAAATTGAATATATATTTATATTTAAAAAAATACATATATAGCATTTGAAATTATTGTTGGGTGACGTGCCCTTGTTTTTTTAACTATTTATGGAGTTTAACTATGTAGGTGGGAAAGGGAAAGTTGGAGAGGAAACATATCTGAACAGTCATCTTCCAACACTACCCACTTTGGGAGCAAGACAAGAGGCATTCAGTATTTATTTTGAATGGGATTCCGACTTTGGAATTCCAGGAGCATTTTACATAAAAAACTTCAAGACTGATGAGTTTTTCCTTGTTAGTGTGACTCTTGAAGACATTCCAAACCATGGAAGCATTCACTTTGTCTGTAACTCCTGGGTTTATAACTTCAAAAAATACAAAAAAGATCGTATTTTCTTTGTCAACAATGTAAGTTCTGCTTTTCTAATGTGTACAAAAGTTCACCCAACTAATTTTTCAAACAAAGACAAATGGGTTTTGTTTGTAATTCTTTGAATGACAAAATTGGTGAAATATATGACAGACATATGTTCCAAGTGCAACACCAGCTCCATTGCTGAAGTACAGACAAGAAGAATTGGAGACTCTTAGAGGAGATGGAACTGGAAAACGCAAGGAAGAAGATAGAATCTATGACTATGACGTGTATAATGACATTGGAAACCCAGATGGTGGTGAGCCTCGCCCAATCCTTGGAGGCTCTAGCAACTATCCATACCCTCGCAGGGTTAGATCTGGTAGAGACAAGACCAAAAAAGGTAAGATTTTTCTTTATAGTGAAACTAAACACAAGGGCATATATGGTTTCATTGGTGGATAAAGATGTAAACTTTATTATTATGTTGATCTTGGTATACAAATTTATGCGTTTGTTGATAATTCTTTCACTCTGGGTTATTTTGTAACAGACCCCAACAGTGAGAAACCGGGTGAGATTTATGTCCCAAGAGATGAGAATTTCGGTCACTTGAAGTCATCGGATTTTCTTATATATGGACTCAAATCCCTATCTCAGAATGTGTTTCCTTTGTTAAAATCTGCAATTTTTGACTTGAGGGTTACATCAAGTGAGTTTGATAGCTTCGATGATGTGCGTAGTCTCTATGAGGGTGGACTTAAGCTGCCAACAGATATACTCAGCCAAATCAGTCCCTTACCAGCCCTCAAGGAAATCTTCCGTACTGACGGTGAAAATGTCCTTCAATTTCCACCACCTCATGTAATCAGAGGTACCTTCGATTATACATCTTGATCAAAACAACTTAATCATGTTAGCGTTTGTTGAATTGATAATTTGACAAGTACATATTTTATGCTTTGGACAGTTAGCAAGTCAGCATGGATGACTGATGAAGAATTTGCAAGAGAGACCATTGCTGGTGTAAATCCAAATGTAATTCGTCGTCTGCAAGTAAGTTCAAATGTTTTGTTATTAAATTCATTATATACGTATATCTGTCATCCTTCCTCACATCATTGTTTACTAATGGCAGGAATTTCCACCAAAAAGCTCACTTGATCCCACAATCTATGGTGATCAAACTAGTACCATAACAAAAGAACAGTTGGAGATTAACATGGATGGGGTCACAGTAGAAGAGGTAATGATATGCATTTTTCACAATAAAAAAACATCATCATTCGACTTCTATCTGGCATGACTTTTGCTAAATTCTCTTATAATTTCCTTTTCAGTAATCCTTCTGATGCAAATTAAAAACAAAATACACTCGATTAACATGTAAAAGAGTCAATATTTAATTGCTCTACTTGGATTTGTAAATTGAAGTTAAGAAATTGAGTCACTGAAATAAAAATTTCTGGAACAGGCACTTGGTAAAGACAGATTATTCATACTAGATCACCATGATGCATTCATCCCTTATTTGACGAGGATAAACAACCTACCAACATCAAAAGCTTATGCCACAAGGACAATCCTATTCTTGAAAGATGATGGATCTTTAAAGCCTCTTGTTATCGAATTAAGCAAGACACATCCTGGTGGAGACAACTTAGGTGCCGTGAGTAAAGTCGTGCTGCCTGCAACAGAAGGTGTTGAAAGTACAATTTGGCTGTTGGCCAAAGCTCATGTAGTTGTGAATGATTGTGGCTATCATCAGCTCATAAGTCATTGGTGAGAACTTCCTTTGCAATATTTAGTCCATGTGTACTGTATAGTGTATGTGCATATGAATTTATTGCTGATATTTTTCTTCTTGGGTTAACAGGTTAAATACTCATGCTGTGGTAGAGCCATTTGCCATAGCAACAAACAGGAATCTCAGTGTGCTTCACCCCATTTATAAACTTCTTTATCCTCACTACCGTGATACCATAAATATCAACGGTCTTGCTAGGCAATCCCTGATCAATGCAGATGGTTTTATTGAGCAAGCATTTTTGCCTGGAAAGTACTCTATGGAGATTTCCTCAACTGTTTACAAGAATTGGGTTTTTACTGACCAAGCATTACCAGCTGATCTTGTCAAGAGGTGATATTCATAAAATATACTTCACTAAAATAAAGATATATGAAGTTTTATTTACTAATTAGTAATTCAAGATAGGGTTTAATTTTTACGTATTGTTAATGTAAGAGAGAAGCTTTGCTGTCACGGGTGATTAGATGACTTTGTGATTGCATGAACTATTAATTATCACCTTTTAAATATGTGTTTGTCAATAGAAACATGAATTATTTCAGTTATGGAACTATGAAAACAAAAAATTTCCCTTAATGATAATAGAAACGGAGTGAGGCTAGTTGAATTTGTCAATAAGATGTTATATTGTTGCTTGACTCAGGGGATTAGCAGTTGAAGACCCCTCTGCTCCTCATGGCCTTCGTCTTCTGATAAAGGACTACCCTTATGCTGTTGATGGACTTGAAATATGGGATGCTATTAAGGCATGGGTCCAAGATTATGTCTCCTTGTATTACCCAACAGATGAAGCAATAAAACAAGATACTGAACTACAAGCATGGTGGAAGGAAGTTGTGGAAAAGGGTCATGGTGACTTAAAAGATAAGCCTTGGTGGCCTAAAATGCATACGACTGAAGATCTCATTAAATCTTGCTCTATCATCATATGGACAGCTTCTGCTCTTCATGCAGCTGTTAATTATGGACAATATCCTTATGGAGGTTACATCGTGAACCGTCCAACTCTGACTAGAAGATTTATCCCTGAACCAGGAACCAAAGAATATGATGAGATGGTGAAGAATCCTCAAAAGGCGTATTTGAACACAATCACACCTAAGTTCGAGAGCCTTGTTGACATTTCAGTGTTAGAGATATTGTCAAGGCATGCCTCTGATGAGATCTATCTTGGGGAGAGAGATAGTCCATATTGGACAACTGATTCAAAGGCACTAGAAGCTTTCAAAAAGTTTGGAAGCAAACTGACAGAAATTGAAGGAAAGATCACAGCAAGGAACAATGATCCAAGTCTGAGAAGCCGTCATGGGCCAGTTCAGTTGCCATACACCTTACTCCTTCGTTCAAGTGAGGAAGGAATGACTTTCAGAGGAATTCCAAACAGTATCTCTATCTGAAACGGATGTGTTTTCCTTATCCATATTATGCTTTTGAGTAAGAAACAACAAAAGTCTGTGTGAAATCGTTGTCTCAGTGTGTATGCAGTATGCTGCTCTCGTTCAATTTGAGTATGTTATAAGTTTGTTTTCACTGTCATTTCCTATCTAGTTCATCTTATGTTTATCAGTAATAAAGTTGAGAAGTTTCAATTAGTTCTTTGTACTAAAATCAAAAGAGACTTTCTTTACCACCATCTTTGTAGAGAGCCAAGTCTTTCAATTATGTAATTTTTGGTTGAGACTTATTCTCAAAGAACCATGTTCTTCCAATCACTCATCACAAACAAAAGATAAAAAAAACAAAGTGTACAAATTTTTCTAATAATATAAAAATCACAAAACAACACACTTACAATAATAAATATGCTAACATGTGCAATAATTAAGAGCAAACACCATACACATTCTAGATGGGTTACTTGTATAACAAATATAATTTTCAAGATTATCTTTTTTTTCAATACGGAATTCTCATCTAAAAAGTAATAAAAGTTCAGTATTTTTCACATATACAACATGGCTTCCAATCCCAAAAGAATAAGTATTGTAATTGTAAAAATATTTGTTTATATCAGAGGACAGTTTAAAAAAGTATAAATAACGATCACACGATTTTCTTTCTTGAAATAAACCATTCTTTTTTCTACTCTTGATTGTAATAGATCATTTGCATAATAAAAAGAAAAGGACAGCTAGGAACGTCCAAAACTCAAACAAAAAGATTGTAATAAGAAAATCAATTGAATGGCATCAAGAATATTAAATTTGAATACATAAGAAGGAAGAAAAAAAATATGCAATGAAATGTGGATAACGTGTTGCATATGGAGTTGGTGGCCATAGAAAAATCAGCCTGCAAACCTCACTGTAATGGAGCTATGCTTCTCTCTTCTCACGTCCTCTCTATAAATAGCATTTCTTTGCCTCTTCACAACACACAACTAAGCTTCAATCTTCTCTCCTTCTTCCTCTGCAGAAAGAATAACAACACTATACAGTGCTGATACAGTAGCAAATTAAGATGTCACGTCTCATAGGTGGCCTCTTTGACAATGGTCAGAAGATAAAGGGCACTGTGGTGTTGATGCCCAAGAACGTGTTGGACTTCAACGCTTTAACTTCCATTGGTAAAGACGGTGTTATTGAAACTACCAAAGATATCCTTGGCACTGTCGTTAACGTAGCTGGTAGTTTGGTTGATGCTGCAACTGCCTTCGCAGGCAAAAATATTTCCTTGCAGTTGATCAGTGCTACTCAAGCTGATGGTTTGTTCTCATCTTACCAGCCACACTATTTTCTGTCATAAATTATTTCACAGATTAGACTTCAACTGGTTGCTAATTAATTGTTATTATACTAAAATTGCAGTACCTAAATGAAACTCTTATTAATTAATATCTCTGATGTATGAACATATCTCATCCAGCTCTATAGCCACTCTTAAAATACTATATTGTTTTGTCGTTTCTGGACTGAATCTCAATAATGCAACGAGTCATTGTTTAGATTGAATATGAAGTTTAATTAAATAATTGTCGTACACTTATACTATTATTATAAGTTTGATCATATGTTTTTATTGGATAAGTTAAAAACTCTTTTAGTAAACTTGAATGGTGAAGTTAACTTTACAGTGATGCAAAAAGATGAAAGAGAGACAAACTTCATTGTAAGAACTAATTCACGGTTTTATATTCCGACATACGTATATCTTGCAAGTGGCTAACGTAGTTTTTTTGTTTATTTCAGAGACAGCTATGTATTCGTGAATTATTTGTGTGAAATATTCATGCAAAGCATCACCTTTTTTTAACATTATTGTTCAATCGTAATCTAAAATACTCATCTTTAGTTTGTTATTATTATTTCAATTTTATCTGTATGTTTGTTTGCAGCTAGTGGAAAAGGAAAAGTTGGAAGCAAAGCATTTGTGGAAAAACATCTTCCGACCTTTCCAACGTTGGGAGCTCAGCAGCTAGCATTCCGTGTTTCCTTTGATTGGGATGCTAAATTTGGAATTCCAGGGGCATTTTACATCCAAAACTATACAACTGATGAGTTTTTCCTCGTCAGTGTTCTTCTTGAGGACATTCCAAACCATGGAACCATTCACTTTGTTTGTAACTCCTGGATTTACAACTTCAACAAATACCAGAAAGATCGTATTTTCTTTGTGAATGATGTAAGCTTCTATTTTTTTTATGCCCAGATTTTATTTTCCAAGTCCTGATCGTTTTTGTTTTCATTCTATTAGTGGTCAGAAAACTAATTCATGAATATATTTCAGACATATCTTCCAAGTGCAACACCAGCTCCACTTCTCAAATACAGACAAGAAGAATTGGAGACTCTTAGAGGAGATGGAACTGGTAAACGCCAGGAACAAGATAGAATCTATGACTATGACGTGTACAATGACCTTGGAAACCCAGATGGTGGTGATCCTCGCCCAATCCTTGGAGGATCTATCATCTATCCTTACCCTCGCAGGGTTAGAACTGGTAGAGACCGAACCAGGACAGGTTAGACTTTTTCTGTTTAATTATATTCAATTATTTTGTTTCTGACATTGATCATGATATAAAATTAATATATATATTATATGAGCATATAGTTTCAATGGTATAACTATGGTGAAGTTGTTTAACCCATCCAAGAATTTTTAACATGTTTTCTTTCTAAATACACTATACTGAAAGAACTTGAAATGATCCTAGAAATACTTCCAGATTTGGTAATGTTTTGCACAGCAGCAAACAATGTAGAGAGGTCAACGTGAATATATAGGCTATATAAGTGAAAAAAGTTGTAAAATTTGATAATATATATGATTGAAAAACAAGGATTTAATGCTGTATTTGGTTGGTTTATAACAGATCCCAACAGTGAGAAACCAGGCGCGATTTATGTTCCAAGAGATGAAAATTTTGGTCACTTGAAGTCATCAGATTTCATCATGTATGGAATAAAATCTTTATCTCAGGACGTGTTGCCCCTGTTAAAATCTGCAATTTTTGACTTAAGGATCACATCAAGTGAGTTTAAGAACTTCGATGATGTGCGTAGTCTCTATGAGGGTGGAATTAAGCTGCCAACAGATTTTTTGAGCCAAATTAGCCCTGTACCTGCCCTCAAGGAACTCTTCCGCAGTGATGGTGAAAATGTCCTTCAATTTCCATTGCCTCATGTTATCCAAGGTACTTCATCAAAACAACTTCAATATATTAGCATTTTTTAATTGAATTATTAACTTGGTTACTCAACTTTTTCCTTTTTAATTTCTGCAGTTAAAAGGTCTGAATGGAACACAGATGAAGAGTTTGCAAGAGAAGTGATTGCTGGTGTCAATCCAAATGTATTTCGTCTTCTTCAGGTATGTCTATACTCTTGATATTAAGTCTCTAAAACGGTCAACTTTGATGACAAAGTTAAGATGTTAATGTGTTTCTCTTGTTATTTGTGACATCTTTTAATAATGGCAGGAATTCCCACCAAAAAGTTCTCTTGATCCCTCTCTCTATGGTGATCAAACCAGTACCATAACAAGAGAACAGTTGGAGATTAACACGGATGGGGTCACAGTAGATGAGGTAATTTTGTACTTAGCATAACTTTTGTTACATATTCTTTTATAATTTCTTTTTAGTATAAGCACTTGAAGCCATATTAGATTTGTAATTTGAAGTTATGAAAGAAAGATCACTGAAATTAAACTCTGGAACACAGGCACTTAGCGCAAAGAGATTATTCATATTAGATTATCAAGATGCATTCTTTCCGTATTTGACGAGGATAAACAGCCTACCTGTTGCAAGAGCTTACGCCACCAGAACAATCTTCTTCTTGAAAGATGATGGCACTTTGAAGCCACTTGCTATCGAATTAAGCAAGCCACATCCAGGTGGAGATAATTTGGGTCCTGTGAGCAAAGTTGTGTTGCCTGCAATTGATGGTGTTGACAGCACAATTTGGCTATTGGCCAAGGCTCATGTAGTTGTGAATGACTCTGGTTATCATCAGCTCATGAGTCATTGGTAAGAACTTCTTTGGCAATATTTAGCACATATGTAATGTATGCGTAAATGAATTTATTATTGATAAGTTTTTTTCTTTTTCTTTATGGTGTTGCAGGTTAAATACTCATGCAGTGATGGAGCCTTTTGCCATAGCAACAAACAGACAACTCAGTGTGCTTCACCCCATTTATAAACTTCTCTATCCTCACTATCGTGATACCATTAATATCAATGGACTTGCTAGGCAATCTTTGATTAATGCAGGTGGAATTATAGAGCAATCATTTTTGCCCGGAAAGTACTCTATTGAGATGTCTTCAGCAGTTTACAAGAACTGGGTTTTTACTGACCAAGCTTTACCAGCAGATCTTATCAAGAGGTATTTTATATATAGTAAAAGCCAACCATTCCTTTAAACTATTGTTTTTATCTATCTATCTATTAATGAAAACATTAAGTTTTCTAGCTTTGGAACTACAAAAACAAGTTTTTGTGTTTGATGGTGGAAGAAATGGAGAGAGGCTTATTGAATTTGTAATAACATTTTACTGTTACTTGATTCAGAGGGTTGGCTACTGAAGATCCTTCTGCTCCTCATGGCCTTCGTCTTGTGATAGAGGACTACCCTTATGCTGTTGATGGACTTGAAATTTGGGATGCTATAAAGTCATGGGTGAAAGAGTATGTGTCCTTGTATTACCCAACAGATGTGGCAATTCAACAAGATACTGAACTCCAAGCATGGTGGAAGGAAGTTGTGGAGAAGGGTCATGCAGACCTAAAAGATAAACCGTGGTGGCCTAAACTGAAGAGCATTGAAGATCTCATACAATCTTGCTCTATTATAATATGGACAGCTTCTGCTCTTCATTCAGCTGTTAACTTTGGACAGTATCCTTATGGAGGCTATATCCTGAACCGTCCAACTCTAAGCAGAAGGTTTATCCCTGAACCAGGAACTCCAGAATATGATGAGATGGTGGCCGATTATCAAAAGGCTTATCTGAAAACAATCACACCAAAGTACGAGACCCTCGTTGACCTTTCAGTGATAGAGATATTATCAAGGCATGCTTCTGATGAGATCTACCTTGGACAAAGGGATACTCCAAACTGGACAACTGATAACAAGGCATTAGAAGCTTTCCAAAGGTTTGGAAGCAAACTCACTGAAATTGAGAGCAAAATCAATGCAAGGAACAGTGATCCAAGTCTGAGAAACCGACATGGACCAGTTCAACTGCCATACACATTGCTCCATCGTTCAAGTGAGGAAGGGTTAACTTTCAGAGGCATTCCCAACAGTATCTCTATCTAAAAAGACTGTGTGGTTTTCCTTCTCTTTATCATTGTACTTCTGAATAATTAAGGTATATGCTATCCTGTGTGTAACTATAGCATGTATGTTTGCACTTTTGTATTTGCATGCTCTCGGTTTGCATATAATAAATAAGGAGTTTTTTCAATATCACTTATTTAGTTCTTTATGTTTACCACCAAAGTTGTACAAGTTGTTTCCGTTCATTAGTTTTACGAGAACCAAAACTCATGCATGCATAAAGTTAACATCTTACACTTGTGTTGGCTTACAAATTTAATAATATGCTAACATAATTTGACAGTGTTATCAACGAAATCATGTTATACGAAATATATAGGTCTTTAAAGATTTTGTCTAGAGATTGAAAGATTATTAAAGAGTTTCAATTTTAAGAATACACAAAAGTGTTAATTTATAATTTATTAAAGAATCCAACTCCGTTTAATGACATGATCACGTAATTCAACATATTATCATAGTTTTAAAAGGAGTAATGATATCATAATATATTTTTAAATTCATTTGACATTGAGTAATAAGATAAAATGTTCATAAAAATTTAAAATTTTTTACTTGTCAAATAATATTTTTCTATTAAAATATGTTATATAGATATTGTCTGCAAGTTTGTAATTATGTGATGATGGAAAAATATTTAAATATCAACTTTTAAATAATATATGAAATTATTGAATGTGATAGAAAAAATTAGATATTTAAAATCATAGAAGTTGGTTTTATAAGAAATATATGCTAATTTATTTTTAATTTTCATTTAGGAGAAGTATACCTACTTATATGAAGACAAATATACTTTTTAATTCCTCAATTGGATACAATTTTTTATTAGTTCTTAAAATATATATCTGTAAAAGTTATAACCAATAGAAAAAATATAATTCTTTTTTAGTTATTTAAGAAAAATTACATAAATCAATCCTAAAAAATTTCTCTTGGTTTATTTTGGTCACTATGCATTGTCACTAAAATAAATGATTACTTAAATTATTATTATAAAAATCTAAAATACTATCAAATGGGAAATGGAAAAATAATTGGTTTAAATGGAAAGAAATAAATCAAAAGAAAAATACAAATACAAATAATTTAATAAAAAAATAAATGAAAAAAATGTTTTTTTGTTTATTTATCATCACCATCATTGATCATTGTTATTATAAAAAAAATTGCTATAATTATAATTAGTTAAATCTTTAAAAATAAGTATAAAATGTTATAATTAATATATTCAATTATATATTAAATAAAATTTTCTAGTATGTCGTCACTTTTAAGTATTACAACTCTTTTCTTGAGTCTAAACTTCATTATATATTGTAAATCTGACTTTGTGATATAAAGTTTATGGTTTTAATAAGATATGAAAGCACTTTAATCTGCCTGAAACATGTGTTACTTTAACCCTATTTATTGCATTCATATAATGACAAAAATGTGTTATTTTTCATGGTTAAAGCCAATTAGGAGAAAGGAGTTTCAATTGTTTCATCAACTCGTGACCAGCGTGCAAATTATAATATATTTTGTATTCTTGCTTTTGAAGATTAGACAATATTAATTAATTAATTAATTAATCAATTAATTAATGACAGCTACAACTTCTACCTTCGCTTTCTTTCAATTAAAAGCATAAATTATTACCATTTCTTTAATATTTAATGTTCAAACCATACGAACACGTGGTAGGGATGATAAAGTAATTACTATTTTAATATGTTCTATTTGTCTTCTACGTTATAAAGATATAGATGATAGGTTTAACTGCTTCTTTTGTTCTCAGGTTGGTTGAACTGTGTCAAATTCGTCTTTTTTTTAGAAAAATGTCAATTTCGTCCTCATATAAAAAAAATTTGTGTCAATCAAGTCATCTCCGTTAAAAATCATTNCTTTCAAAACTCACTTTATCTACTGCAATATCAGATATCGGACCCATGAAGTGGTTATTNTTCAAAACTCACTT
>NC_028359.1:2036553-2102070 GCF_000741045.1 Vigna radiata var. radiata | reverse complement strand
AAGTGAGTTTTGAANAATAACCACTTCATGGGTCCGATATCTGATATTGCAGTAGATAAAGTGAGTTTTGAAAGGAATGATTTTTAACGGAGATGACTTGATTGACACAAATTTTTTCTATATGGGGACGAAATTGACATTTTTCTAAAAAGGGGACGAAAGAAGCAATTAAACCTAGATGATATAATGAAGAGAGATATTTTCTTTTATTCTTAAAACAATTATTTAATTTGACATGATCTTGTTGAAATTTTAAATCTAAGTTTCACATTAGATAAAAATGAAAAAGAAAAATACTATATAAAAATGAAAGATTCATTAATCTAGATAGACAGAATAAAGACTACTTGTTTCAAGTTTTAAGGTTTTGGATAGAAAGTAATGTCAATTCCTTATATGATTAAACTCAGATTTCATTTGATATATATTTTTTGGTTTAATGTCTCAATAAGTCCCTATTTTCGTCTAGAATCTCAAATAGGTCCCTTTTCTTTTTCGGCGTCTCAATTAAGTCTTTATTTCTTAAAATTGAATCAAATAGAGTCTTTCGGTCAAATTGAGATGACGCCGTTAAGAAAGGTATGTTGACCCTGTAGTTTTTTATTACGTGGCATTGAAAATGTGACTGAATTGTATTTTTTTAATTTTTGAATTAAAAAATGAAGTATATTTTGTATATTTCATTTTTTAATTCAAAAATTAAAATAATACAATTCAATCACGTTTCTAATGTCACGTAATAAAAAACACACTATCAACGTATCCTTTTTAACGGCGTCATCTCAATTTGATGGAAAGACCCTATTTAATTCATTTTACAAAGAATAAATACTTAATTGAGACATCGAAAAAGAAAAAAACCTATTTAAAATTCTGAACGAAAATAGCACTTATCTAGACATTAAACCTATATTTTTTAAGTCTTGAAAAGAATCATTTACCCTTCGTTTTTCCATTGGACAAGGAAAAGACGTGGATGTATTTATTTATTATTTTGAACACGTCAACATTATAATTCATACTTTTAGAAATGTGATTTGAGTCACGTCAACCAAGTATTATATATTGAGTTTGAAGTTAATTAATAATAAACAATGTAACTACAATAAATATAAAATGAGTGCTTTGATCATGATAGATTGTGTTTAATATTTTAATATCGGACTCCACATTTGAAACTTTATATTCTCTTTTAAGTCAAATGTCTAAGAAAACAATATAATAATTAAAATAAATTATCTTTTAAAGATCAGGTAGGTTATTAAAAAAAGTTAACACATAAAAAACGAATTTAAAACTAATTCATCATAAAAATGATTAAATAAAATGAGATATATTTTCATCTATATATTATAAATTGTAGTAGAAATCAAATTTATCGAGAGAATGATTATCAAAAAGAAAGTAGAAATATTTTATTGTGTAAATATATCGTTATTAATAGATTAAAACATTGAAAAAGAAAAGAAAACTCGTTATTCACATTTTTTATTGAGAGAATGATTATCAAAAAGAATCCAAAGCAACCTTACGAATGAGTTGTATGAACACAAGCCAAACTGTGTTTTCTTCAACATTATTGTGACTATAATAATTGTATCGTTTAATAATTAATATTATTTTTTTTTTTGCAATAAATAAGCAATCAAACGAAGATTCTGTTCATTTTTTATTTCATGCCACGTACACACAGGTACGTTAGATTTGAAATTCTGAAATATAATATTTTTTTTCTGGGTATTCACCAGAAGAAAATATTTTTTTGAGATATGAAATAGATTGTATTATAGAAAATATAATTTTTTATTTTGTGTTGTTTGGATTTCCACGTTTCAACTCTTCTTAAAAAAATGTTTACAACACATACTATGGTACCGTATTGTATTATTTGACTGTTTTATATGAAACAAAAAGTACTATTACTTTTATTTATTTATTTCAGTATAGCATGCACTCATTTCTTATTTCTTATGGATAAGATGTGCAAATTTTCTTCCTAACATACCGACAAAGACAACATGGACACGTACCAAAAATGTCTCTTCAAAACAAACAGTGCACGTGCCTCAAATTTCAAAAGACATTAACTAATGCTTTAAATATATTAAAGTTTCTTCTAGTTTCATCTTTTCTCAGAAAATTCATGATCCATAATGAGTATTGGTGATTGATTTAAATAAGTTTAACTTTACATATATTTTTATAAAAGTAATAAATAATAAATTTTATTATTATACAAATATGAACTGTATATTTTTAGATTAGTTTGAAAGTTTATTTACTTAATAGTAAAATCGATATATAAATTTAAAATACTTAAGAAATAAATTTGATGATATATTTAAAAGTTTATTTTCAAATCATCTGTGCTGTACACAGATTTTGCTGCTGATTTTTTTTCTCACATTGAAGATATCAATATAATTTAAAATATCCTATTGAAAAGAAAAAAGAAAACAGATGATTTTCTTATTGAAAATTCCTATCAAATAATAATTCAGTTTGTAACTCATTTTTTAATATATCATCGATCCTTAATTATTGACTGAAACGTCCAATCCAAATCAATCTATCAGTCATGTGCGTAATGGGTCCGACATTTATAATCGATGAGGTGGCAAATAATTAGAATAATAATGATATGTATTATTATTATTATTATAAAATGAAAATAGTACGTAGAAATAAGATTTCGATTTTATTTTATTATAATTGTAATTGTGCTCTGCATAATACTTTAATTTTACTGAAATATTTTCTAAATAATAAAATTATTTTATTTTTATAATTATTTTAAAATTATAATTAAGAAAAAGGATGAATTCGTCCATAAAATTTATTCACGTGAAAATTTATGTAAAAGATATAAAAGTGTTCAATCAAACACAAGGCGTGTCTCAATCATTACTCACTATTTCTCCATCATTCTTACCCTAAAAGAAGTTATGATTGGATTCTTCAACATTTTTTTGCTTCCTTTTAAAAATATTTATACTTACTTCTAACAACCATCAAGATAACAAGAACTAGTATATATTATAATATTTTCAAATATTTGAAAATAGTTAACTTTGTATTTTTACTACAATAAGTATTTTCATATTGGCTAATATATAATAATAATAACTTGAATAAAATTATTTGAATATTTTTTATACGATGGTTTATTTTTCTGCTGAAATTAAAAAAAATCTATATTTATTCTGACGGATATAAATACAAAACATAAATCACTGCCAGAAAAAGCAATTGGTGGTCCCTGATAAGCAAAAACTTCTCCACCGACAAAACTCAAATGTCGTTTTTAAGTCATTGCTGTGTGGGAAAAGTGGAAAAACAAAAATGCAAAAGGAAATGAATTTTGTTTTCTTATTTATTTTTAATAAATTGATCTTTTATATATAGCTTATTAAATGAATATTTTCTCTGTGATTTTCTTGAAAACATAAAATTGATTTGATGATTAAGTTTGGAGAACCCGTCTGTCGTGTGGCATTTATATTAAATATATTATCTTGATGCAATAAAAGATTAGGTAAATATAATATATCCATTTATAGAGATTTGATAGTTTTGAATACGTGGCGCATGGAAAATGGTGTTTTTGACTTTCCAATTCAGACATCATATATTATTATATTATCTTATGATTGAGACCGTTATCGTCTTATTTATTTATTCCCCTCGCGCACCACGATCCGCATTTTTTATTCTTTTAAATGCATATATCCTTTTCGACGTGTTTTTTCAATCATGGTTTTGTCATAGATTATTTTAAATATTAACTTATGATTTTATAATCGAAATATATGAGATAAGATAAAAAAAAAAGATTTTTTTCAAATTTTTTTATTATACTTTGATTTTATTTTTCTTCATATGAAATTATAAATGAATAATGATAAATATAAAACAAATGTAGATTTAAATTTCAGTTCAAACAGTAATTAAAATTTCAATTCTTTTTCTATAAAAATGTTATTTAATTTTAAAGATATTTAGTTTTAATTCTTTTATCAGAATCGATACTTTTAAAATTAAATAATATTTTAATTTTGAAAAAAATATTAGAACTAAATTCTAGTTTATGCTTAATCATGGTAACCAAACTTTAGTGTAGATATTCTTTTAATAACTTTTTTTTCTTTTTACGTATTAAACCTGCATATAATATTATATAACCAACACAAAAAATAACATCTTATATTTATCACATTCATAATAAATCAAAATTCAGATACAAGAATGTAATATTTTTATAACAAATAAATATGCTAAACACTAATGTAACATATATCAAATATAAAAAAAATACATTATAAAAAACATATTTTAATATAAATATACCAAAAAATAATAAGAATATATCTACAAAAAAATAAAATTTTTCATGAACATAAGACTACAAAATAAATTGCAACTAAATGTCTCACAAATCTTCAAATTACAAACTGACAAATTACATTTGACGTGAAGAACATGAATAAAAGATAGTTGCATTAACCTTTCAAATTAAAATAATAGAAAAAAACACTCTAGTGAATCTCTCTCTCATGATTTCAAAATGGAAGCAAAAATGAAGGTTACGAAATTAGTGATGACATGGTGATGTTTGATGAAAAAACAATGGAAGATGGTAGCAAAACAACGTTCATAAATAGAATATTTGGTCTCAATTATAAAATAACGAATGTCAAATATTCTTAAAATTAAAAATAAAAAATAATGCATCTTTCTACATTAGTTGTTAGGAATCGAAGTAAAAAAATATGTATAGCTTCATTTTAATAATTGAAACTAAAGATAAAATAATTAAAATAATAATGAGAATTTTGAAAAAAATAAATAAAACTTTTGCATACATTTTAACTTAATGTTGTATTTGGCCTCAATTATAAAAATAACTAATGTGAAATACTCTTAAAATTAAAAAAAAAAAAATCATGCATCTTTCTACATTAGTTGTAGGAATCGAAATAAAAAAGATGTACAGCTGCACCTATAATAATTGAAACCAATTCTCCTCGTGCAGATAAAATAATTCAATGAAAATTTTGAAAAATTTACACACCTTTTCAGTTTTGGTTAAAAATTGTATGACTTTGGTTAATAAAACACAAATCTCCTCGTTTTGATAAAATAATTAAAATAATAGTAATATTTTTAAAAAAAAAAACATATCACATTATTTATATATTTCGTTTTTTAAAGAAAATAAAAACATATCACGCGATTTGAAAAACTAAAATTGCAATAATTATTCTTTAAAATGTATCATATTCTTTTGGATGCTTTTTTTCTTAATAATGACCACATTACAAGTTACAATATCTTCTCCAAAAAAAACACAACTGATTTTTTTTTCCTATAATGTATGCATTTTATTCAAAACTAATATAAAAGTAAAGTCTTCATTGAAAAGAAAATATAAGCAATAATATAATTCATCACTTAATAACTATAATTATTTGTCGATCCACCATATATACTAATAGTAAAGTCGACAGTGTTTTAATGAATATTTTTATTCTTTTTCAAAACTCATATATAAGAAGAAATTGTCAATAATGCGATATTCTAGGGTTAAATATGTTTTTAATCTCTGTACTTTGTGGCGATTTTGGTTTTAGTTCCTCTTTCAAATTAAGGTACAATTTAGTCCTTTAACTTTAGAAAACTCTGGTTTTAGTCCTTTTTATCAAATTTTTTTAACTTTATTTGTTGTTTCAAACACCTTTCATTATAGCATTTGGATTGTTTACACTGTTTGACACATTTTTGCTTTAATGTTAATTGAGAAACGCGTTTGAAACAACAAATAAAGTTAAAAAAAATTGGTAAAAAGGACTAAAACCAGAGTTTTCTAAAGTTGAAGGACTAAATTGTACCTTAGTTTGAAAGAGAGACTAAAACCAAAATCGTTCCAAAATATAGAGACTAAAAACATATTTAACCCGATATTCTATAATAAACACTGAGAGATAAATGAAAAGAAAAAAATACCATAGTTCATAAACCATATTTTTATAAGCAGTCAAAACAATTTAAAACTAGTTAAAGAAAATTAAAACAACAGAAACAAAAATTACTTACTAATATTTTTATATTAATTAATTTATGTATGATAGAAATTAGAGCTGTCAAAACGGGTAACTCAGCCCGACCCGGTCCAGTCCACCACAGGTTGGTCATTTAGTGAGCCAACCCAACTCGGCTCACTTATTAGCGAGCTAGAAAACTTCGAACCCGGTCCGGCCCACCACGGGTTGGTAAGTAAACGGGTTGGCTCACTGGCTCACTAAATTACAATTTATTTTAAATAAAAAAATTACAAACTATTTATAATTCAAATATAAACAAATTTCTTTTCCAAATTTCACTCCCAACATAGGTGTTTAATTAATTTTGAAAATAGGAAATTAAAATCTTTTTTCAAGCAAAAAAATAATAAATATCTTTTTATAAAATTAAAATTAAATTTTAATAAAATAAAATTAGGTATATGGGTTGGTGGACCAACTCGGCCCACCACTAGTTCAACCTGCATGAGCTGGGTTTGAATGAGCTGAAATCTGATCCACATAAAAAAAAAATATATAATTTTTTCAAACACAATCCGACCCGAACCCGTAGTGAGTCGGATTGACTCGTAGGTTATCACCCCGGATTAGAAATTACATCCATTTCTGCAATTAATTGCTTAAGTTCCCCTATATATGGTTTAAAGTTACTCTTCCATACAACATGAACATCGCTTTTAAAATAATTTCTGAGCTTTTGTTTTCTCGTTTAAGAAATAAAATGATCCAAATACAAGACAGTATATAACATACCAAGATGAATCTAAATAGCATTTGTAGCAGATAGATATAACATATAAAAATGAATATAATGCAAAACAATTATGCAGAGGAGTTCATTGTATAGAAAGCCTAATGCTTCCAAAATATATGGTTGGCCTTGTCAGTAGTTTTTGCTGTTCCTGTTTTGCAAAATCTAAAGTTGAAAGCAACCCTCCATAGGTGCATATCCTTAGGCACATTACGCCAAACACACTTCTGCACTGAATTTCAATCATTGTTTAATCTTATAACCACAAATAAATTTAAAAAGTACTATTTGTATTCAAATTCATCAATCACATATAGTTGTTTTGGATATAACGAGATAACAATCAAAACACTTTCCGTCACATTTTCTCCAAACCTCTTAATATTGTTTTCACCTTCTGAGTTACAAAGTTTTTCTAAGTCTTAATGTTCTTTATCCAAATCGTTTAAGATATTTAGATTCGTATTTATAGATTTTAAAATAGAATTACAATTAATATAGACTTAATTATAACCAAATAATTAATAAATGCATTTTATCTATCAACTTAATTATTGAAGATGTGAAATATTTGGATGATTAGTCAATCAGTTAACTGACTAAAACATTTTTAGGTCACTAGTGCAAAAACGTTGTTTAACGTCACCCCTTAGACGTCCGTTTCGTGAAAATCCGATGTCTACTAATGCGCAGTGATATTATTGTAAATAAATTAGAAAACTAGACGTCAGTTTCGATATCAGGCAACGTCTATGACATCATAGACGTCGGACCTCCCACAAACTGACGTCCAATTGCCTGAGGTATGTGATAAGACAGTCCATTGACGTCGGCATTTTCAGGGGACCGACGTCTACTATGTTGCAATTAATGCTATACGAAAATCCCAGGAGCTTAGACGTCGGCTGGAAAGGGCACCGACGTCTACGTCACTCACTAGAAAATCAAACGTCAACTGGTTCAGCTTTAATTAATGTTGTTCACCTAATACCCCAGGCAATTAGACGTCACGTAGTCAAACGCCAACGTCTAAGGCCTGTCTGGAAGGCAGGAAGACAAAAATTCTTCAATGTAGACGTTAGTTCTAAGGGGCACCGACGTCTACGTTCCTTTATTTTCACCAAATTCGAGGGTTGTAGACGTCGGCTCTTAGGGGCACCGACGTTAACTTCCCTGACAGGAAACCAAAACGTCAATCTTTTCAGCTTCCTAGACGTCGGTTTCTGGAGCAACCGACGCCCCATTTCATTTTAAATAGACCGCAGACTCTTCTCAAAATTCAGTTTCAATCG
The DNA here is from genome assembly GCF_000741045.1 of Vigna radiata var. radiata. Lineage (NCBI taxonomy): Eukaryota > Viridiplantae > Streptophyta > Magnoliopsida > Fabales > Fabaceae > Vigna > Vigna radiata. Next base: position 2,093,947 of record NC_028359.1, on the reverse strand, counting down.
CGTCTTCATCTCTTCTCCTTTTTCTCTGCTTCTCCTCTACTGTTTATCTCTTGCTGCATTGCGTTGTCGTTTCTCACAACGTCATTGTCTTCGTACTCTCCTTTTTCTCTCTTGCATCCCAAGTTTGTGGTTTTTTTTTTTATACTACCCGTTTAAACTTTCTTTAGTTTGTTATCGATTATCTTGTCGTTGAACTGATCAAAATTTCCTTTCTTTGTGTTGTATTTTAGTGCAATTTTGATCATCTCTTTGGGTAACATAGTGCAACATTCTTCCTTTGCTGGTTTCCTCACAAGAAGAGTGGCGATCTTTTGAGTTTTCTAGTTCTTCCGACCCAAAATGGAAACTGTGTCCTTGTCTACTTCTCGACACCGTAATTTTTTTCTGTTGTAGTTGATTAATGGGAAGTAGCCATGGACCCAAATTCGGTTTTGGGTTGAAAGGACTAGAGGATTCAAAAGACGCAAGCTTTTTTGTGAGGAAACTAGCGAGAGAAAAATGTTACACAATGTTACCGAAAGCCTGAATCAAAACTGCACTAAAACACAAAATTGTTGTTAGACGTCGGTAACAACATAGTCGTCGGTTAGTGTCATTTTAAACCTCTTTATATATTCATGTTGACGTCGGTTTAATCATAGGATGACGTCTATACAGAGTAATTAGACGTCGGTGTGTGTTTAATCAGACATCTATAGAGACCTCGGTGGATGTCTATAGCCGACATTGAGTTGGACGTCGGTTCTGAGGAATTCTGACGTCCCATAGACGTCACCCGTTTAGACGTCGGATGTGAAAGTGACGTTAAAAGTCCAAATTAACCGATATTAAACAACGTTTTTGCACTAGTAGGTTTATTAATTGTAACGTTCTATTTAATTGTTTGGATAAGAATTAACAAGACGATTATACACTAACATTAGTATAATCAACATATTCAAAGATGAAGATAAAAGGACAAGCTGCATAAAGATAAAGATGAAGACAAAATCACATATGCGTTTCCATCGTTATCACATATACAGAAAAGTGCGAAGAACACAAACCGTGATTAAGTTATACATTAAAGTTACTTATAAGGAAACAGGTGAAACAACATTAGATTTTGATACATCTGACGTAAACTACTCGCTTAACTTGTGAGCTTATTTAATAGTTAGTTTAAAGTGTGAAATATATATATATATATATATATCAAAGACTAATTAAATTTTTATTTGCAGATACGGAAATTAAAATCTAGATGTCTTTTTGCAAAGCACAGAGAGTAATATTAAACCATTCATTTATATATGTCTTGTTGATAGATGTTGGAAAGGAATTTATGGGAGACAAAAGAACAATAAGATCTTAGTGTCAAATTCACACAAAGAGGTAATTTATATGATATTTAACTTTTTTGTTTATGCATGTAATGAGAACATCAAAATCAAAGGATTTATTTTCTTACATGAAATTCAATTATTTTTAATGCAGAAATGAAAGTCTAAGGAAAAAGTGAGGAGCATTAAAACCAAAATCATGATCTAATTTAAGATTTAGGTGGATCCATGATGAGAAAAAGACTTAAAAAAACCTAAGAGAAATTTGCAAGATGATCTATCTTTTCGAGGTCTAATTGTTGAAGATCTCAAGATCATTTAAAAATATCGACTTAACAGCTAGAACAAAATTACCTTTTCTTATAATATAAAGATTGTATTTTTCTTTTGTTTAATTATAAATTATGCAACACCCACCACTCAACTTATTTTTATAACCTTTTCTGATTCAGCGAGAGCATAATATTTTATAAAAATAACTGAGGTTATTTTTGTTAGGGTCTTTTCCAATATCCTGTGATTTTATCAATACTCCAATGCTTACCGTGATCATCTTTAAATTTATTAAACTCATCAAACATTGGTCCTTGTGCCTTCCTTTATCCAAATTTATTTTATTATGTTTTCAATTACTAACTATTTTTAATTAATTTTAATCTTTAAATATTTATGCTAACTCTTAAGGTGTATTCAGTTGAGAAAGATGATTTAAGGGAGATGAAGTAGAATGATATAAAGAGATTTGAGAGGAAATTGTGTGTTACTTTTTTTAATGGACTTGAAGGTGATTGAGAATAAATTTAGAAGGAAAATTGATGTATAATTTGACTCATGTAATAGATTAAAAAGAATTGTTTTAACAGATATGTAATAAAGAATAATAATATTAATATAAAATAATATTTATAATAATATTTTTTTTATAAAAATTATTTAAAATAATAGAATTAAAAAGAAATAATAAATAATGAAAATAGAGAAGAGACTCAGGTTATAATAAAATAGAGAAATATAAATCTTATAAATTCTTTGGATAAATTTTTTCATAAATATTAAAAAAATAAAAATATAAGGTTATTTTTTATTTTTGTAATTAAAATTAATATATTATTATTACTATTATATTAATAATATTATTATTATTAAATATTATTATTATTATATAATATTCCTATTAGTACTCAACATTATTATTATTATTATTTTATATATATATATATATATATATATATATATATATATATATATAGAGAGAGAGAGAGAGAGAGAGAGAGAGAGAGAGAGGAGTGAGAAAGGAACAACAAATTGTAGAGAGGAAAGGAACTCATTCCAATAATGAGTGGAATTGATTACATGTGTACATATTAGGAATATTATGGTAAAAAAATATTCTATCCTCACAAATCTCTTTGTTTTGGTAAGATAGCATATCACAATTCATCTCCTTTACTCAATTACAAATTGTTAAAAACGAATACATCCTAATCCCGCAAATTTGCTTTGATAAATCCATTCACACAATGAACTTCCACAAACGAACACTCTCTAAGACTTGTCATATTTGAATTTCTAACAAATTTCAATCATAACTATATATCTTTCTAACTTTCTTATATTGTTCTTATATTACAATGAAACATATTTGCCTAAAACCCATTAAAAAGGTTTGATACAAGGATCATACAGTGCTCATTTGACTTGGTCATAACTCATATTTTATTGTATTTATATCGGTGAATCTTAATTAATTAAAAGACTCATAAGTGATATATAATTGTTGGTTTTGGTTATCCGCTTAACCAAATACAATATGATCTATGTATAAAAATCTAATCAAGATTTAAATAAGTTTATCCTAAGAATAAATGAGAATACAAGTAAATGATACTCAATTAATGTTTTCATAAATGTATGATGTGATTAAAAACGTTTTTCCATATTAAAAACACTAGTCTTTTTTTTAATATTATTATTACTATTTTTTACTATTATACCTCAGATAAATTTAAAAGAATTACTTTTTACATATTTTAGTATTTTTTTATTGTTAGTATTTTTTTTTATTGTTGTGTTGTTGTTTCTTTCACCCATGTTACATATCTAACATACATATTTTGATTACTTTGATGACATTATTGAAAAATAATAGTTTGAAACGTATAGACAAATAGGCATTGACAAAAGAAGACCCCAATAGGAAGCATACACATGCTTAACATACGTTGTTCAAGTGGTATTAAAGGCAAAAGAACTTCATACGAAAATAGAAAATATAAAATTAATTTTGAAGATCTCAATTTTAATTTAAACATGCAGTTTATATTGCAGAGTATGATGTATATATAATATAGCAGTAAATATTAGATTAAAGAAATAGTTGGGCTAGAGATTGGAAGATTGATTGCTCCAATGATATTGTAATCCAGCCCATACTCTCTCACAGATCTTCTGAACACTCCCTTTAGACCATATCAATGTAGTATGCTGAATTACATTTTTTCTGTAGATTATATATATATATATATATATATATATATGATCAGAGACTTACGGTAATGATTAATGTTTATGTTTTGACTGCTCGGATTAGATATGTAATCTCAGAGAAGTATATGTAATCTCATAGAAGTAGTGCTTTTAAATAGATATACAGTTTAATGAAATTCATGCAGAAAAAATACAATAGTATATTTGGGAGAGTTATTCTACTGCAGTTTCTATAATGTTATTACTAATATATAAAGGATATATATATATATATATATATATATATATATATATATATATATTCTCATTTATTATTTATTTGGTATTTATGTTAACATATTTTAAATATGATAAAAAGGTAACACGTGTGTGTTGTGTGCTATGTATCTGATGTTAAAAAGTATATGTTATTGATATTTTATAGAGCAGATGAGAAGAAGAGTATGGAAGATCATGTTTGGCACATGCTGTTAAGAAATGACAACTCTTTCTTTCTGACGATCTTGTTTTGGCCTTATAAATACTAGCCACCTTCTTCGTCTTTCTCCCAACCCAGTTTCTCTACTGGAGAAAAACCAAGTGTATAACGTTGTTGTTGTTTAAGATTTCTAAAGATGTTTTCAGGTGTGACAGGTCTCATCAACCGGGGGCAGAAGCTGAAGGGAACAGTGGTGTTGATGCGTAAGAATGTGTTGGATATCAATGCTCTCACTTCTGCTCAAAGTCCCACCGGCATCATCGGTGGCGCAATCGGTGTTGTGGGTGGTGTCATCGGCACCACCGTTGACACTCTCACTTCCTTTCTCGGACGATCTGTGGCTCTCAGGTTGATCAGTGCCACTGCTGCTGATGGTAACCGACTTCTTTTCTTATTACTATACTTTGCTTTCTTTGCTTTTTAAATTATATTTATTGTTATTTAAATGTTTAACTGATTATACAATTCATTTCTGTCTGTATTCAGTCCAACCAAATAGGAACACTCACTTCCACTCTAATGTTGTACAAAATAATTATATGACAATCGAAGGATCATATTAAACAGTTTAATAATAAAACAACCAAGAAGATGAAATGAAGAGAATCATGATTAAGCTAAAAAAGGTGGCAAAATGGTGAAATTTTTAGTTCTTTTTGCTGTAAAACTTACGTTGGACGTGATTATTTTGTATGTGAGAATTTGACAGAAAGTTGAATAAATGAGAATATGACACTTGAAAATTTTGTTCAGCGTCTGGAAAAGGAAAGGTGGGAAAACAAACATATTTGGAAGGTATTATTACTTCCTTACCAACCTTGGGAGCTGGCCAGTCTGCATTCGATATTCATTTTGAATGGGACAGTGACATGGGAATTCCTGGAGCCTTTTACATTGAGAATTTCATGCAAGTTGAATTCTTCCTTGTGAGTTTGACTCTTGAAGATATTCCTAACCACGGAACCATACACTTTGTTTGCAACTCATGGGTTTACAACGACAAAAAGTACAAATCTGATCGCATTTTCTTTGCCAACAAGGTAAACTTCTCACCAAGTAAACTAGTTAAATCTATTTTCCAATCTTGGCATCACCCATCAATGAGAAAATCAATCTGTTAAATATAAACAAATATAGGCATACCTTCCAAGTGAAACACCAGGTCCACTGGTGAAGTATAGAGAAGAAGAATTAAAGACTTTGAGAGGAGATGGAACAGGAGAGCGCAAAGAACATGAAAGAATCTATGACTATGATGTCTACAATGACTTGGGCGATCCTGACTCCAATGCCAGATTGGCCCGTCCAGTTCTTGGAGGATCCACGTTGCCTTATCCTCGCAGGGGAAGAACCGGAAGAAAACCAACTAAGAAAGGTAAGACTTTGTTCTAAGATTCAATACAGTTTTTCAGCAATCTTCTTTTCAAATTCATGGTATGCAGTTTTAGCAAAACTGATAAAACAACACCTGATGTTGTGTTTTACCTCGATGGAGGAAGTTTTGAGGTTCAGTGGTTTAGTTTTTCAGATAATTAACATTATTGGCTGAATGTATTTCATTAGTTTGTCTTAAATAAGCGTGTCTTTTTGGTATTTTGAGTCAATTCTACCTACAGAAAAGTTGGAAGTTATCATTTACCTTACAATAAAGTATAGTTACAGTGACCTCATTTATTTTTGGCGGCAAATTAGCCAAACATTACTGTCATTGTCAAACAATATCAATTTGCTTTGCCAGAGCTGAGGGTTGGGAAAAACATACATACAGTGAATTTTTGCTGATATAAAATATCAACAACACTTATTATTGTGCTAGTTCTAAAATTGCTGTTGTTAATTCTGGTATTGCGTATCTTAACAGATCCTAAAAGTGAGAGTCGCAGTGACTCTGTATATCTTCCAAGGGATGAATCATTTGGTCACTTGAAGTCATCAGATTTCCTTGTTTATATTCTTAAATCTGCATCTCAAAATGTGATACCTCAATTACAATCTGCACTTAGACTACAATTCAACCAACCTGAGTTTACTAGCTTTGATGATGTGCGTGGACTCTATGATGGTGGAATTAAGTTGCCTACTGATGCACTTAGCAAGATTAGTCCTATACCTTTGTTCAGTGAACTATTTCGTACTGATGGAGAACAGGTTCTTAAGTTTCCACCACCTAAAGTAATTCAAGGTAGTACATTACAAACAAATCCATCATAGTAATGCTTATATTCATAAACATATCATATAAGTTGATACATCATTTAATAAGTGTTTATTTGGAGTAGTGGACCAGTCTGCATGGATGACTGATGAAGAGTTTGCAAGAGAGATGATTGCTGGTGTGAATCCTCATATCATTACAAGACTTCAGGTAAATTACTACTGTTAAGAAAGTAAAAAAGATAAATTTTTTATCAGGGTTTATTACCTTACCTCAATGCAAACCTTTTGTAGGAGTTTCCGCCTAAGAGCAAGCTAGATAGCCAGCTCTATGGTGATAATACCAGTACAATTACAAGAGAGCACTTGGAGCCTAACTTGGGTGGGCTAACTGTAGAACAGGTAAATATACACATACTTTTTTCTTTCCTCATAGAATTTTCCCCTCCTTCTATCCATCCCAATCTCTAACTTAACAAAAGAAGCATACAAGACTTTTGCTATTACTGTGAAATGAACTTTTTTTATGTGATTGAAATGAGTTACAAGGACTAAAATATATTTGGTTGAGCAGGCTATCCAAAACAACAGACTCTTCATACTAGATCACCATGACACACTTATTCCATATTTGAGACGAATCAATGCAACAGAGACAAAGGCCTATGCTACTAGGACCATCATTTTCTTACAAGATAATGGAACATTAAAGCCATTGGCTATTGAGTTAAGTAAACCACATCCTCAGGGTGATAATTTTGGTCCTATTAGCAATGTTTATCTTCCGGCAAACCAAGGAGTTGAAGCTTATATTTGGCTGCTTGCAAAGGCTTATGTGATCGTAAATGACTCTTGTTATCACCAACTTGTCAGCCATTGGTATAAATTTTGCAGATGACATTTGTCAAACTTGGTTTTTCTATTTACGAACTATTCTTTAATAGCTTTACATGTATGACAGGTTAAACACTCATGCAGTTGTTGAGCCATTCGTGATAGCAACAAACAGGCATCTCAGTGTGGTTCACCCTATTCACAAACTTCTTCTTCCACATTATCGTGACACAATGAACATCAATGCACTTGCAAGGAATGTCTTGGTCAATGCAGAGGGTATCATAGAATCAACTTTCTTGTGGGGAAGCTATTCTTTAGAAATGTCTGCAGTTGTATACAAGGATTGGGTTTTCCCTGAGCAAGCACTACCTGCAGATCTTCTTAAGAGGTAATACTTACAAGCTATTAGCACATCTCTTTCAAATTCTGTATTCATTACTTAAGATAAAAACAAAAAAGATTATCTAAAAACAAAGAACATTTCCTTCTTTTGTTATCTAGAGGTGTGGCTGTTAAGGATTTATCTGCTCCACACGGCCTTCGTCTTCTGATAGAGGACTATCCTTATGCTGCTGATGGACTAGAGATATGGGCCACCATCAAGTCATGGGTGCAAGAATATGTGTCTTTCTACTACAAGTCTGATGCTGCAATTGGACAAGATACTGAACTCCAAGCCTTTTGGAAAGAACTTGTGCAAGTTGGTCATGGTGACAAGAAAAATGAGCCATGGTGGGTGAAAATGCAAACTCGTGAAGAGTTGATTGAATCTTGCACCACACTGATATGGACTGCTTCAGCCCTTCATGCAGCTGTGAATTTCGGACAGTATCCATATGGTGGCTACATCCTTAACCGACCAACTCTTAGTAGGCAATTCATGCCTGAGATTGGATCTCCTGAGTATGCTGAGCTTGCCAAGAACCCTGAAAAGGTGTACTTGAAAACAATCACAGGAAAGAGTGATGCCCTTAAAGACCTGACCATTATAGAAGTGTTGTCAAGGCATGCTTCTGATGAGTTGTATCTCGGACAAAGAGATGGTGGTGAATTTTGGACTTATGATAAAGAGCCATTGGAGGCCTTCAAGAGGTTTGGAAAGAGGTTGGCAGAAATTGAGCAAAAGCTCATCCAAAGAAACAGTGATGAGACTCTGAGGAACCGATATGGTCCAGTGAAGATGCCTTACACATTGCTCTATCCTTCAAGTGAGGAAGGCTTGACTTTCAGAGGTATTCCTAACAGTATCTCCATCTAAAGAGGTTTATGAGTATTTTGCATTCTGCATTCTGAATAAAAAGAAAAGGAGGAGTTTAATTCCTTCTTTCTCCTCAGTATGAGAGTTTGTATTGTGTATGTTTGATGTTCTGAATTAATAAAATTCTGCATTTCTACTGTGTATACCATGCTATTGATAGTAAAGATGATAATGATGCTAGTGACAGTGGTATTAGTAGTATTAGTAATGTTAGTGATATTGGTAGAGGTAATCCTATTACTAGTAGTCATTAGAGTAATGAGAATGGTGATTGCGGTACTAATGGTAGTAATAATGGTTATAACAAATCATGATTAATAGAGAATTTCTACTTATTAAAAATATTTCATAATTTGATATTAGACATAAAACTATATAAGTAAAAATTACTATATTTTTCCATAAATATATATCTATTGTTTTTCAAATCATAAAATTTAAATAAAAAAACGAAGAGGAAATAAAAGTAATATAAAAGTTAGTTTACATCTCTTTTTCAATTTAGTTAATGAATTTGTTATTTAGATTCAATTTCGTTATTTTTTTTTTAAATTAAGTAATTTTATTTTTTTAAATTGACATCAAATTTAACTTTTATATAAATATTATAATGATATTTTATTAAAATTAATATTTTTACTAAATATTTTTCATAATATTAAGTTTATTTAAATTTATATTTTATATTAAATTTTGTTTTAAAATTTTAAATATATTTATTTTGAATTGTTATAAAATAGTTTTAAAATTTTACATTTGAATTTATAACATTCTAATTTTAAAACTAACTTTAACCTTTGTATTGAAATTATTAATATATAATATTATACAAATATTTCAAATATAAATTTATAAATCTATATAAAATTTTTGAAATAGAATTTCAAACAGAAAACAATATTAAAGTTGGATGTAATAAAATATCAACATAAATACATTTAAAATTTGACAATAAATTTTAAATAAAATTCAATGTAAAATATAAATTTAGATAAACTTAATCTTGTTAAAAAAATTAATAATAAACATCAGTATAAAATTTATATAAAAATTAAATGCAATCATTTGGAGGGATATATAAAATTAATAAAATTTAAAAAAAATTGAAATTGAATTAAGATTTAAATATGTTTTTATTCTTTAACTTAAATAAAAATTATAATTAATTCATTTTTAAACTTTAGTCTTTCTTAACTTTAAAAATATGTGTATTTAATTTTTTAATCAAATTTTGTTAAGTTTATTTAAATTTTAAATATATTTCTTAACTAATAATGAGGTTAATACATGTGAAATTGTATAAATAATTTAAACGTTATCATAAAAAAATATCAAATAAATTTAATAAAATTTGATTAAAATAATTAAATTTACATATTTCTGAAATTAAAAAACTAAATTGAATTAGTTTCAAATAAGATTTAATTCCAATTTTTAACTCTTAAATTAAAATAACAGATACAATCACCAAATAAAAATTAGGATAATTGACTACTATAGTAACTTGAAATATAACAAAAGAAAATTTGAAAAACAAAAAATAAATAAAAACTAAAAAAATCACAAAATAAAATACTAACTAAAAGTACTATTTATTATATATTTTAAAAATTAAGAACCTAATTAGCACGAATAAACTATGAGGTTCATTCAAAATTTATGATCCAGGACCAATAGAATATTTAACTAAATTTTTAAAATTTAAATTAAAGTCAAAATAAATTTTGAAGACTAAATAAAAAAAATTAACTAAAAAAATTATTTTAAAATTTTAATATGAAAAAGAGTTACAATTATATATTAAAATAAATTATTTTACTTAATATTAGAATTTAGATTAATTAAATTCATTTATTTAAAATATTTATTTATAAAATATAATTATTTATAAAAACAAGTTATATTAAATAAATTTAATAAGTTAAGCATAATTGTATAAACGATTGTGAACAATTATGCTCATACTTTATTTAGTCAATTTTTTAAATATTATACTTTGTGGATTATGTAAATTGCATAATTATTTTATGTTTTTATTTCTTTAACAATGTTAAAATTTTAATTTTTTTATTATTTTTTTAATCTGTAGAAAAAAAAAACTTGTTTATATTTTATCATTTGATTGACAATTCACTTAACATAATAATATATATATATATATCTATATATAAAAGGATTTTTTTATGTTTACATTTATTTTCCAAATTTATCTTTAAATAAAATTTTTCTTAAATTAAAATGACTAGTTTATAATTTTATAATCTATTTAAATTTGACATTTTTTTGCAAAATTATCATCTTTTAATTATAAAATTATCTATAAAATAAATAAAATATTTACCATTACAATTCAATTTCATAATTATAATAATAATAATAATACTAATTTTAAATTCGAATAATTCTTGAATAAATACAAATTAGATGGAAAAGTTTGATTGAATCTGAAAATATAGTTTTTGTATGTTGATGTGTTACCCATTTGACAAGGAAACACAAGGAAAGGAAAAAAGCAGCTACCTTTGAGAAAGAAAGAAGTTGTGGAGAAGAGCATGTGAGTGTGAATTTGAATGGGGAATCAGAAGCAGAAGTGGACGCAAGACGAGGAAGATGCACTCATCGCCGGGGTTGAAAAGCACGGTCCCGGAAAGTGGAAAAACATTCTCAAAGATCCCCAATTTGCCCCTTTTCTTACTTCCCGTTCCAACATCGACCTTAAGGTAAACCCATTAAACCCCAACACCTTTTCTTTTCTTTAATCTCATTACAATTGTGTTAGGGTTAGGGTTCTTACAATTCCCTCTCTTTCAGGACAAATGGCGGAATTTGAGCGTCAGTAACGGTTCTCAAGGCTCGAAAGACAAGCCTAGGGTTCCCAAGCTCAAGGCTCTTCCTCCTCCTCCTTCTTCTACCAACTCCTCCACCACCACCACCACACCTCAAAACGCGGCTTCTGCTCCACAAAACGTTCCGTCTGATGTCACTGTCCCTGATTCTTCTCTGAATGACCAAGATGTCAAAAACCCTCCGAGGTATGACAGTAGAACTGTATATGTATTTCTGCTCTTTATTAATTTGCAGCAATTGACAGATGTTTGATGCTGTTTTGCTGCCTTTGTTGTTGACATTTATTGACTCTCAATTAGAAGTTCAAACTCTTTTGTTATAAATTTGAAAACATGACAAAGTATTTGTTCTGCCAAGTAAGATCATAATCTGAGGAGCTTTTGGTACTTTTGTTCTTTTATCAGGTATAATGCAATGGTTTTTGAAGCTCTATCAGCACTAAAAGATAATAATGGATCTGACCTAAATGCCATTGTTAGTTTCATCGAGGTCAGACGAAGGTCTTTATTGCTGATGTTTCCACACACACAGATATTGTAAAGTGGTTAGAATAATTGCTTCTGAGATTTATGTTGAGGGTTTTACATTTCGAAACCTAGAATGGGAATGCATATCACTTTTCGAATGTAATTTTATGGATCTGAGATTTGACTTTCAGCTGTTTTTATTGGAGAGTAATGAACAATTTTTTGTCTGTCAAAGTATAAATACTTCCCGCAGTTACAAGGGACTTGTTTGCAAAGTTGTAACTCATCCCTTTGCACTCTTTGCTTGCATTTACTTATTTTAGATCAATTTTTCAACTTCGAAACCCTCTTAGTGTTTTATACCCTCTTAGTTTTTTATACTTTTACATGATAATGGTTCTGTTGTTATCTTTTAGAAGTAGCATGTTAAGACTCTGCACATTTATTTTTTCTTTGTCGGAGTGAGGTGTCAGAAAGTTAATTTAATATGAATTGTCTATTGTGCATATTCTTCTTTATTTTTAAGTATTATAATTTTTATTTGAAAATTTTAGATGTAACAATAACTAAATGTAATACTGCAGCAAAAACATCAGGTTCCTCAAAATTTTAGAAGGGCATTAAGTACAAGGTTGCGAAGGCTTGTTAGTCAAGGAAAACTTGAAAAGGTAATTTAGTTTGTACATGGTGAATTGTTGATTTTACTGATGTATTGCATATTATAGTTGAGTGTGAGCCTTGGGACAATGGGTGGGGCTGTTTTCTTTCTGTTTCAAATTCTGGAAACAACCTCTCTGCTGGGTAGATTAAAACCTCACTGCTCCTCAAACCTAACAGGGGAAATCTAATATATTCGTTTCTATCATTTCAACTTGTAGATATTTTGTCCAGTTTTATCATTGAAGCATGTTACTTGGTTGAGATGGCTGTAATGTATGTGTAATTAGTTACTGAATCATTGTTCTTTATTTTTTTTTTTGTAGAGCAATCATCTGCTTCCTCCTATGCTCATCAATTTTGTTCTCTTATTTCGAAGTTGCTAAACTTGGTTAATATATTATTGTTCTTTATTAAACATTTGTATTCAATTATCTAATGGGAGTTTTCTCAAAGGGAAATTATAATTTTGTTACATGTTCATAGTCTGAGAAAAACATTCTAATATGGATTGGGGAAAGATACGTTATTATGCTTATTTGTTAGGATTATAACCTATTTTTTCTGTAAATTTGGAACATCTTAGGCCTTTGACATGTATATGCAATACTGAACCATTAATATTTTTTTCTATTCACATTAACAAATTTTGTGCATTTATGTTTTTCTTTTTTCATACTTACAAATATTGCAGGCATGCATGTACACAAACATATAAGTGAACACTTTTGAAACTGTAAGAGTCATTTATTGACTATTGCTAATGTATGATAAAGTAATTAGTAATGTGATCTATGTTTTTGGACATTTTATGTATTCTTACAAAATCATCCTATCCGTGTTGTAAAATGTATAAGCAATTCCATTTTTGGGACTCTATTGGCTCCTCTTCTTCCGATAGGCTATAGGCTTACCTTCCAACGACAACTTCCCACACAAGCAGAAATTTGCATATTGAAGTTGAATGGTCTTGAAGCTTGTTTTCCTTTTGTAAGATTTATCTACTCTTTGCCATCTGCAGGTACAGAATTGTTACAAAATAAAAAAGGATGTCTCCTCGGACACAAAAGCACCTTCACCAAAACCAAAGGATGTCCGGCCAACACCATCACAACCTGCACCACAACCACAATGGCAGTCCTCGGTTTCTGTCTTTACAGCATCTAATGAGACAATAAAGGATGCTGCAGATACTGCAGCCTACAGAATTGCGGATGCTGAAAGTAAGTCATATCTGGCTGCGGAAGCAGTAAAGGAGGCAGAGAAAATATCATTGCTGGTTGAACATAGCGATTCAATGTTGGAGCTAGCAAAAGACATATATGAACAATGTACTATGGATAAGCAATCTATCCCGCCTATAATTTGTGATTGTTTTGACTCTCATTGATTATTTATAAGTGTTGCTGATCTTGTGGTCTATTTGTGCAGGTTCTCGTGGTGAAATTATCCTTTTGGCTTAAGATGGTCAACGAAAGGTCTATAAATAGATTCATCCTGATCTTGGTTTCAAAATGTAAAATTGTGTATTCAATGAGACATAATTTAAACAGCATTGTCTTCTGCGGAGGAGTGAGGTTTTCAACTTTGAAGATGCATCTGGTCATAATTCAGTCAATATATAATAATCTTCATAGTATAATGTAAAAATTTAGAGAAGTGGTGATGAGAGATGCATTATCATCCATTAGTCCTGGTTCTGAGATTAAAAGTTTTTTTTTTTTTCATAACTTTTACAATAGTACAATTTTTATTTCAGTACTCACCCATTTTATTTAATTGATAAAAAATATTACATTTTTGTTTTACTCTTGTGACAACATATCTAACATTTCCAAGTTTGTTGATATTGTTATTTGTGACGTAACTATAATTCTTATATATTTTAGTTTCAAGAATTGTTATTGAGATAAATACAATAATAACTATAATAAATCAATATTAAATGACATAAATAATCAGTCACTGAAAAACAAAATACTTATGTTTGAATTTATATTAAGTTAAAAGTTTATATAATAAAATAGACAATAAGTGTAGATAAAAAATTAAAACATAATAAACTTCTTTTTTAATTTATAAATATTCTATTATTTATTTAAGAGTTTAAATTTATCTTATTTGTACAAATTTGTTGGTTATAATTTATATATTATAAATTGTTCTGTTTTTCATCTTGGGAGGTGTAAATTTTTTTCTCTATATGATTTGGTTTGGAAGATTCTGGATAGACTGATTCAGAAAGTTTGTGAATTGGATAATCCAGAAGTTCAAGAGTTTGTATACATTATAAAGTTATTTAATTTTTAACGTATTATTATTGTTATTATTTTTGTAATGTTTTTAGTATATGTTATGTTATACACATTTAACAAATTGATAAGAAACATGAAATTAAAAATAATTATAATGATATTATAAAAAAAATTGATGATCAATTAATAAACTAATAATAATAATAATTGGTCACAAAATTGCAATTGGGAAAAATTCACAAAAATGCAAATATTCATAATTTCTTCTCCCAAGTAAAATCTATTTGTGCATATTACCAAATGCAAAGCGAAATAATGAATTCAATAAAACATTATTTGGAATTAAATTTAAAAGTTAAATTTTGTTCACGTATCAAATTTAAGTATGTAAAAGAAATTAACATGATTAGATTATTAATTTTTGAAGTTTTGAATCTAAAATGTATGAAAGTTGAAGACATGAACGAGCTGAAGCAGTGAAGAAGGAAAGAGAAGCCTGAATTCATGTTGAGTTGAGATAGGAATGAGATGAATTAGTGAAGAAGGAAAGGGAAGTGTGATTTTGAGTTGAATGTGAATGTGAATGGGGAATCAGAAGCAGAAATGGACTCAAGACGAAGAAGACGCGCTCATCGCCGGAGTTGAAAAGCACGGTCCCGGAAAGTGGAAGAACATTCTCAAAGATCCTCAATTCGCCCCTTTCCTCACTTCTCGTTCCAACATCGACCTCAAGGTAAATCCTTTAACCCCGAACACCTTTTCTTTTCTTCAATCTTATTATAATTGGGTTTGGGTTAGGGTTAGGGTTCTTACAATTCCTCCTCTTTCAGGACAAATGGCGGAATTTGAGCGTCAGTAACGGTTCTCAAGGCTCCAAAGACAAACCTAGGGTTCCCAAGCTCAAGGCTCTTCCTCCTCCTCCACCTACTACTGCTGCCACCTCCTCCACCGCTCCTCAAAACGCCCCTCCTGCTTCTCAAAACACAAGGACTGAGGTCGCCGCCCTTGATTCTTCTCCGAATGACCAAGATGTCAAAAACCCTCCGAGGTATGAAAATAGCACTATGTATTGTTCTCTTTTTTAATTTGTGCCAGTTAACAGATGTTTGATGTTGTATTAGCAGTGTTGCAGTCATTATTGTTTACATTCATTGACCTTCCAATTACAAATTTGAATTCTTTTATTATGAATATGAAAAGTGGCAACCTATTTGTTCTGCTAATTAAGATCATAATCTGAGGAGCTGTCTGTCCATACTTTTGTTCTTTTATCAGGTATAATGCAATGGTTTTTGAGGCTCTATCAGCACTAAAAGATAATAATGGATCTGACCTAAATGCCATTGTTAGTTTCATCGAGGTCAGATGAAGATCTTTGTTACCAATGTTTCGATAATATTTGTCAATACACTATATATATTTTGTAAAGTCGTTAGAAGAATACTTGTTTTTGAGATTATATGATATGGGTTTTACATTTCAAAACCTAGAATGGAAAAGCATGTCACTTTCCATATGTAATTCTATAGATCTGGAGATTTTAGTTCCAGCTTTTTTTTAAGTTTTCTGACTTACCAAAGCAGTCTTATTGGAGAGTAATCAACAATTTTTTGTCTATCAATGTATAAATATTTTGGGTGGTAACAACCCTAACTCATCCCTTTGTCATCTTCACTTACATTTGGGTATTTAAGATCAATTTTTGAACTCCAAGACCCTGCTAATGATTTTGTTTAGGCCCTGCTCCTTTTTTGTGGTGAAGAGGGGAATAAGAAAATTACTTTAATATGGTTTGCTTATTGTCTATATTATCAGTTTGTTTTAAGTATTTTTATTTGAGAATTTAATTTGTAACAAGCACTACGCATAATACTGCAGCAAAAGCATCAGGTTCCTCAAAATTTTAGAAGGGCATTAAGTACAAGGTTGAGGAGGCTTGTTAGTCAAGGGAAACTTGAAAAGGTAATATATTTTCAATATGGTGAATTGGTGATTTTACTTTATTGCATATTAGAGTTGAGTGTGAGCCTTGGTACAATGGGTTTGGGGCTTTTTTCTTACTGTTTGAACTACTGGACACACACATGTGAACACTTTTGAAATTGTAATAATCATTTATTGACTATTGGTATATTTAGGTAATCATAAAGCAATTAGTAATGTGATCTAAAATATTAGCACATTTATTTCTACACAATCATCATACCTTGTACTGTGTATTGCCACGTCCATTTTTAGGACTCTTTATGTTTCTCTTCTTCCAATAGGCTATAGGCTCACTTTCGCAGGGGACTTTCCATGCAAGCATAAATGTCATATTTAAGTTAATGTTCGTGAAGCTTGAAGCTTGTTTTCCGTCTTGTAGGATTAATTTACTCTTTACCATCTACAGGTACAAAATTGTTACAAAATAAAAAGGGATGTTGCCTCCGGGACAAAATCACCTCGACCTAGATCAAAGGATGTCAAGCCACGGCAACTACAACCACAACCAGAACGGCAAAGCTCAGCGTCTGTCATTACGGCATCTAATGAGACAATAAAGGAAGCTGCCGATACTGCAGCCTACAGAGTTGCTGATGCTGAAAGTAAATCATATCTGGCTGCGGAAGCAGTAAAGGAGGCAGAAAAAATATCATTGTTGGTTGAACATAGTGATTCAATGTTGCAGTTAGCAAAAGACATATATGAACAATGTACTATAGATGAGCTAATTTGTGATTTTTTTAATCCTTTTGATTGTTTTTTATTACCATTGATCTTGTGGGTCTACTCATGCAGGTTCCCGTGGTGAAATTATCCTCTTGGCTTAAGATGGTCATCGAAAAAGGTCTATGAATAGATTCAACTTGATGTTGATTTCTATATCTAAAATTTTGTTGATTCAATGAGATAGATATTTATCATTTTTTGGGTGTATTGTATCAGATTCATTTAACAATTTTTATTCCTAAAATTTGTATGGAAAGTCATGTTTGTAGGCCGTGCATATTTTCTATTCCTTAGAAACATTGTTGGTCCACCAAATCTGTCCAGATTTGGAACCAAAGTTTATACAACAGACTTATTTATGTTTTTTTAGCATTGTAATATAAAGGTTAAAATCATTTAGGCGTCCCTATTTTCGTAAAGTATTCCCATTTTGGTCCCTTTCTTTTAAAACTTTCCAATTGGGTCCTTAAAAATATTAATTTCAAACAAATTAACCCCTACCGTTAAAATTGAATAACGGTGTTAAATCTGTGCAAAAAACTGAGTGATATGTGACGTCAGTGCTGTGATTAATTGATAAATTGTGATTAAAAAGGGATTATAATCAAAGCACCACCCAGATATAATTAAAAAAAATTCTAAAAATTAAAATCCAAATTAGGGTTACCATCTTCCACCTTTCTTTTGGTTTTCACGAAATTAAGCACCGCCAGAGAGTTCACCAGCAACTCGAGGCTTCTTCCAAAGCACAATCAACATTCTTGTGTCTTGGCTTTAGTGGTCTAGAATTTATCCATCCTATGTAATTCTTTTATTTGAAAGTGAAATTGAAACATAAGATAGCTATGGGTGATGTTAAGGTTATTAAACCATCAACATTTTTCTATGGTTTAGTTTATACTTTTGAAGTAATTGAAGTATACACCTGTAAAATATTAGTATGATTAAGATTTTATATTAAATACACCAAAATTGTGTATCTGATTTTGATATTTGTTTGTAGTGATTTTTTGATAAAAATTTAAACAATCAAATTGCAAATATTTTTAATATTTATTAATATTTCAATTGGATGTGGACAATAGGTATTTTTAATTTTAAATTATCTAATGATATTTATTTTAAATTTTGAAATTTGGAAAAGGTTTTCCTAATTGAATATCAAATAAGTTTGACAGTGCTCATTTTTAATACAGGTTATTTTTATCAATTAAATGTAAATGCAATAATTTCATTCGCCTTTATCATTATAATTGAAGATTGATGTGCTAAATATTAAATTTTGATGCTTTTTAAAGTTTTCAAACCACACTTTAAAGATATTTTTTTAGATGTCCTTCGAAATGTAGTTGACATAATTCTTAGCGGCTTCATAAAGTGACGTGTTCTATCATTAAAATTTCAAGATTTTGAGAAACCTGAGGAAAGAGGAATCCAATGACACTGTTCAAATACATGTTGAGATGGCTAACATGCAGTAAAATAAGCTATTACTCTGCTGCTCTTACAGTCCAGTAACAAAATCCCAAGCTCTGCAGAAAAAAATATTAGAAGACAAACATATAAGTCAGCACAAAAGACAAATAAACAGGAACTAGAAATCCGTAAGTTATACCAGTCTGTGGCATCATCACAGGTTTGCCTCCAAGGTCTTTGTAAAACTTGTTTGCTCAAATGTAAAAACAAAATTTAAGGTCTACCTTGATCACCACATAATTCGCAACCATACAATGTCTACAACAAAACCACCAAGAATCCCAAATCATGCATAACATGACAAATTTAAAAAAGTTAGACTACAGAAGCACAAGCCCAAGCTCTGACGGCTTCAATGCATGCCTTATTCGGTAGTTGTAAAGATAATAATGAAGTTTTCCATCACCTGGTCCAAACTTGAGATCCCTCAAAAAGGTCTCATTCTGCATGACATCCAATGCATTGAAAACATCATAATCCTTCTGTTTTGCGACAATGAGAGCATCATTCATCAGCTGAAGCAAAGGGGTGACAGTGGAAACATTATAGAATGAATATGCTGCTTTCAGAAGTGAATAACTAGGGTGACCAAGAATAGTAGAAGGAAGTGTGTAAAAACTACAGAAGTCAGTGACCTCATGAGTTTCGGGACTTTCAACTAGATAACTATCAATAACATCTTCCTTTGGCAGAAGCCAATGCTCCACATCATTTTCATCAAAATCGGGTGCAACAACAAAATGGCTTAAATAAGTCCTAATTAGCCTTGTAACTGCGGGAACATCATGAATTTCCATTTTTCTGAACCCTGGGGTTACTGTTGATTCTGGCAGCTTGTAAAGCTTGATGGTTCGACTCATTGTCATCCGTGCACCAAGCCGAGAGAAACCAACATCAATTAGCTTCTTGGGGTTCAAAGATCTGTGCCAGTATTGACAAGTTGCTATCGGTGTAGGAAGAATTACTCCAGCAGTATAAGCTGCCTGCCACATATTTTCCAGGTGCACCCTCCTGGTCACCTCTTTGATCATGACAGGAGCAAGCCTCTTTGTTCTAAGTTTCTTATGGACACACAGGAAATTGATCTCTGCCATATGAACAACCTCATCACGAACACGGATCCTAGCAGGAATACCTGTTATGAAAGCAACCATCTTCTTGGTACTTTTAACACGAACACCTATATGCCAACTCCTAAAATATCCAGGAGGTTGCAGAGCCCAGCGCAGAAATTCCTTCGAGTACTTAAATCGAAACATGTTCTCATCGTCCTCAACATAATTATGAGCAAGAAGGTTGTATACTTCATCACACATGTCCTCGGAGTTGATGTCACAAGTAACCCATTCATACTGGTCAGGAAGGTTGTAAGGTTCTTGTCTGACCTCAGATAAAGGGGTTGGAAGTTCAATAGGGCCTTCTGACAAACTGGAGTCTCCTATATCCTTGAACTGCCCAACAGGTTGGGTTTCCCAAAATTTATGTCTTTTTTCCAGGGAGAGAGATTCTTGAACTTTTTGTACTAAATTATCCAATGCAAGATCACTTTCAGCTGGTGCATTCCCATCCGGGTTTGGATTTTGTGTTTCTTCAGGTGATCCAGAGGAAGGATTGCTGTCAACCATTTAAAATGCTTTCAAAATAGCGGTCTGAAAGACAAAATAAAGATTTTTCAGTAAATAAATTTAGTAGGACAAAGCACATATTTATATATATATATATATATATATATATATATATATATAATATAAACCCAAACTAATATTTAGAGTTAAATACTGGCCACTTGATCTTTATGAGACAATTAAAAGCCAAGATGCAGTGTGGGCCAAAAAAAGAAATACAAATGTCTGCAGGCTATCTCCCTTTCTCATTTCAAAGGGGCAAAACATACAACTTAACTCTTAAAGAAACTTGAGTTATTGCTGAAAGTATTCTTTGAAATGAGAGATACACATGTAGGTGAAACAAGATGTCATACTATGAAATGCATATTTGATGGGATCAAAGTTGCACTAAAGATAATGATAGGTATTTTCACATAACAAGTTAACAACTTGGGCACAATTTAATCAGCATGGGCCATCATGAATTTACTTTGCATAGCCACTATTAAGATACTTGAAGCAAGCTTGAATTTTTAAAGCGACATGTTCTAGTTGGAAACTGCTACTTCAGTGAAACAAGTAAAATTAGCTTTGGCTTTTGGTATGCAGAGGATAAAATATCCAAATTGAAATCTAGTACACTTCACAAATAGAATTCCGTATGATAACAGAATAGGAAAAAGTAAAATTTCCAATAATCAACAATTCAACAGAATTAAAGTTTCCAACATTCCTCTTCAAAAAAGGATTACAAAATTCAACACCAAACAACAAGATCCATTGTTTTGTTTTTTGGTTTGCACCAAAAATATCCCCCAACCAATAGTCGGAGATCCATTATAGTCCAACGCAAAATTAACACTGACTAGAGGATCCATTCCCATCAGGCTTCTTCAGGTGATCCAGAGACAACCGTCTGCAATTTTCTTAGAACAGTAATCTGAAAGACAAATGACTATATTCCAACAATTTGATAAAAGAAGATAAAGTTTTCCTTAGCACTGAGAGGTGCAAAAGTGTTCCTCTATTCATCGGAAGGCAGAACACCTAACCAAAACTTTACCTGACTCAACTAATTCAATCTGTCGAGCTTCCAACCAAGTCCAGTGAGTCCATTTTTAGCAAACAATTTTATATTTTTATTTCTTAGAATTTGAAGTTGGGCTTAATTAAACTCCAAAAACTAGTTTATACGACAAGGGTTATCCCCTTCCTGTATTCACTATTTTAGTCATATAAAAGTCCAACACAACTGTTCAATAACCCAACTCCATTTTCATTTCTTTGGCACAAAAACTAGAAAGCATGTTCAGAACACATGACCAAACAGCAAAGCTTGAATATATATATATATATATATATATATATATATATACATATATGTTCATCTGATTATATCTAAAGCAATTTTGAAAAAGGGAAATGAAGTGAAAACGAAGAAGGCTCAGAGCATCTGAATGGTAGCAAATTCAGATGAGCTTGATCAGGATTTTGATTAAAGTAATTAGTAATGAGTGAATTTACCTGAGAGTTTGAACGAGTGAAGCAGCAGAAGAAGGAGAAGAATGGAATCAACCAAAACTGTGGCCGATTTCCTGAGATTCCGATGCTCACATAGACAAAGGGGTTTGGTTCCCTACTTCAGGCCTTTGCTAAAACCATCCAATGGGCCAGGCCCATAAACAGTTTTCCTAGACGAGCCTATTCTCAGTGGAAAATTCCTTCTTTCACCCCCTAATTGCTTCTTGCACCTATATTATTAAAAAAAATTGAAATAAATGTATTTCTTGTCTTTAAACTATTATTAAAAATTGTTTTATTTTTAAACTAAATTATAAAATATTTAGTCTTTGTATTTTATGAGTCAATGTAAAACATTATGTCTAATAAATTATATTTATATATATATATATATATATATATATATATATATATATATATATATATATATATATATATATATTGTTTTTCATAGAACTGTTAAAACGGATAATCCGGCCCGGTCCACCACGGGTTGGTCACTTAGTGAGCGAACCCAACCCAGCTCATTTATTAGCGAGCCAGAAAAACTTGAACCTGGCCCGACCCACCACGGGTTTGTGGGTAAACGGGTTGGCTCACTAGCCCATTTAATTACATTTTTTTAAAATAAAAAAAAAATACAAACTTTCTGCAATTTAAATTTAAACAATTTTCACTCCCAAAAAATTATGTTAAAGACAATTCAAAATAATAATAAAAAGTACAATATAATCCAAATGTTCAAAAACAAACACAAAAAACATACAAATAAGTTTTTTATATTCATCATTTTTTGTTCTTTTTGTAACCCTTAATAAAGATTTTCCTAATATCGAACAATTCCGACAATCAATAAAAAAATATTAGTAAAAAAAAAAGAACTAGTAGTCAACAACATCAACAAAAAATTAATAGTTTAATCTGTAACATAATTTCCCAGATTCAAAGATATCAAAAAGAGCTTGTTCAAATAATGTATACTCAAATTGTTTAAATAAAATGAACAAAATCTTATACATGCATGTCAGAACATGAAAAAATATTCCCATGTCTTCAAATCCCCCAGAACAAAAAACCAAATTCGCAAACCCCTATTTTTGTCATTATAGGGTTTTTGAAAAAAAAAAGAAAGAGAAGTGAGAAAAAAAATGTGGAGAAAAGAGAAGAAAAAAAGGAAGGGTGTTTTACCTGCTCCTTGAAGAAGTGAAGTGAGGGTGAGAGCACCGTCAAATGAGAGCAAGTACCGTGATTTGTGAGAGCATAGGTTACTTTTTTTGGTATACATAATAAGTGAAGAAATATATTCTAGTTTTTAGGGTTTCATAAATAAAATAATAAATTAAAAAAATAAAATTAGGTGAGTGGGTTGGTGGGCTAACCACGGGTTCAACCCGCATGAGCCGGGTCTAAATGAGCCGGGTTGAAATCTGACCACATATAAATTGATTGTATTTTTCAAACCCAACCCCGCCCAAACCCGTGACGGACCGAATTGGCTTGTAGATTGTGACCTATTTTGACGGCTCTAGTTTTTCACATGAAATTTTATAATACATTAAAATATAACATTTGCATATTATTTATAGACAAAGATAGTTTACATTGAATTTCATAAAAAAATAAAATATAGTTTAGGAAATCAGCACACTTTTTTTCGTAATAATTTTTTTGAAGATATAAAACGTATTTAACCTAAAAAATGTCGATTTCCGGTCTTTAATATTAAAAGTTATTATAAATATGAATGAATAAAGTGTAAATAAAATCACTTATATGTAGACTAGTGAAAATATATATGTTATGTGTATTTACTTTTTTTTTATGATAATAAAAGGTAGTAAAATTATTATTATTGTTATTATTATAACTATAAAATTAAATATAGAATAATTTGAATAGTTTTTATTTATTTTGTAGTATTTTTTTAATTAAAAGAGTAGTTAAGTTTTAAAAAATGGTTACATGAAAAAAAGATTAAATTTGAACAAATAATTACTTAAAAATAATTATTTCAGTTTAAAAAATATGTAAAAGATGAAATTGGAAAATAAATAGGTATACTAAAAAGTTATAAACAGTAAATGATAAGAATATCTTCTATACAACTTATTTTAAAAATATTACTCCGTTTATTTTAAATATTAAAAAAATCATCTTATATATAGCAATGATATTTTGTACAACTTATTTTAAAAATATTTTAAAAATATCACTCACTTTATTTTTAATATTGCATTATAAAATTGACACTGTTTATTTACATAGAAACTAAAATAGTTATTTTAAATGAAAATGTTTTTGAAGTATTTTTATTAGTCATTTTTAGAATAAATAAAAAAATTCCCTTGTAGCATCCTATCAGATGACGTTTCTATTTCATTATCTTATATCAATAATATCAAATCAAAATAAAAGAAGAAAATAGAAATAAAAAAAGATGTTATTTATGAATATCGATTGATCCCAGAAGGCATCTGAAAGGGTAAACGTGGAAAGTTATATTTACTGTTCTGCCCCTGCCTTCCTCGTTCCTATAACACTCCCTCTCCCTCTCTTTCGCCTCCCTTTAACTCCACGGTGCAGATCCGAGGAGTTACCCCTTTGCTCTTTTTTCTCTTTCCTTATTCCAATATCAACCCTTCAAGCTTTCACCAGGTATCTATCTTGTTTTTTTTTCTTTTTTTTCGATTTCATAAATTATTCATTGTTCATTCTATTTCTCTGCTATGAATCTGGGGGTGATCTATGTTTTTTTTCTCATTTTAATTCTACCCAGAAGTTTGTGATTCGTTATTTATTTATGTGTTAAGCTCCCGGACAAAAAGATCGTGTTTTTAGATTTAAGAGATTGCGGGGGTAGTGCATGTCTGATAGTTTTTTTTTTTTTTTTTCTTTTTCTTTTTATCAGCAGAATGATATGTTGATTTGTTTTCTGGTGCTGCGAAATGTTATACACTAAGCGAACTTAAGTTTTCAATGATCACTTTGTTTTTGTTGTTTAGTTTAAGTTTGATTTTGTCACTGTTAAACTGAATCATGGAGGAGTGGGCAAAGTTGATATTTGACACTGAAAGATCTGTTTTTTGGTTATGATATATATCCTTTTTTCCCTTGTGAATCTCCTGACATCAGAGACAAAGAGAAGTTTGATGCTTGCACTTCTTCCTGTGTGTATTTCTAGTTTGGCTCATCTGTTAAATGTGTCCAGTGGATGATGTCTTTTTTTTTGTTATGTCCAGTAGAAACTCCTAGTGGAGGCTTGGTGGTTTAGTTATTTGTATGATATTTGGTTCTTGTATTGTTTTGCAACTATTCCTTTGTTATTTTTTTCAGTTTCGCCTTATTATTTGAGTGTATGGTCTTGCTTTTTGACAGAGGTTTCGCCTTTTCCAGTTATGGCAGGTTTGGCTCCAGAAGGAACACAATTTGATGGTCGCCAATATGATGCTAAGATGACTGAATTGTAAGTTCCTGTACTGTACTCTTCACTTGTAGTATTGTAATGCTTTTGTTATTTATTAATTAATTATTAATTTACTATATCTGTTATTGTCTTGCAAATTAAATACACAGGCTTTCCACTGATGGGCAAGAATTCTTTACGTCTTATGATGAAGTCTACGACAGTTTTGATGCAATGGGATTACAAGAAAATCTTCTGCGAGGCATATATGCTTATGGTATCTACTGGCAGATTGACCCTCTTAGTCTAAGTGCTTATTCATATTTGTTATTTTACCCAAATGCTCTTTGAGACTCTTTAGCATTCAATTAAATGGATAAATAAATTAATTTGTGGCAGATTGATTGAAGTTATATCTAGTTTCATTAAAAGTCATTTAAATTTATTGTTGTGTTTTTATTCCCAATGATCAAGGATTGGGAGTGGTTATACTTTGACATGATTCAGAGTGTACATGTTAAATTAGCATAAACCTTTTTCGTTACATATTTATGACTGCAGTTTTGTATTTAAAATTTACCCTATGTACTTATTGGAAGACAACAAAACAATGTGGGTATAAGGTAAATGAATATAATCTTCAGATTTTAATTGTTTTGAAACTGATTAGATATTTCGTGAGGATATTGATGATGTACTTCTAAAAGTATTATTGTTACTCTTGCTTCTGTTATCACAAAATGATGTGTTGGTGTTTTATTATTGTTCTTAAGGTTTTGAGAGGCCTTCTGCAATCCAGCAACGAGGAATTGTTCCTTTCTGCAAGGGTCTGGATGTGATTCAGCAGGCTCAATCTGGAACAGGAAAGACAGCAACATTCTGTTCTGGAATTTTGCAGCAGCTTGATTATGGATTGGTTCAGTGCCAGGCTTTGGTTTTGGCACCAACAAGGGAGCTAGCACAGCAGATTGAAAAAGTTATGAGAGCTCTTGGCGATTACCTGGGTGTTAAAGTTCATGCATGTGTTGGTGGGACAAGTGTTCGTGAGGATCAGCGCATTCTCCAAGCTGGTGTTCACACTGTTGTTGGCACTCCTGGCCGTGTGTTTGACATGCTGCGGAGGCAGTCTCTCCGCCCAGATTACATAAAGATGTTTGTTTTGGATGAGGCTGATGAAATGCTTTCACGAGGTTTCAAGGATCAGGTTTTTGTTCTGACTAGTTTCCGCAATTTAATTGATGCACCAATCTTGGTTCTCATGTACTTGTTGATTATCTTATCTCTTTTGTTGGCAAATATCCTGGAAGTTTGAGGTGTGAATTCCCTTATGTTTATAAAGCACAAATAGATTAATTACTGTCCAAAACCTTTATGCAGTGAAGGCCTATGCTCATTATCTTCTATAGGAATCTATAATATGGTATATTGCACTTATTACCTCCAATCTAGCTTAATTTGAATGCATGACATAGATGGGGAGGGTTATGAGACAAAATACAATATTTGTTTATCTGGACTGGACACAGGAATTTTCTGTTCTTCAATCAAAATTCGTATCCGTGAGAAAGGTATAAGTTTGTGTATTTTCATTCATGACATTGAGAATATGTTGGTTGGTGTTGCAGATCTATGACATCTTCCAGCTGCTACCATCCAAAATTCAGGTTGGGGTTTTCTCTGCTACAATGCCACCAGAAGCCCTTGAGATTACAAGGAAGTTCATGAATAAGCCAGTGAGAATCTTGGTAAAGCGCGATGAACTGACCCTGGAGGGTATCAAACAGTTTTATGTCAATGTTGACAAGGAAGAGTGGAAGCTAGAGACATTATGTGACCTTTATGAGACTCTGGCTATCACCCAAAGTGTCATTTTTGTGAACACCAGGCGCAAGGTCGACTGGCTCACTGATAAGATGCGAAGCAATGACCACACGGTCTCTGCCACCCATGGTGACATGGACCAAAACACGCGTGACATCATCATGCGTGAATTCCGGTCCGGCTCGTCTCGAGTTCTCATTACCACCGACCTTCTGGCCCGTGGTATAGATGTGCAACAAGTGTCTCTGGTCATAAACTATGATCTGCCAACCCAGCCTGAAAACTATCTCCACCGCATAGGCCGTAGTGGCCGGTTTGGAAGAAAAGGAGTTGCTATAAACTTTGTCACAGCTGATGATTCCAGAATGCTGTCTGATATTCAGAAGTTCTACAATGTGACTGTAGAGGAGCTGCCATCAAATGTTGCTGATTTGCTCTGATGAGTTAATTTTTGTTCTCTATTAAGTCATCAGGCCTCTCTTTCTATTGTTATCTTGTGCTCATTCTCTCTCTCTTTATATATTTTATCCACATTAGAGATCAAAGACATATGATCTGATGCTATTTGTATTGGATTCTATAAATTTTGTTTAATCAATCAATTAATTAGCAGGTTGTTGTTTGAAGCCTGCATTTACTTTATTGTCTTATCTGTATTTCTTTTTGTGCAGCACTGTCTGTTTCCATTGCAAATCTTTTGAGCATGCAACTTTTAAACCAGATTTCTGTTAACTATATTTAATATAACAGTCTTGAAAATTAAACACATATATAATAGTGTGGCATGTTAGATTATGAATCAAAACAGATTAATAACAAATAAGCAAATAAACCTTTGATTAATTGAATAATCTCCAATACCTTATATAAAAGAATATAATGTTGATTAAAGATATTTGATCTTTTAACTGTTGTAGATCGCCTTATGTTCTTTTTTAATTTTTGATTCTAAATTTTTAATTCAAAATTTGAAACAAATTCTATCAAGAAAAAATGCATTATATTTTTTCTTAGATAGTTGGTTTTTTATTTCATTTATTATATTACACAGTACATTGCATATTTTATTATATTTTAACAACACATAATTATTTTCTGTGTTGTGTTGTGACCAAGTTTCTCCAAAAATTGCAAACCCTTCATTCCATAGATTGAAAGAACTGGAAGTAGCTTTAAAACTGCTTAAACATGATTTCTTAACGTACGTTTCAGATGTGAACCAAACACTGCACAAGAGAATTGGAGTATGTTCCCAAATTTTTATTTTTAAAAAATGCTCACGCCAATGATAAAAAGATATATTTACTCCGAATCTATACAATTCAAACATTACTTTCAGTGCTGAATTATTAAAGTAAGGTTAAGAAAATGACAGCACGAGAATAATATCGTATCAGTTAGTATGAAAAGGATTGTTTCAATGGTAGGTACTGCCACTGATAATACTAATAACGAATAATACTATGCACTTTCCACCAAAACTTCAAGATGAAGTTTGGTACAGAACTCTAAAATCAGCTCAAGAAAAAGAAGAAACTTCTGGTATTGAAATTACTGACTTGAATGCTACCAGAAGAACAGAAGACTATAAAATCTGTTAGTTTCTTGTACGAATTTTCTTTGGTTGATACAATAATTTCATTTTGGCAGGTAGCTACATTAATGAATCATATTAAAGTCATTTTTCTTATTAGATGTAAATAACTACACTTGAAAACATTTTCCATGCCTTTTGCCAATAATTTCAAGCTTTCTGTTTTCATATATATATATATAAGTACTTGAAATTTTCACCCAGATTGGTGATGCCAAAGACAGAAACATGTGGGATGATTTATTAGATTTTAAGATACTATTTAAGATGTGGAGTGTGGACCACAACTGACTAAAAAAATCAGAGTGTTTTGCTTGGTCTTGGGGATTTTGTAAAATATATAACAGGCATGGGGGAGCCTCCTCTGTCACACATTCACTTTATATACACATGAATGTCTAATCTCTTCAATACTTATGTTTTTTATCCACTTATGTGCATAACACCAGATTCAAAAGCCATAATGAAAATGTAGAATCTTGATCTCTAGTACTATAATCAGTTAGAGAGACTTAAAAGTTGAGGAAGTAGGTTCTGCTATGATTTCAAACGAGTCTAAATTTCACGTTCAACAGAAATGAGAAAGTAGAGCGCTATATGAAATTGAAGATCTATTATTTTATTGTCTTAAAGTTTTGGATACAGTGGTATCAATCTTTTATGTGATTAGGTTCACGTCTAATAGATGTTGTATTTCTCAATAAACTTCCTCTTCCATAAATCCAACAAGTGGTATCAACAAGTTCCATCTGAACATAAAAGTTCTGGTAATCTGTTGAAGTAGTAAAGTTCAGTTCTTCATCTAACTTCTCAATTAGAACTTTTGAAGAAATCATTAGGAACCTCAAGAACTACAAGAAGTTAATCTGTTTTTGCAAATTCA
Organism: Vigna radiata var. radiata; assembly: GCF_000741045.1. Classification (NCBI taxonomy): domain Eukaryota; kingdom Viridiplantae; phylum Streptophyta; class Magnoliopsida; order Fabales; family Fabaceae; genus Vigna; species Vigna radiata. Next base: position 2,064,168 of record NC_028359.1, on the reverse strand, counting down.
CAACTTTAGCTAAGAGGGCGGTGCATTAACTTGTATTTTGGGAAAAGGGCATAACCAGTTTTATCACTTACACGTGTAAGAGTTGGTCAAACAAGAATACCTTAAACAGTTCTGCCATGTTGAATGCCCCCACAGACTCCATTAATAAAAACGACAAAACAAAGAATAACATTATCTTTTTCATCTGTCTCCTGTTCAAAGATTTGATTATATGAAGTTGGGAAAGAGAAGCAATGAACAGCACTAATATAATACAACTAGAAAAAAGCAAAACCAACCAACCGACCAACCTACCATCTCTTTTAGCTTCATTCTTTCTCTCCTTAAAACTACACATCCTTAGTTCTTCACTCTTGTGTTTGTGCAGTGTGGTTTTCACCATGGAATTCAGATCCAAATCATGCAGGAGTGAGAGTCTGCAGATTGAAAACTACAATGGAGGAAGGGTGGCCCCAACAGGTATGCAAGATCTGAGGTCTTACAGTTACAGTGCAAGTTATGGTAGTTCTGCATATCCATGCAAGATAGGTAAGGAAAAGGAAGTGAAGGTGGATAAAGGGAAAAACATAGCTAATAAAGTATCAAAAAGTTGGAGCTTCAGTGACCCTGAGTTGCAGAGGAAGAAGAGAGTCGCTGGCTATAAAATATATTCTGTGGAAGGAAAAATGAAAGGCTCCCTGAGGAAGAGTTTAAGGTGGATCAAGAACACCTACACAGAAGCTGTTCATGGATGGTGGTGATTAATCGGTATATAGTTATGCAGAATATAGTAACATGCTACTTTTTGTTTTTTTGTATTCTCTTATGATTTACTTGTTTTAAGGTGAATTCTAAATCTATTTAAACCAAATTTCCTTTCTTATAAAGGCTAAAACTCCTCTCATGTATCCAACTCCATCAAGTTCTCTAAGCTTTCAGGGAGGAATGATCTGTTTTAGCAGATTGATGCTGAATTTCAAAATAGTAATGTATGCTCAACAATTTGATTTTGATAGTCATAAAGAGAAAACAGAACAATACTAAATGGCCTTCTGGTGAGTGAAAGCATTGGACAAAGTTTAATTTTTTTTTTAATTCATAAGAAAAATTAATAAATCTTGATTGCATAGATTAATCAGTATTTATGATACTTCAGACTTTAAGTTTTTATTTTTCTTTTCAAGAAAGATTCATTAGAGAAAGATTACATCAATGTTACTCGAATCCAATCCAAGTTCCATCCATATAAGAGATGAAAACAAGGATGCAATTAGTTTGAAGTTTTGAAAGCTATGTCCCCCTAGCAGCTATTATAAGATATTCTGTGCTTTTATCCAGTCATATTTCAGTGCTGTTTTTCTATTATGGTACAGGTGAATGGAAACCAGACTCTGCAATTTCAACTAAGAAAGGAGTATGAAATGAAAGGCAGAGGAAAAATACAGAGATCAATAAAGCCTATTAGTTGAAGAGAGAATTGGCTGTGTTATTCATTCTGTTTCACTCTTGCATGTGATATCAAGAAGAGTTAGGACAAAACTTAAGCATCTACAATTTCTATGTAAACTATACTGAAGAAGTGTGCTAAAGTTTACACAGTTTTGATGAGAGAATGAAAATGGAATTTGCATTGAAGAGTACAACCTAATATAATAGTTGGGTTCAGTATTACAATATATCTTAACATATATTGATTAATTAGTTTCAAACTATATGATCCTAACATATCTTAACTAATATATAAGCAGTTTGAATAATTCTCATGCTATAAATAATGTATTATTAAAAATCGTCAGTTTTTATGATAATTACTTCACAGGACGTATCTAAAGTATTATAGAATTAGTTGATTATGTACAATATTTACACTGGTGTATCAAAATTAAACGCGTAAGTTCAAGTCACTGATATTTTGTTTATTATTTGAATTGGAAAGCAAAGGAATTGTCCTGCAATTCAATCTTAATTGCTTATGACTTTCAAATATTTAACAATTATAATTGGAGTGGCTGTTACTGTCCTCTGTCAAAATTCATTGAAGCCTGGATTTCAAAGTTGCTATGAAACGGCATTCAAGAAAATATTTTTGCGTGAAAAATGTTATTTGCGGCTATTATTTACGTTGACATAAATTATGAAAACTTATATCTTAGATTTAATGTTTTGATAAGTTTTTATTTTTGTCTAAAATCTTAAATAGGTTTCTCTTTTCAATTGACCACCAAGTTTTTACTATGACGTCAATTAAAAATATACTGTCAGCATGTTATTTCAGAATCTCCTAATCGATATTTGTCCAATTTAATGACATGGACTTATTTGAGATTTTAGAGAAAAATAGAAACATATTCAAATATTAAACTTATAAGCATTTGAATCTTGACAATGTCATGTTAGAAGAAAAATATCTACTTGATGAGCATGCGAGATCAATATTAGCTTTTATATAATTAAAATTCATAGTAAATAAATAAATATTCATTTGTTAATTATATTTTATATTTACAATCAACCATTTAAAGATGATATGATATAACTTTTAACTGACACTTTTCCAAAATATTAAAATAAAAGTTGTAATTTGATAGTAAACACAAATCTTGACTAGTACGTAAAATTGGCGTTAAAAAGGGAATATTTAATGGAATTTGAAGAGTCAAGACTCATCAAATTATATTATCACCGAACTTAATAATTTTACATAAATTGGAGCTCAAAATCAAATAACAAGACTATAAAAAAGTTGCACTTTAAATACATTGTAATAATATAACTAGCTTATATTTGAGGTTGTTCCTATAGTTGCAGCAGAAAAACATTAAAACGAGACAACAGCGGTTCACATTTTGTTCAAGAAATGTTGTAATTCCCCCAACTAGTAGTTTATCAATGAAATTATATGATATGCTTTATTCCCAAAATATAGCTTAAAAGAGAAACATACACGATCAAATATCAAACCAATAAGGGAAAACGATGCAAATGAGAAGAAGCAAAACATTTGTCAGTATGACACAAACCGTATGAACAGACGAAGCCTTTTACAAGGTCAGTTTAGTTAGGAAGCTGCCTACACATATCTTTTTATTGTATACTTAAGGGGGATAATTCATAATTCTTCCCTACTAGTTCGCAGCTTTTCTTCAACACAATGCATAGACAACATTCCACTCCTCAGTTCATCAAAAAAAGTATAGGCCTTTTAGAATTTACAAAGAAAGGTTATCATCGAGAGTGGTAGCTACTAATAATGTACCCTCTCTTCATTGAAATGTAGGCTCTCAATACCCCTAAGAGTTGTCTCCAAATTCTTTATATTCGATGTGTTTCTGCCAGAGGATGTACGGTTGTGCTCAGAAGACGTGATTGCTGAACTTCTCTGGGCACCAGGAACAGACATTTTACGAAGTGCTCCCTGACTTGAATCCAGAGTTAGAGGACGAGAAGCCTCAGTCTCACTGCCAACAACTACATCACGGGATTCTCGGCTGCCTGAGACAGCACCTCGCCTTGCAGATCCACTTGGCCGGAAAAAATTAGAGCTTGACAACTGATAAACCATAGATATTCATGAGTAACACAAAAACTAATTGCCATATGAACAGATAAACAAGTATAACCTCAACCTGTAAGATATATCAAATATGATTAGAATTTTGAAATTACAAGGCAATCACAAAAAGAAAGATCAGCAACACAAACAAGAAAGGGTCTATATTGTTTTAGTTTGCCGAGAATTACATACACTGGATGATGACATTCTCCCCCACAAAACTCTAATACGAGTCTGAAGAATCTAAGTCCAGGGAATGATGTATAAAATGTCTAACATAAAGCTGAGTTTTGAATATTTACGTATTTATTTCGTGCTTCATCTGTAAATAAACGCAATACAGCCTATACAGTGTAACCGGTCATGACCAAAATAAAAAAGATGCAACAAAATGTAGCTTCGTAATTTTCTCTAGGATAAATGAAAAATAGTTTCATATTCTTTTTTCCTTCTAAAGCAAACCCATATCCTGATAATAACAATTCCCTTAACCAAACATGGTTTGACAAGAATATAATGTATTTAAAAATTCTGAAAATTAATGCATAAAGAACCCATCATCTTTAAACTTTCTGCAAGAAATATGATGACATCACGGCACAAGTAACAGCCATGTCACAAATGAATACACGCACCATAACATCTTTAGATTGGGTTGAGTCATATGTAACTGGGCCCTTTTGTCTCGATAACACGCCCTCATTAGCAAAAGGTACAGGGTTTCTCCTACGAGTAGGATCTGATGAAGACCAATTATTATGCCTACCATCCTCTCCACCTACAAAGAAGACGCCCCATTAAAATAAGCTAGAGTTACAAATCAAAAAAGAAAAACAAGGTTGAGTCAAATGACAAATTAAAAGGGACAAAAAACGTCACATTATAACTGACAGATTATTGAATGGTTACCACACTGTAACAGTCTGTCTGTAAACATCTCAATCAAGGTAAATAAACGATAGATCAGAAATATGGAGCCAAAAGAAAAATCATACCTAACTGTCCATCAGCATTTGCAGCTAGTGGTGGCACGCCTGAACTTGGTCCAGCAGCAGGACCCTGCAAGGGTCACTTCCACTAAATTAACCTAATCTCAACAATCAATCAGCTAATACAGTGAGATAGCATGTTATCGAGCTTACAATAGCACGGGCAGGGGCAGTGGCACTTTGAGATTGCTGATATTTCAAAATGGTCCAATCAAAGACATAATCAAACTGGAACCCTGGTGTAAGATGTAAACAACAGCCCAAAAAAGGCATATAAAAACAGTCATTTGGTTCCTATAATATTTTTATCAAGGAGCACAGAACATGATACATCGCAAAATAAAACAAACAGAAGAACAAGGCTCAAACCTTCACGAATGAAAAGGTCACGCAGAAGTCTTTTCAAATAAGCATAATCTGGTTTGTCATCAAACCTCAGTGACCGGCAGTAATGGAAGTATGAAGCAAATTCTGAGGGATAGCCACGACAGAGAGACTAACAAAAAAGCAATCCACAATCAGATATGATTTGGAACCAAAATATGGACATGCGATATTAAACAAAAAACCTTCTTAACTACACAATCACACCTCAATAGAAGTAGAAACTTTCTTCTCACTAATCTTCTCGTACTTCTGCTTCTTAGTACCAGCTTTCAATCCCTGCCAAGGCAGACTGCATAACATCCAAATGAAAAAAACAGTACGTGATAGAAATATAAAAAATTAAATAACCAAGGAGAGAGGCTAATGACCTTCCTCTTAAAAAGTACATAAGAACATATCCAAGTGACTCTAAATCATCCCTTCGGCTTTGCTCTATAAAAGCATGAAAATGACATTGTCAGGTCCAAATAAATTGTCTTCCACAAAGAAATAAGATAGGTTACTGATCAAGAGAGACATTAGAGCATACCAATTCCCAGATGAGTATTCATACTAGCATACCTAGCAGTTCCTGTCAAATTCTTGTTCTCTCTGCAAGCAATTAGAAGGAAGTCAAATAAACAGAAAATCATTTAAGTACAGAATGCAACAGAGAGACACAAAAATCAAGTTCCATCTAGATATTAATTTAAAAAATTTAGAGACTATGTAAATTGATAATATAGAAATAAAAAATAAAGACTAATAACAAATCATTGAAGAGAAACTCATAAAACTCGAGTAAGTAACAGAAACAAGTCATTGTTGATAAAGAAACGCATTCACAAATTGCAAGGACACACATTGCTATTGATAGTTGGAACACAAGCATAGAAGGTTCCAGTGCAAGCCGAATTAGCTTCACAACTTTCAATGAGATCAATTCAAAGCTGCTATTCTTTAACAAGAAATCTCACATAAATAGTTACCAATTTTATAATATCCCGATAAAGGATTTTCCATAACAGTAGATGCGCGTCCCTAAAAGTTGGAACCTGTTTGAAGTTGAACTGTGCAGCGATAGTTAATGAAGTCAGATAAATGTAAAGTACCTGTATGGGATATGCTGATGTGTAGAGGTGTCTCTATATTTCTTAGCAAGGCCAAAATCAATGATATACACCTAAAATGAGGCAGATGTGAAGATGATACATCAAATATACGACATGATAAAGAATTAAAAAGCAACAATTAACTACATACTTGATTTGCACGCCTTCCTAAACCCATAAGGAAGTTGTCTGGTTTGATGTCGCGATGTAAAAATGATTTGGAATGAACAAATTCAACTCGATTAATCTGTAAGCAGTTAAAAATGTATAAACAACATCACTTAAGGTGGGTCAGAATTAAGAAAGATGTCTCCGCGGTAGGGAAAAACCTACCATCTGATCAGCAAGCATAAGAACAGTTTTGAGAGACAATTTCCGACTACAGAAGTTGAATAAATCCTCAAGACTAGGGCCAAGTAAATCCATCACGAGCACGTTGTACTCTCCTTCAACACCGTACCATTTCACATTTGGAATCCCATCTGCCAAATAAAAATGGCCAACCAAAAACATTTAAGCTGAGTGAGCATCACAAACCAACAACAAATAAAAATTTCACAAAGACAATTTCACCAAGAAGAGAGCCTACTTCCTCCTTGCAGAATTTTATACAGCTTCGATTCATACAACAGTTGAGGGTGCTTGGTTTTCACACTTTCCTGAATCAAAACCAAAATAAAACAGTAAAACATCACCCCGCACTCAATAATTTCAATCTTGCAGCAGAAAGAAACAAAAAACCTTAACTTCCAAGCATTTATTAGCGAAAATTAACCAACGAGGCCCGTGTTAGAAAACAAACTAAAAACACAAAGGAAAAGATATTCGATATCCTATAACTCCAATTTCAACTCTACAATACAACGTCACTGAAATTCTCCAATTCCTAACTTCTGCAACTTCTTAAATTTCTCAGCAACCAAACAGGAGTAGCAAAAAACAAAGATGTTAAACTTTTTTTTTTTTTTCAAATTAGGGTACGTCGTAGGTCCAAAAACTCACAAGCTTAATCGCAACCTCTTCATTCGTCTGAAGATTAGTTCCTGCGGCAACACAAGCAAAATAAGCAAAACATATTAAAGAAAATAGGAAAATTCGCAGTACATAAGCAAAAAACGAAAAGCAAGTGGAAGCAGAGCGCACCGAGATAGATCTCTCCGAAGGATCCGCTGCCAATTTTCCGACCGAGACGGAACTTGTTCCCAACTCGAGTTTCCATTCGGCCGAAACCCTAAGAGGTTTGGGAAACTGAAATTTGGAATTGGAAAAGCAAAAGCGGAGTGTAGCTAGCTACGAGTTGAAGTAGGTCATGGGAGAAGAAGAAGAGGGCAAAATCGGAAAACGAGGAAAAAAGAAGGTCAAAATCGGGAAAGAGAAACGGATAAAAGAAAACGGACATAGAGAGAGTGAGAATGATGGTTGTGTGTCACACGCTTACTTACCCTCCTCAACCTACCAGCTCTTTTGTTTTCTTTGCAAGGATGAAACGACGTTGTTTTGGACGTTTAATTCCTTTCTCATTTCGGGAATATATTTCCATTTCTTATATTTGTCCCTATTCTAAAAAATAGATAAAATTATCTATCTATTTAGAATTTCGAGAACATAATTTTTTCTTTTGTATTATATATTTATTTAATTTTTAAATAATTATATGTGTGAATAGACGGTGTAGATGAAAAAAAAAATGTACAATTATTTTATTGAAATAAAAATTACTATATTTCTTAATTTTAGGAAAAAAAAACAAATAAAAAATAGATGAACATTAAATTTATATATCTTTTATACGATGAAGGAGATGATGTAAAACATTAATGTTATAACAATTATTTTTATTGGATGTAGTTTTTACCTGTCATGGTGTAATTTGAATATAAGTTAATTATTAATTTTTAATTTAAACCACATTAAAAATTAAAAATAATTCTTTAAATATTAAAATCAATATACAATATATTTTTATTATATTAAAAAAATGTCTTTTATAAAATTAAAAATAAGTAATAAAAGAAAGTTAAGGGGGATAAAATAAAAATATCAAAATATAAAAACTATTTTAATAAAAAGAAATTAAAAAAGTAAAAAGTTAATTCCCTTAAAATAAATTTATTCAAAATACTTTTCAAACATTTATGGTAGTTGAATAAAGCAGTAGCTAATTTATTGGCTTATTAAAAATATAATTTGTTTTACGTTTTCCTAAGCAAATTTCAAATTCTAAGATGAGAATAAAAGAAGTGGTTTGAGAAAGGTGATCTATTAATATTAAACCTGACTAAGTCAAATTATTCTAGAGACATTAGTCATCGTTTAAGTCAATGGACATCTGGTATTAATGTGTGGGATAATTTGCTATCTGTTCTGGAAAAGTAAATGCAAGTAAAGAAGATTGTTTTCTTCTATTGTTACACTTGCATAGTTATTAATGTGTTAGGCCTCTTACTGACATTATTAATGTTTTCACAAAAATTCCCATCTTGCAAATCTTGCACCTCTCTTTCTTATTCTAAAGGTAAACTTTTATGTCTAAGCACATATAATAAGAGCAATAAGTGCAAAAAAATGCAATAAAATGAGTTGGAAAATAGGAAGGGTTGAAGTCAAGGATGTTGAGGATGTAAGGTTGGGGTAGGTTTCAATGAAATTTGAATGCCTGCCAACACAAAAGCTTTCAATTCAACCACTGACTTCGTCAATTAGACCATATTAGGCTTCTCGATGACGTTTTTAATTAATGCCTGCAACTTTTATTTCTGTCAGGACTTCTTCAATGATAGAAATTTAAACCTCCCTTCACCCACCAATGAGATAAACACAGTCAATGCGAAGAATTTGAATAGTATAATGAATACACAGTGGACTTCATCCATTTTGGAAGAAAATTTGGGGATTCGATGTTCTAACCAAATAAAACTATTAAAAACCCTTAGCTCAAGAAGAGGGGGGGGGGGGGGGGGAATACTAACAGTACAACTTAGCTGTTTCACTTCTTCAAGGTCAATTGAATCATAACCATGTTGTAAGAGAATTGCACACTGACACTTCTACGTAAATATGTTACATACAGCAGCAACTTCCATACTTTTCGGTAGTGAATGGGACTTTAATTCACCCCATTGAATCAAACAATATGAAAAACCCTAAAAATACCCAAAACTGTTAAATTATGTATAGTGTCACGATGGGGCAGTAATAGTCATGGAAGATTGCTTCTTCTGCAGCCTTCCTTTCAGTTGCCTGATCTTTGCTTCCACTCTTGCGGTAAAACCAATCTTGGTTTCCTGTCTGGCTTTAGAACGCTCCCTTGTCCACATGTGTTGGTCTTCAATATCCTTTTTGTAGTACTTAATTTCTTGGATAATGTGATGATCCATGGGATAAAAACATCTTTGGTAGGAAATGTGGACAAAATAAGGAAGATTACAAGTAACTGTAACTAAAATGGTTGTTATCCAATAATTAGGCGCAGGACCAAGAGCTTCAGCCAGTATTTGGTAGGCACTCTTGGAATATTCTGGAGTAAGCATTCCATACAATACGAGAAAGATGTACCAAGTGGATATGCTTCCCCATACAAACAGGTGCTGAATCCATGTAAAGTGGCTCATTGTCAACGCAATCTGACAGTTGACAGTACAGACGATGCAAGTGAACATAGTGGTCCCAACAACAGCCATGTCAGCTACCTGGCCATCACCACGAAATGCTTGGTCGTAGAAGATGGTGACGACAAGAAAGAAGATGATGAGTGAGGAATAGAGACCATTGCCCATCCATCCCAATATTCTATACCAGTCAAAGAATAAATTCCTGGGTCCTTGTTGATACAGTGCAGGAAACTGGAAAGCACAACCAACATGCTCTTTGGTAAGTTCTATTATTCTACTATCTAAGAAACACAGAAGACATTTCAAGAAAACAAACCTGTAAACAAACTTCTGATGGAACATCTTGTTCAAAAACACCGAGTGAAATAACAGGTAATGATGTCAGAACAACATTGAACAATATCATATACCAGTCGTCATAAACTGATTGACCAGAGAAGCCTGTGAAAGCCTCAAAATAGAAGATGGTGAGGCCAAATGTAATATTCTTGTAGAAGAAATAACATATCTGCATGAATTAACATAACACTTTAGAAAAGAAATACAGGAACCAATTTGGAATAGTAACATACAAACTAAAACTATTATTACGTGATTCTCTATCCTATGCAAAAATGTGACATTAATGATTAAGATGATCATTAATGAATTACCATTTGTGCGATTCTCTTGTAACACCAATGTCCATGGACTACCAGAAGCCTCTCTAGAAATCGAAATTGGGCAATCGCAAAGTCACTAGCCATCACTGCCTGGAAGAAAGTTGCAGGCTTGAGTCTACAACTTGCAGAAATTTACAAGATTCCAAACATAAACATAATGTGCATTTTGTTGTCTTGCAAGTATGGAAAAAGACAACTATCGGGTGTACACGGACCAATTATAGTTTCTGACCAAACTATATTCTACGTGAGATTAATTATGCAAACATCATTTTGGAATCAAACAAAGTTGCCAGTTCAAAATATCTTCTATGAACTACAACAATAAATGTGGACATTTAAATAGTTGATAATCCCTATTTCAGCCCATATTCAGAAATCAGAACAAAAACTTGTCACAATGAACCAAGCTAGTGTTTGCGTATACTTACAATTAGCATATAAGAATTAATTGATAAGAAACGTTGGTTAATAAAGATTTCCAGTGCTTGTGTTTTCTGACAGAACAGCAAAAGCAAATAGCTTGCAACTCATTGCCCACGTGACATTAAACATTTTAACTTTTAAATACGATTAGAATTCAAACATAACTATATTAATATTAAAATGGATGAAAGACTAAAAAGTAGCGTAGTGCTAGATGAGTTTCACATTAAGTGTCACCTTTTTCTTCGTTTTATAGAAGAAATTAGTCTGCAAATAACTATTAGCAAAGCGAGTCTAACCTTTTTCTCACTTAATAGAAGAAATTAATCTTTAGGTAATCACTAAAATGCAAAGAGAAGTCCACTTCTCCACTGCATTAAATAAGCACTAATCACAATACAGCTAATAGGAAGAATTGAAAAGAAGCCTGGTCCATAGTCTAGCTCGAAAATAGAGCCAAAACATGCAAAAAATACACAAGAGCTTCTCTTTCTCTCTCTAAACCCTGTTATTTTTAAAATATTAAAATAACATAAAACTATAATTTGGTTTTGTTTCTGGAACACAAGATATGGCACTGCAACTTGCAATAAATGTTAAAATCAAGCTATCATTCACGGTGATAGTTTAATGACATCATTGTGCTTAAAGAACCAGTCCTGTAAGCCACTGACCTGCATACCTTCCACCCCACTGATTCCAACACCAATATCTGCTTCTTGAATCATCCCAACATCATTTGCGCCATCACCTATTGCTAGAGTAGTCTTTCTAGTACCTTGTTTCACTAACCTTGTTACCTGACGCCAAAAGACGAAGGTGGACATCATAAAACAATTAACAAGATTATTTTTCACAGTTGATACATCAACAAAGATTAGAAAACGCTACCAACTGCATGACTATTGTGCACAACCGTACTCATGGATCCATCTAAACTTAACTTGGATCTAAGTTTTCCTATCAAGCTCAGGAGGATCCATGTGTAGTCATGCACAAATTTAACCCCAATAAGCACCTGCATAAATGTGGCAGAAAAAATCACAACTAAAAGCAAAAATTCCTACCAGTGCCTTTTGCTTGGGAGACACACGACAACAGATGACAGATGCACAATCAACTGCCAATGCCAAAAATTGGTGCTTCATATCATCTTCTAAAGTATATGTCAGAGTTTTCCCATCAATAATTAATGCAAATGCAGCATGAGGATCCTTCTCCAGTTTTATCATTTGGGAAGCATTGGTGAGTTGGTTCGAAATGTTATCCTTGATGGCCTGGGGTGTTAAACAAAAGAACTAGGCCTAACATCAGATGAAACTCAAGTCCATAAAGTAAACTCCTTTATCCTTTCTCAATGACAAAAGGTACCTGTTTGACATCACTGGGTACAGTATCTGTGACCGGAGTAGTTATACAGATCTGCTTCATGCCCTGTCGAAGCAAACTGCAAGCAAATCTGTACCACAGAAACAAAACAGTTTCATAATGCATTTTGCAAAGGCATTATTGAACAAGTTAAACCTTAATTATTAGAACAGGAATTAATTTCACAAGGTCAAATGATTTGTGGTAGACAGACCCAATGTTGATTGCAGTTTCCATCTTATCACCTGTCAACACCCAGATCTTAAGACCAGCTTGAGCAAGATTATCAATACATTGGGGAACCTGCAGAGAACAAAAAAATTAATTTGGTTGAATATTTGTCGAAGATAAGAAATATCGACTATACAGAATGACAGGGCCCACCCCTTTCTGCAGTTTGTCTTCCACAGCAGTAGCCCCAACAAGAATCAACTCTTTTTCCATCATATCTGATACTCGCTCAAGCATTGAATCTCTTTCAGCTCCAACAGATGCTTTGGCTTTCTGAAATTCATTATTCCAAGCCGAGTATTCTTGCTCCTCAAGCTTTCTATAAGCCAGGGCTAGTGTTCTCAAACCAGCTTCTCCATAATCATTTAGATGCTTGGTAGTAGCCTCTAAATACTTTTTTCCATTCTTTGACATGCGATCAAATATGATACTGCATAAGCACGCAATAAAATAATTGATGTCAAAGTTTAAAGAGAGATGCTGAAGATATCTAAAAGCATTCATGTGGATGTGACGTGCACTTTAGCGACTTCTTTCTTTTGGAAGCAGGAAATTGAGGTGATTATTCTAATGCATGGAGCATTTTAGTGGTGATAAACAAGATTAAAATTCACAGGCTTGAATGTGATTTCGATTTCCTTAATTCTAGTGTAAATTTTGAGATATAGGTCCTATTGGTCATTAACAATGACAAGTAATGAAACTATAGGCACAAGGCCAGAGTAACAGATTCTGCAAGCTAACCTGTCAGCCCCTTTGCACATAAGAAAGACAGTGCCCTCCTCATCACGCACGATCACTGACATACGTTTTCTTTTACTAGTAAAATCCAGCAGATTCAGAAGTTTGTACTCTCTGTGGAATTCACCCAAAAGTAAATAAGTAGGGGCAAATCGTTTGAAAGAATTTAAAAGCAAAAGCAAATTTTGGAACTTCTCTGATTCAGGCTGACCTGGACGGGGTAGTAGAAGAACATAAGATTTTTTGTGAGTACTGACCTTTCAACCACTTGTCTAGAAGCAGAAAACTTTTCACGAACAAAAATACTTGATTGAGTCCTTCTGCAAAACTCAAAGCCAAATTCTCTTGCTGCTACAAGAAAAGCCCCTTCATCGGGTGACTCAGCTTCATATGTATAAACACCAGTCTCCTCATTCAGCTCGGGAATGGCGGTGTGGCAAACTGCTAGGATTCGGAAGAACATCAAAAGGTCGTCAGCATTGGGCTCTTTCAACCAATTACAATTCATGAGACGGTCATCTTCGAAACCAAATCCCTTTATGGCATGCTTTTGATCCTCGTCACCTTTGGAAGTGACAACAGCCTCCAGTCCAATTTCTTCATCTTTTTTAACATCATCCCATGAAACTCGCACTTTAGCCTTAGGCAGGGGAAAATTGGAGAGATCTGAATCAGGTTCCTCACTATCAGAAGCCATTTGCTTTGCTGCAGCAAGTTCAACATCACTGGGGCGCACACCATATGCAATACCAGCAATGGAGCACTTCAAAAAGTCCATCTGATTGCAGGTCAAAGTTCCAGTTTTATCTGACAAGATAGTATCTACCTGACCCAACTCTTCATTCAAATTTGATGTCCGTGCATCAGCTGGAGTTCCAGTATCGTCATCATACATTTGAATGTCTTGGTTGATGAAGGTAGCCTGCAAAACCTTTACAACCTCGATGGAAACATAAAGTGAAATGGGTATCAAATATCCATAAAGAATGAGCGCAGTAATCAGATGACTCATTCCAGCCACTCCAATTTTCTTGGGATCATACTGGTATTCTATATTGTCCGGCCGTAAATACCACCAACTTGGGGTTTGGTACTTAGTCTTGATGACAAATCCTATGGAACTAATAACAGATATCAAAATAAGGACAGTGAATAGGGTGTATATAATATAATCCATCTTCTTTTCTATTGTGCTTCGTTTGGAAGGAGATTTTGTAGAATTTTGCATGACTTTGCTGTCATGACCAGTGAAAATGGCCACCCCATAGATGTACTCAGTGTTCCTGAGCTTAGAATCTCGGAGAAGAATTTGATTAGGATCAAGAGGATAAATCTGGCGCTCATACTCTAAGTTTCCAACAAATGTATAAAGATTCGGGTTTGGGTCTTCACAACGTATTGTTCCAGTGAAATCTTTAAAAACTTCGTCATTGTCTAGATTCAAGGTAGACTCCAAAGATCGTTTCACCTTCAAGTTTGTCTCACCATCTAAATTCATAGTCTCCACATAGCATATCCCATCCTCATAACTCGATGACAACAGAAGCAAATCAGCTGGAAAAAATTGATCCTTTTGCACTTTTACCACATCCCCAACCATAATGTTCTGCCACGACCTGGGACCAAACTTACCATCGCCTTTATGACGATTAACCTTTCGGCGATTAACTTTGACATCCTGAAGGAACCTACGAGAATCTTCCAATGCTTCCTTTGCCATACTGAGCCCTACAACAAATGCCAAAGGAGCAATCATGCTCAGTGGGCTAAAAGGTGAAATTGGAGAGGCCGAGAGACACGCAGCCAAAAGGAAGTATATATTAGCAACCCTACGGAATTGTTCAAAGAGTGCCTTGGGGACAAATGTAAGAACATTGTACTTAGTCGTGGATATATCATTCCTGCAGTAATATAGAGGCTTCCTTTCATGAAGAAGAGGCTGATTGCAATACACAGTACGCGAGAACCCGGGACCTTGAAGTGGATGAGGTGTGTCCTCAAGAGTAGAAGGCTTAAGGCAACCAAATGTGTAAAGATTGCTCCTCCGGAGCCTCGCCCTTATCCTCCCCCGTGTCATTTAACCAGAATTCAGCTCAATGCAGAGTTATATTTAACTTAACACATTCCCAGCAACAAGGAAACCCAAATCTCTTGAACCATCAACCTGCCCCTTGTCCTCAATTTGTTCTCTTAAAACCTACCAAAACATACACAACCCAGAATTATTCCCCAACATCACATAAACACTGATCATTGCCTGCATACTACGAAATCCACAACAAATTATAAATCAAAAGTGCATAAACTCAATCCCAAGAACAAGAAACCGAATACACGCAAACAATAAAATGTGAAACCAAAAAAAGTACAAACATTCCAACATAAATTCAAATTCAAACCCACGAGATTCTCTGATGTGATATATATATTTATTTCAAATAAAAAAAAAAATCTAAAAGTTAAGACAGGAATAATATAAAAAAAAAACAAACAAAGAAAGACGAGATCCTGTAACACACTCGTTCCTTTCCCCGGGTCTGCGAAATCCAAGAATTCAAATCGATGAGCTAAAGAACGTCAAGTCAGCGTCTCAGACAAGAAAATGCGTTCAAAAAAGCCGAAAGAAAAACCAACGTGGTTCACGTTGAACTTTATTCTATCTTCTGTTTCCAAATTTTCCTAACGACAAGAATGATCCAGCTAGAGGCGTAAGCAATTATCAACAACAATGCCAGCTAATTGAAGATTCAGTGCAACCAAATCCACCAAATTGAATAGAAAAAAGAATTTTGAGTTTGTCGCAGTTAAAAGAAAAAGAAATAAAAAAATGACACGCACCGAACGGGAGGGGCCCGTTCATGCTGTGCAACGAACGTAACAATGCAGTAAAATGCAAAAGGAAAGGGAAGAGGAAGCAGAGTCACGCTACGCGTGTTGTTCGTTGCAGATCGTGGAAGGAGACAAAACGAAGAAAGAGAAAGAATAGTGAATGAAATCGAAAGATAGAAGAAAAACAAAGTTTAGAGAGAGAAAGAAAGAGAAAGAGAAAATCTCACATCACACACACTCTTTTTCTTTCCCTCCTCTGATGCCAGCAATTTTCGCTCCCTCGACACATTTATATTTTTTCCCTCTTTTTTTGGGTTTGGGTTACAAATAGAATAGGAAAATATGGCTTTTATTTTATTTTATTTTATTTTTGTTTTGATTATTCTAATATTTATATAATTTATCATTTCTAATTTAAATTTTTAATTACGAAAAACCATGTTTAGTTGTCCTACGTGGCAACCCCTGAATGCAACTTTTCCTTTTATATGCTCTGCCACTAACTGCAACGTAGGTCAGAAACTGTAGTATAGGCAGAAATTTAGGTGCAATCTAAATGCAAAGATAATAATAATAATAATAATAATAATAATAATAATAATAATAATAATAATAATAATAATAATAATAATGAATTAGTAATAAAAATGAGAAAGTGTCTTATTCTTACAAGGAAGTCTAAAAATAAGCAAAAATCAAAAACTAAGGAAAATAAATAAATAAATGAGACTTGTCATTTATTATAAATATTAAAATGAAAGTTGCCGTTTAAAAAAGTTATCTCCGACATTGTACTTTTTTTCAAAACAGAAATAATGGTCCTCGTATCATATACGTATTCGAAATTTTAAAATAACAGAAGTTGGAGCCATTACCGTATTTTCTTTTGTCGTAAGTTCATTCCTTCGTCAACGAACAACAGCTAATAATATATTATGAAAATTAAGATTATTATTCAAAGTATGAGACAAATATGAAAATGAGTAATTTAAATTTTAGATGATATTATTTAGTATTTACTTTTCATTTTTAAGAATAATTTATTTTTAAATTTATTATCTATTATTTATTATATTTAAATTATTAATATATGATGTCTTAAAGAAATTTACTTTCTTGCATGGATTACTGTATAGTATTTTAAATGTAATATCTTATAGCTTAAATATTAAAATAATTATTTATCTATGATGGCTATTATATTACGTTATATCATTTTTTTAATATTATCAATATACTATTGTCTTTTTTTTCTCATTCTTATGGAATTCTAAAACACAGCGTTATTTCATTAAAAATCTTAGGTAACTCAAATTTGATGTAACTTCTTAATATATTCTTTTAGATTATATTATTAGATTATATTATTGGTATGGAATGACTAATCTTGGAGACATTGTGGTTTTTAGAAGTTAAAATGACATTTCATACAATTTCATCGTAACTAAGAAACGTGTTAGTTAAACAATTTCTTTAAGTTAAACAGAGATATTGAATAAATACACTTTTAAAAAATATAAGAGATTATTTAATGTTTTAAAGATTGTTTTCATTTAAATTAAATAACTAATCGGTGGATTAATATTTAATTATCATAATTAAAATCAAAATAGTGAAAATCAATCATCCCTCGAGTTGGCTTATTTAATTATATATTTTTTTTCAATCTTAAAAAAATTACAATTTTTTATAATTAAAATCTAAGTAAAATTCAATAAAATACCATCCGAAATGATATTAAAATCAAAATACAATCTAAAATTATAAAATTACAATTCAATTAGAATATATTTAAAGATACAAGAGCATTTACGACTTTTATTTTTTTAATATTTATAATTTATAGGTGAGACGGTGAGTTAATCTAACTTACTCTAGATTCAATTGTAATAAGACAGGTTCTTAATTAATAAGTAGAGATTTTTTATATGTAAAAAAAATTATAATATATATATATATATATATATATATATATATATATATATATATATGATAAACATATCTAAACTAATTATTAATGATCAATTTATTAAATTTTACAATCAATATCTTAACAACTAATGTTAGAATACTAATTTAGTAACCACTTCAAAACTTAATTAAAAAATTTTTGTTTATAAATTAATTATTATAATGATTAATTATTTTTTTCTGGTCACTATTTAAACATTTTTTTGTAGTAATTATTCAATAACACAAAATTTATCATTAAAATCAATGAACTATTGTTAAATGGTTGAGATTAAATAAAAACAAAATTGAAATATTTAAATAAAAAACAATTTTATTTACTAATATTTGTTATATTTTTAACTGAGAAGGATTAGAAACATATCTACGTTCTAATAAATTTGTAGTTGTTTTGGTATGAACAAGCTAAAACTTTATTTCTTCATCATTTTCTCAGAAAGTAGTGAAACATTTTTTTTTTCTTCTTAATTTCTCTAACAAAATAGAAAATTTCTCGTAGTACAGAAGATAAAAGCAATGAGAGTAAATATACCACATTCACATACGCATGCACTTGAAGAACAAAATAAAATAAGGTAGAATACTGTAACGTATGATGCCTTTTAAGGTAGAATGGTGGAAGGAGTGATGACTTGACTTGTTGGAGCATAAAGACGTCAACGAGTGGAAATGGAATAAAAAAAAGAGCTTGATCCGATTGTTCCTTGCTTGCATTGGCAGTGATGAAATGAGTTCCTCCACGAAAAAGCACGACGTGTTCGTCAGCTTCAGAGGAGAGGACACACGAACTAACTTCACTAGCCATCTTTGCAAAGCTCTCGAATATAAATCAATCGGAGCTTACATAGATCGCCAGCTAGACAGAGGAGAAACTGTCTGGCCGGCACTTGCCAAAGCAATTCAGGACTCACGTGTCTCAATTGTTGTTTTCTCCGAAAACTATGCTTGTTCCAAATGGTGTCTGGAAGAACTGGTGAAAATTCTTGAATGCAGGAAAAAAATGGGTTTGGCAGTTATACCTATCTTTTACAACATAGATCCATCAGACATAAGGAATCAGAAGGGTACTTACGAGAAGGCATTGACAGAACTGTTGGAATCCAATGAAGAGAAAGGGCCAAAGTGGAAAGCTGCTCTCACTGAAGCAGCCAATATATCTGGATGGGACTCTAGAACACATAGGTAAGCAAGTAGCTTTCTCTATTGTTTCACCTCTTACACTTCTTTCTCAACTTCATACGCTAATGTCTTGTTTTTCTCTTCCACTTTCCCAATTTTTGTTTGTACTTGAACATAACTTTTGAAGATGTTTCATGTTGTTTTGTAGAGTTTTAATGTTGTTACTTAAAAGTTACACTGACTAGTTGTGATCTTTGATTGATTGACAGGGTACATTTTTTTAGGAAATTATACGTTTTTTTTTGTTATCCTTTTCTTGAATTTCATTCAATACCCCTTTTTCCTCTTGAGAATCTACTCTAAATTCTTTAACTGTTTTCACAACCTTAGCCTGTTATACATTATACTATCTTCTTTGAACAGTCTGGAAAATATTATAATGTCCACACTTGCACGAGTGATTGCTGTAAACTTTCAGTGTTTTACATATTCACTTTCCCTCGTTAATATTCCCCTTTGGTGATTTCTTTCATATTTTTGTTAGGGACGAAGCTCATGTCATTGAGAACGTTGTCAATGATGTATTGCAAAAGCTTCATCTGCGATGCCCCACTGAATTAAAGGGCCTTGTTGCAAGTGAAGAAAATTGCAGAAATATAGANTTATTACTAAAATCGTGTAGGGTCATTGGAATTTGGGGTATGGGTGGAATTGGTAAATCCACCATTGCTAAAATCTTGTTTGCTAAGCACTTTCCCCAGTATGACCATGTATGCTTTGTGACCAATGCAAAAGAATATTCGCTGGACAAGCTTTTCTCTACCATATTGAAGGAAGAGGTTTCCGAAAAAAATGTCGTAGGGTCATCGTTTCATATGAGGAGACTCAGAAGTAAAAAGGTTTTCATTGTACTTGATGATGTTGACAAGGATAGTTTTGAGCCATTGGAGTATTTATGTNGAGANTATNAAGNCCAGNACAGTGATAGTAAACTNGTTATAACAACAAGAGATAGGCAATTGCTTGTTGNAAGGGTTGATGCGATATACGAGGTTCAGAAATGGAAGAAAACAGAATCTCTGAAGCTTTTTTGCTCAGAAGCCTTTAAGAAAAATTGTCCTGAACGAGGTTATGAGAGTCTCTCAGAAAGTGCAGTTGAATATTCTGGTGGCGTTCCATTAGCCGTTAAAGTTTTGGGTTCATATCTTCGTTCAAAAGGTNNCAGTTTTTGGNAAAGNACTATAAGAAAACTCANCNTNTATCCTAACGAGANAATTCAGNAAGTGTTAGAAATGAGCTACACTGGATTGCATGATCTAGAAAAAAANATNTTTCTAGACATTGTNTTTTTCTTTAGAGAAAAACAGANANATCNANTNACAAGGATACTAGATGCCTGTGGTTTTGAAGCAACTAGTGGAATAGAAGTTCTCGCAGACAAAGCTTTGTTAACAATTTCATATACAAACATAATACAAATGCATGACTTGCTGCACCAAATGGGTTTGGAGATTGTACGTCTAGAATGTACAACAGATCCTGGCAGACGTAGTCGCTTGAAGGATAGTGATGCTCATGAAGTGATTGAAGAAAACAAGGTAAATCAATGCTCTGGTGACTTTTTATAAGACAGAAATTTGCAACTAATTTGATACACTTTACTTCTTTGGTGTTTGTCAGGGAACTGATGCAATTCAAGGAATAGAACTGGATTTGTCTCAAGTTGAAAATTTACGTTTGCGTTCTGACACCTTGACAAAGATGAAAACCTTAAGATTTCTGAGATTCTATAACTCCTCAGGTCAGAGTTCTAGGAATACATACATCGACCTTCCTGCAACTCTTGAGCCATTTTTTGATAAGCTAAGGTACATTGAGTGGATTGGATACCCTTTTGAGTGTCTTCCATCACCTTTTTGTGCAAAGTTTCTTGTTGAGATTCACATGGAACATGGCAAAATTAAACAACTTTGGCAGGGAATCCAGGTAACTAAAGAATGATATGTATGTACACATTTTAAATTTTTTTTGTGGATTTTTTGTGATGCCACCTTTTGAATGTTCACAGGAACTAGATAATTTAGAGGGAATTAACCTAAGTGGATGCAAACATTTGGAAGAGTTTCCAGATTTGTCTAAGGCGCCGAGACTTAAATGGGTGAATCTCTATTGTTGTGAAAGTTTACGGTATCTTCACCCATCTGTTTTATCCTCGGCCACGCTTGTTACTTTGATACTGCATGGCTGTACAAAACTCGAGAGTGTTAAAGGCGAAAAGCGTTTAAAATCTCTAGGATATATCAATGTCAATGGCTGTTTAAGTCTAGAGGAATTTGCAGTGTCAATAGTTTCAATTGAAATATTTGATTTGAGCAACAAAGAAATCCCAATGTCAGGCACACCAGTAAGGCGAAAGGGAAAACTCAAGACCAACAAAATATTGAAGGAGCTGATGCTATCTAATGGTCGACGACTTGGGAAGGATTTGAATAACTGCAACCTACCTTCCATGCAACATTTGTACATGCTACAGTTAGATCGGTGCAATGTGACAAACTTGCCTGAAATCATTAAGAANTCGGGAAAGTTGACATTTTTGTCCTTGGAGAATTGTGACGGGTTTACGCATCTGCCAAAGCTGTCATCCGGCATCAATTACTTACGTGTCATTAACTGCACTTCACTGGTGTCAGTGTCAGACTTAGACAATTTGGCAAATGTAATGTACGGAAGTAGTAGATTCATTACATTCAAGAACTGCTNGAAATTGGATGAACATTCATGCAAACTTATAATGAAGAGCGTAAAGTTAATAATGGTGTGTGCTGCATTTGACAACCTGGTGAGAAAATCCAGTGACGTCCACGACTACAGTTATAACAGTGTTGAACTTTGTTTGCCAGGAAGCAAGGTCCCACAAGAGATTAAATATCGGAGCACAGAGTCCTCCATTACCATTGACCTTCCCAAACTTTCCAACTTGAGGGGCTTCATTTACTCTGTNGTACTTTCTCCATCTGGTGAAATGAAGAAGCATGACACCAAGATTATATGTAAACGCCACTTGAGAGAAAATACGAGGGAATCATGGGTATATAGTGATATCCAGGGCTTGAACACCGATCATGTTTATATNTGGTATGATCCATTCCACTGTGATGGCATTCTCAAATATAATGAGCCAAGTGTTTGTTTTGAGTTCTGTGTTACAAATGATAAAGGGGAAGTTGATGACTCTAAGTGTATTAAAGAGTGTGGTGTTGGCCTTATAAGTGTTTCAGAACTGCCGAGTGTTTTAGAAGAGTTGGACTGGCACTGGGATAAGAAGAAGGACTTAGTGAATAGAGTGAAATTGGTAACAGGACAAAGGATAACCTTAATAACATCAATTGAACAATCCGATGAGAGGAAGAACCATTTTTCTGCTGTGGAAGAGATTATCAATTCTACCCACAAGGAAGTCAAAACTGATTCTGGCACAGATTGTGGGCAGAATACTACAAAATCTACAAATGCGGTTAGTCAAGAGTTCTTATATGTCGACAAGATTTCACAAACTTTGCCCTCCATTTACTAGAAATCTCAAAAGATACAAAATGTAAACTTATTGTATGATTATTTTGATTTTCAATTATGTCACTACTAAATTATTAGTTTTTGCAGGTCAAATATAAAGAAAGTGGAGAAACGGCAATCAAACAAGATGCAACATTGCCTGAAACTGTTGAGTCAGAGTTAGACAAAGAAAATGAATCTAAAGAAAAGTCAAGTAAGTAGTTATATGTGAGCATACCAATTGTTAAACCATACAACTAATTTATGCCATGTTCGTTCATAGATCTTCATGTATGATAGGTTTGTTAATAGAGTTATCTTAAAAGTCATATCAATAATGGTTTGTAGTTGATTAATATAAAATTATTGTACATTCTCTATAGAGATGGCCATGGGTTTTTATACACATAACATACCTCTATTAGTAAGAGACCTTTTAGAGTGGTACTAAAGACAATTCCGAAAGAGTCCCACCCAAAGTGCACAATATATAATTTCAAGCATGGAACTTAATCTATAATTATGCCATTTTTTTCAAATGGGTGATATTTTCCAAGGTGGATGGGTGATATTTTCCAAGGTAAACACAATCTGAAATTGAATAAAATTACATCTACTACCCGTGTTTTTTGATTAATTAATAGAAATGGTATATGAAGTTATCTCATTGTATGTTACGGGAGTTTTATATACAAGGTATTCACTGGATGCATATAAGGGTGACTTGTATCTTTTTGGTTTACTTTATCGTTGAATTCATTCTTTTTCCCTACATTTTATTCTGCATTTAACCATAAAATCTAAGCTCGTAGTGATGGTTGAACTAGAATCAGTTGAAGACAACAGAGGGAGTAAAGAATATTTTTCTGGTGTCAAAGAGAACATTGAATATTGTGCTAGCAGAGCAACCAATGCAACTGCTGAAAGAGGTCCCAAAGAAAAATCTACAAAGTCTACGGAAACTGTAAGTATTTTCTTTATAAAGAAAAACTCAGGTATATGAAATTTCCAAGATTAACAGCAGAACATCAATCAATATAAAATGATAGTTGATATTTGCAATATAAACAATCTTCTTCAATCATATATGACTAAGATAATCATAAAACAACCCTGTGAGAATGATGGAAACAATTAGTGGAGAATTTGGGGCTAATCCTACCTAACTAAAATGGATCTCAATAAAACTTTCCAAAGCAAATGGCATAGCAGTGACTGATAATAGCAGCCTGTTCTGGTGCAAAGGTTCAAAAGGCTTGATTTATGCAGTTTCACCGGTTCCTAGTGAAACCAACGCGAAGATTTATACTTAAACTAATTTCCAGCTCCAACAACAGACCTTGCTTTTAGCACAAAATTAAAATAATTTATCCTTTTTCAAACACTTTGAGTTTCTCCAAAGTCATCTTTAACAACGAGAGACTGATATCCCTTGTGAAAAATTATATGCATATGCCTTTTTACCAACACCAAGATTTCTAATAAATTTCAGGTAATCATAAAGAGTAGGTTTAAAACAAAGCATTAGAGATTGTATTACCAGTATTTCTTATGTATGTATTTAACTTTGTTAAACTTGGCCATTCCAATTTCACAGGTAGCTTATGAACATTCACAGAGGTTGGAAGAATCGATTAAGCAAGTTGTAGAAATTCATGATACAGGCAACTCTGTTATTAAATACTCATCCTTGGACCTTGAGAATTGCCTTCAACAGTCGGATAAAAATCCATTTGCAATCCTTGACTTACTTTCTAATGAACTATCCCCTTCACTGAAACAATCAAGTGATGCTACAACCCTCCTCAATGAGTTCCGAACCTTAGTGTTCTCTACTTCGTTGCTGAAGAAAATTCCAGACCAATCCTATCAGCAGCAAGTTACAGAATCACTACAGAAACTTCACACTTATCGTGGAAAAATTACAAAAGAGCAAGAAGCTGGTTTAGACACATTTATAGAGCTCTACAACAAAGCTGTCGACATTTCTCAAGATAAGATGTTAACCGAGGATAACCAAGCAAAACTGGCATCTGAGAAGAGAGACTTGTACAACAAACTTGAACATTCTAAACCGAAAGTTCAGCAGTTTGACACCACCATCTCAACTTATAAATCTCAGAGGGAAATCCTACAAAAGAGACAAAGGGAAATCCAGGAAGCTATAAAAGAACTTGAACAAGAAAATGAAGCCTTGGAAAAGGATAGCTCAACACTAGAGGTTCTATACTCTGAACAACAAACCAAGAAGAAGGAAACACTTGAATCAGTGAAGTGTATTTCGATTTCTGTTGTTCAAACTACCAAACAATTAGAAGAACTTGAAAAGAAAAGATTGAGTTTGGCTTCAGCTTACGAAGGCCTCGAAGAGCCATATCAAAGAATGAAGACAAAACCCCCATTTTAGTCTTCTTTCATGAGGTCTTTTCCTTTGATGCAATTATTATTTGAATCATCGCATAGATAAGTTCCTGGCTGTAAATAAGTGTGATGCGTTGAAGATGACAACTATTTGTATGAATGATGTATGAGGTTTCAGTTAGTATTTGACTTCAAGTTTTAATGTATTTTGTACTGATTGATTCAAAATTCTATTAGCTTTCACAGTGTTTAACTTTCAAAGTATACGAGTAAACAATCTCTTTTTGTTTTCTGATTAAGAGTGCTACCTCCTTTCACACAATATATATAGAGATATAAATATAATATATTGACCTCTTATCCTTTCATATACCAATTATATAATTAAATATATTATTGTTTTATTCTGAAATTTTATTCATATTTATTAATACATTTAAAATTATAACAATAAAATATTTATTTTATTTTAAGAAATTAAATTTTGAGTAAATAAATATTTTTTATTATTATATTTTTAATTCTATTATTATTCATTATTATTATTCTTATAAGAATTATTATTAGAATGAAAGAAATATTCATATCATATAATTTATACATTAAACTTGAAACGGGAAGTGCTTCTATTTTTAATTCCCAAAATTGAAAAATGTCAGATGTGATTAACTCGTGTTCTACATTTAGATATTAAGATATTATTATAATTTATTTAAATTTAGTTTTAATAAATAAATATGTTATTATTTTAATTTTACTTTATAAAAATGCTTATTACAATAAGTTGTTCCCCAATTTACATCGTTATTACAAATTTCTTGTCTAGTAACAAGCACATTCAGTCAATGAAGAAAATCCACAATGTTTAAAAAGTTATCTCTTCAAATAAGTAGTTATGTTTTCCAAAAAGAAGTAATCTCTTTTGGAGTGGTAAGAAGCTGAAATATAAATGTAAAAGAGAGTTTTTCTTAATATCATCTTAATGTATTTCTTTGTAATAAAAATAGACTTTCATGACTTTTATGTTATTTTCTTATACTTTATTTTGAATAGTTGATCATCTATACTTTGAGTTATCTAAATATCAAAATGATATGAACAACTTAGTTCATATCTTTTTGTCATTCTACTTATCTTTAATGCAAATTTGGTGTAAAAAAAAACTAAGAAATTAGAATTTTCACTCTAAAACTTGTTTTAAAAAAATTAGAAATATTGATATGATTATTGGAGTTATGTTAGAAATATATTATTTAAAATAAATGCATTGGGTTGAGTTTTGTGAAATCCAACTTCAGTAATTAGACAATAAAACCTTAATTTAGTAGTTTTGAATACTTTAAATTTAGAAATTATCACAACTTTATGATTAATCTCTCCCATTTCTATTTAACCAATGACTTTTAACTCAAACTTACATTGATCGACATAATATAATATAATATTGAATACTTGGGGAAAAAGGAAGAAAACAGGTTGACTAAACATGTTGGAGCATAATGAAGTCAACGAATGGAAATGAAATAAAAGAAGAGCTTGATCCGATTGTTCCTTGCTTGCATTGGCAGTGGCGAAATGAGTTCCTCCACGAAAAAGCACGACGTGTTCGTCAGCTTCAGAGGAGACGACACACGAACTAACTTCACTAGCCATCTTTGCAAAGCTCTCGAATATAAATCAATCGGAGCTTACATAGATTGCCAGCTAGACAGAGGAGAAAGTGTCTGGCCGGCACTTGCCAAAGCAATTCAGGACTCACATGTCTCAATTGTTGTTTTCTCCGAAAACTATGCTTGTTCCAAATGGTGTCTGGAAGAGCTGGTGAAAATTCTTGAATGCAGAAAAGAACTGGGTTTGGTAGTTATACCTGTCTTCTACAACATTGATCCATCAGACATAAGGAATCAGAAGGGTACTTACGAGAAGGCATTGTTGGAATCCGATGAAGAGAAAGGGCCAAAGTGGAAAGCTGCTCTCACTGAAGCAGCCAATATATCTGGATGGGACTCTAGGAAACATAGGTAAGCACGTAGCTTTCTCTATTGTTTCACCTCTTCCACTTCTGTCTCAAGTTCATACGCTATAACGTCTTGTTTTTCTCTTCCACTTTCTCACTTTTTGTTACTCACAACTTTGT
Source organism: Vigna radiata var. radiata (assembly GCF_000741045.1). Taxonomy (NCBI): domain Eukaryota; kingdom Viridiplantae; phylum Streptophyta; class Magnoliopsida; order Fabales; family Fabaceae; genus Vigna; species Vigna radiata. The sequence goes on along the minus strand of NC_028359.1, from coordinate 2,037,158 downwards.
ACTTGAACAGAACTTTTGAAGATGTTTCATGTTGTTTTTGTAGAGTTTTAATATATAGTTACTTAAAAGTTACACTCATTAGTTGTAATCTTTGATTGATTGACAGGGTACATTTTTTTAGTAAATTATACGTTCTATCCTTTTCTTGAATTTCATTCAACACCCCTTTTTCCTCTTGAGAATCTACTCTAAATTCTTTAATTGTTTTCACAACCCTAACCTGTTATACATTATACTATCTTCTTTGAACAGTCTGGAAAATATTATAATGTCTACCCTTGCACGAGTGACTGCTGTAAACTTTCAGTGTTTTACGTATTCAATTTCCCTCGATAGATTCAAAACATGTCGTTAATATTCCCCTTTAGTGATTTGTTTCATATCTTTGTTAGGGACGAAGCTCATGTCATTGAGAATGTTGTCAATGATGTATTGCAAAAGCTTCATCTGCGATGCCCCACTGCATTAAAGGGCCTTGTTGCAAGTGAAGAAAATTGCAGAAATGTAGATTTATTACTAAAATCGTGTAGGGTCATTGGAATTTGGGGTATGGGTGGAATTGGTAAATCCACCATTGCTAAAATCTTGTTTGCTAAGCACTTTCC